>NC_081190.1:37801673-38159173 GCF_902713425.1 Acipenser ruthenus | reverse complement strand
GACATTTCGAAATCTAACATGAATTACTGTACTATTATTATGGCTTCTGGTAGACTTTTGCAATATAGTGTTGCGCAGTTTATTTGATTACATGCTATTAAATAAAAGATCCAAATTGTGTTCATACAGTTTTTTTTATTACAGTGTTCATGCACTATTTACCAACTTTAAAAAAAAAAAAAAAATTGTATGAAAAAGCAATAAATAAATAATAATAATAAAACAAATACATATTTGCTATAAAATGACTTGGATAAATTAAGTGCTGTGATTGGCGTAACAAGATCACATGACCGTGCGGTAAGAACTGTCTTACCGCACAGCTATGATATCATAGACCAACTGGCTGTGTCGTCCAGTGGTTAACGATAAGGGCTTGTAACCAGGAGGTCCCCGGTTCAAATCCCACCTCAGCCACTGACTCACTGTGTGACCCTGAGCGAGTCACTTAACCTCCTTGTGCTCCGTCTTTCGGGTGAGACGTAATTGTAAGTGACTCTGCAGCTGATGCATAGTTCACACACCCTAGTCCCTGTAAGTTGCCTTGGATAAAGGCGTCTGCTAAATAAACAAATAAAAAATAACTTACTTACTTGATCTATTAATATTACTACACCTTCATAGTAACAATGATCTAAACAGTGTTTCTGTAGGTAAAAATGTCAACATACAACTGAAACAGCATTTAAATCACTCAACAAACAATGGCTTTTTCATCTCTGTCACTAAGAATTACAGAAAAAAATGGCAAATATACTGTGGTATTTAGTCAGAGAACAAAACAAAGAAAACTCTGAGGTAAGCAGTAGCAGTAACACTTTATTCAAAAGCCATCTGAGAAATCACCACGCAAGACTCACTCAGCATGTAATATATATGCAGCAGCGGCATCTACTTATTAAACTAAATATCGCCTTATAAAACTGACTAGTGAGTATGTGATGTTTAAATTAGACACAGCAGATACATCTCACCACAACCCTCTGATTTCAGAAACATATTTAAAACAAAATTAAAATCTCTCCTGCTCTCTTCTGACACAACCGTTGGGCTTTTAAACAAGGTTGGATTCGGCATAGAATTCTATTGTGCTCACCGCGGACGGGAAGGACTGCAGCACTGCGCAAACTGACTCGGAAGTCATTTAGTCCACATATCATCTAATGCTGGTTTACAATCTAGGGAAATTATGCCGGTGTCCCAGGAAATAAGTAGATCAGGAAATAAGTTGATCAAGCTCTAGAATTTAAAGGAGAGGTTCCATTGTTTCTAATGTAAACGAGCCTAGGCCAGGAAATAAGTAGATCGAGCCAGGAAATAAGTCGATCGGATATATTAATGAACAATAAATAATTTAAAATTAATGTTGTAAGTATAACTTATATCAATTAGTAGATCGGATTTATTTGGCAGTATGCTGCTAGATAAGATGATGTGAATATTGCTTTAGATCTGATATATTAGCCTAACAAAAATGCATATTTAAAATGACTTTTGTACGTATAATTTACATTAACATGTAGATCGGATATATTCAACAGTATTACGCTAGATAAGGGAATGCGAATATCGCTGTAATAATATATTAGCAGTAAATAAATAATTTAAAATGAATTGTATGATTGTAGATTTCTGATTGTGTATTTCTGTTTGTGTAACAAACGTTAACTAGCAAAATGTGTTACGTATTGACGTTATTTTGCATTTCTGGAGGTGTTTTTGTTTTGGGAAGCACTACAGTATGGACAGCAGGTATGCGAGCGATTGTTCAAAAGTTAAAGCATGAGTTTCAATCATGGAAAAAATTAAGCTCCATGCTGCGATTACTAACTAGGCCACGGTGCACATCAATCACATGATGTACTTGAAAAACGTTGCTTATACAGTATTATTATTTTATATTTGTTCTTTCATTTATTTTTACATACAGTACTTTGTATAATTAGGACAGAAAACGAACAGGAGACTGGTTATCATAGTGCATGTATTTCAATTACAAGTGTGGGAAGAAACAATACATGCAACAACCAATAAGACATATAACGAGAAAGAGATACAGTATATTGAATTAAAGTGAATTATCACGATTTAAAATCATGTAGATATACACATATATACGGTATCTCTCTTCCTCATTATATATGTCTTTTTGATATATCTCTATTCCTCATAAATTCCTGTAGTGCAACAACCATGTAAGACATAATGAGCAATTATATCTACCATGGCATACGTTTTTCATTTATGTATTTGTCTTATCAAGAGGATTTGACAGGGTCCCTTTTTTTACATAGTACAAATCTTATCTCTTAGTAATACTATATATTACTGCAAGGAATACAATTGTCACGTTTATGAAGAATATGGTATTTATGTTCATGTATCGTGTGCAAACAACATGAGATTATTTTTTTAATTCCCAACCTGAGTACACGACACAATTCCTTTCTAAAAAAAACTTTCGTTGGGCTATTTGTGGTTAATTTTCTTCACCCTATCCTAATTTAAAAATCACAACCCTAAACCTAGAACCTTTTTTTAAATAAACATAAGACATGCAGACAAATCAAGGTACTGTATATACTATCCTTTTTTTTTTTTAACAGGCAGTGGTTTTGCCACGTCTAAACTGTAGTAAAGTTACAGCTACACTAATATTAAAATGTAAAAATACGACCTTGTCATACTAATATGATGGATGCAGCATGTCATCAGATTATATTACTGAAACATTTTAATTTTGATTAAAGATTGACAACATTTTGACGTGTAAAATAATTTAATATATAAATAAATCTCCGCGATCACACATAAACTACATCTGATTGACAACGATGTTATAGAAACACAGGGCTGCCAACTTTTAGGAAACTGTTTGAGTGAGACTTTTGAACAAGTACAATTTTAGCGCGCGGTGAAGTGCTGTGAGTGACTTAGTTGCAAAACAAATAGACATTTTTTTTTAAAAGATGGAAAATCATTACCTTAGGTGCATTCTGAGCCAGCATTTGAAGCTGCTGCATGTTCACGGTTGTAACTGGAAGCAGCTGACTTGGAGGCCTTGATTACTTCTGCTGGGGGCTCATACTTGAAGCAGTTGGGCTCCATACCGGACATCTTTATTGTCATTATAGAAGACAGTGTGCCTTCCAAGGCCAGAGCATTCCGTGTGTCAGTCTTGTTTAGTCCAATCATTGAAAAAACTCTTTCTGCATCAGCATTAGAGTGTGGCAGGGTTAGAATTAGTTGTGCCACCTTGCTCAGCATGGGTAGCTTAGGCATTCCTGTTACTGGACTCTTGATTGTGGCCATGTGTGCCCACACTTTATCCATCCTGTGGTACACCTCCTGCTCACTGACTCTGCTCACCGCCTGCTCCCAAATGCTTCTGGGAATGTCCTTTTCCTCCATAAGTTGATAGTCCAGGAACTCCTCACTCAACTTGTCCTGTTCTTTGGGATCTCCATATGGAAGCAGATGACTAAACCTGAAATATTTAGATTGAAAGACATTATATAATTAAAAACCCTTTACTTTTCTGTTTCTTTCACATGTTTTATCATTTTTTTAAAACATTGTATCTGTTTCCTGTGTTGCTATCTTTAGTAAATACATTACCATGAATCTAAGAAGCATACCTGTACACAAAGTATAGGGCATCATTCACATCACAGTCCATCTTCTGTTGAAAGTCAATGAATTGTGAATGTTCAAGGACTGGCTCCTTGAAGGGCAGCTTCTTAAAGGCATAGTCAACAGCTGCAACAAAGAATGCCCTCACAGCCTTGTGGAAGTTGTCTACCTGGTACTGACTGATCTCACCAGCTTCATGCAGACGGTTGAGGGTTGTTCTTGTTGTCCAGCCAACATTAAGCTTGTGATCTAGTTAATAACAAAACTTAGAATAAATATATTGTTCCCTTTAGTGTTTATTGCTTTATGCAAGTTTTTATTTTGTTATAGTCAGATTCAGTTTGACATTGTTTTACAAAGTTTAAGATTACCCAAAAGAGTAATTAACATCAACAGTAAACATTCCTAGAAATTAATCTTTTCAAATATTTTTAATACCTGCCTTTGAATTCCACATCTTTAAAATTATTTTTACATAGATTTCTATTTTTAGCACATACCTGCCACCTGGTTCTGTTTGTCTTTATACTCAACTTCACACACATCAGCATTTTTTATTGCAGTTGTGGTAACAAACTTGGACATGAGTTTCTTAACATAAGACCTCATCTGAAAAAAAAAAATCACAAATTATATTAATAATAATACAATGGTAAAATGTTCAAAACAAATCATTATTTAATTATACAACTTTAATTATAATGTTGTGGAAAGAAGTGAAGAATATTATATATTTACCTGTCCATGGAGAAGATACACAGATGGCTCTTGGCGCTGAAAGAGTAAATTAAACTCTGTGAAGACAGGCAGTGTGGCCTGGTAGAATAAGAGGTGTACCTCTGTCATTGGATCCTCAAAATGCTTCCTAAGCCTCTTAAAGCGGGCTTGTTTCTCAACTGTAAATGACAGAGACAAAGATATATCAAGCATTATAGCAAGATGCAACTGGCATTTTAAATATCTAGGTGGATGAGCTAGGGTTGTCACCTGCCACCAGAGTCATTTTGTACAAAAAAAAAAGTATACTTTTAAGTATATTTAATATTTAATGTCCCGGGAAGTCTTAGAGATTTCCCGGGACAGCAGCCTTAAAAAGAGAACAATCCAGGCAAAACCAGAACGGGTGGCAAGCCTAATTAGTACTCACTGTTAGACTTGAAGTAGCTGACAAGTGCTCGATACAGCTGTAGAATGCGGACTACTGCCGTCTCCAGACTCAGCCACCGTGTGGAAACATGGTCTATGACAGCCATGTACTCAGTATCACAAAACACACAGAATTCTGAAAAAAAAAAAAAAATTAAAATGCTGTGATAGTGGCATTTTATACAACTAGGAAAAAACTTTTTTCTATTGCCTGAAACTGTGTGCTGGTAAAGACTGGCTTTTCATGATTTATTGTTATCATTTCAAAAAGGCTTATTATATTATGAAAAACTCTTACCATCCAGTCTACATTTTCTCTTTGTGCTTGCTTTGAACCAGTATCCAATATCTACAACCACATCCTCCACATCAAAGTCTGACAACTGAAATAGGAAATTTAATTTCAACATTTATAATTTAAGCCAAAGTTTTCTATCTACATATCTTTTTAAATTATTGTTTTTTCTTGTGCATAATTATTTTTGTTTTATCAGAAAATTATCACTCTATAATTATCAGGTTCTAACTAGATTGTTTACACTAATTTGAATCCTCTAAATGATACAGTGAAACTTGAAGGAATTGAAACTTAATGCATATCATCAGTATAAAGTGTCGGTACAAACCTCAATATAATGAGTCCCAGCAGCACTGGCATTGTTGTGAACTATGTGGCAAGGACAACCATGGACATAAACAGTCGGATTTATGCTTAATATCCTTGATTTGATAGAGTTACAGACACACATGTTCACATTGGCATTGTCCACTGACAGACCTACACAGTTTTGCCATGGGATGTTATCCTTCTTGAGGACACTGTCCATTTTTTCAAAAATGGTCTCTGCTGTGGCAGCATTAGTGCCAGTTGTGATGCACATATCTAGGAACATGTGTTCCACCCTGTCTACATCAAACAGCTTCACAGTCAATGGGTTCATCTTTTCCCTTCCTAAAAAAAATGAATTGATAAAAAAAATAAACTGTGGATAAATACAAACATCACAGTTATTGTGCTTCATTTAATCAAAAACTAGGATTAATGAAAATCATTAAAAGTCCTTCTTTTCTCTAAAATGAGATGTACCTGTATCATTTGATCCATCAGTTGACAAGGTGTATGGCCTGTTTCTCATCTTTTTGACCAGCTCATCATGAAGGTATGGTGCTATCGCCCTGTTGATAATACAAGTAGTCTTGGTCCTTGCAGCACCATATCTCTGTGCCACATCTGAATCCTTAAAACACTCTTTCATCAGTGGGCTGAAGTGGTCAGCAACTGCAAGGGGGACATTGTGATTTACCATCGTCACAGCAACTTTGATCTCAGCTCGTCGTGCCTGAAAACAAAGTATAAAAAAAGAATACTTTTACAGTCAGAACAAAAAGCTGTTTCTGTGGTTAGTCTTCCAGTGTAACAAATGGGAAAAGTACCAGTCAAATGTGTTTGCCAATATCTTCTGTACAAGAAGAAAATAATTTTGGAAAAACAAAATGTTAAAGAAGTTATTCATTCATACCTTCGCCTCAAGTTGTGTCATGTTTATCCACCTTTGGAGCTGTGTTCACTGTAAATTTGGTAATTTGCTGCGATTGCTCCACTGCCTTGACCTTCCTCTGGTGTGACTCGCTCTCTATGTGACGCTCCACATCTGCATGGCCCATATGGTAACAAGCATTCTCAGTTCTGCAAATCTCACACCAAAAATGATGCTGCGTGAGTCCCTTCTTAATAAAGGGCCATTCTGTTGTCCACCCGGGCTGGAATTTGGATTTATAAGTGGCTGCCCCACATTTGGTTCTTGATTTTCCAGAAGAATTTGACTTCTTGGCTGGCACAGACTTTTTTGTAGAGTCATCTGGTTCTGTCCCATCAGCTGAATCTTCCCCTACACACTCTATCCTGGCTGCCTTTTCAGCAGGTACATCAGCATGACCAGGTTCTGGTGACAGTGGTGTGTCAAGCCTTCCTAGGCCAAAGAAGGCTGTCAGTTTTTGGCTCTCTGGTACTTTTCGCTTTGATCCTGGTGGACACACTTTGGGTTGTTGCTGTCTTCTAGAGCCCTTTGCATGGTTTGGCTTGTTTGATTTACTCATCTGTAAAAAAAAAAACACACTTTTTTTGTATCGGTGTCTAGTGCTCAGTTAAGAGATCAAACACTGGAGTGTGGCAATTCGTTATTTAGACAGTTCAAAGTTATTCATTTAGACAGTTTTTATTTAGACAGTTATTTAGTTTATATTTGAAAATGGTGTCTGACAAATTAATAAATAATAACAACAACAATCGTATTAATAATAATACTCCTGGTCTATAATTTCAGTAACGGATATTTGCATATTTATAAATCATTCAACATCGAGCTCTAGAATGCTTTTATATATATATATATATATATATATATATATATATATATATATATATATATATATATATATATATATATATATTTATATATAACAGTTTATCTGTCAAAAAGAACTCAAAGCAGACAGACCATCATCAAAGCAATTTGAACTTAACCACGAATAATATAAATAAACTATAATAAAGTTTTTTGTTAAAATTACAATTGATGTCATTAATCTGATTTTATAATAGCAGCGAAGGATACTAGCTATATCTATGAACTTCAAAGCAACGCATAATTATTAGCATCATAAATAATCACGGATGATCAGATAAGCACAAATCTTAAGAAGATTAAAAAAAAAATTGTGTGTAACCGTTTTCCTACCTCTCAAGCTGTACCGGGGTTTGTATCTGCACCTCTCACTGCTGTCTCTGTCGCATTTCCCGCTCGCCGCTGCTTAAGCTCGCGGAGGACTTGTGATGGACTGTTACAATTCTTCCCGCGAACCCCTGACTGGTTAGCAAGGTGGTTCATTCCGGCAGATGAAGTGCGACACTCTGACTTTTCAGCAGTAATAAATAAAAACATTACACGTGCAGCCATTCAGTTACAGTGTCTTCCAAGAAGAGTGTTAGAAACTGACCCCAAAAATTGCGTGACACTTTTTTACCAATGCGTGTGAGCGTGAGAATATGCTCAAATGTGTGAGTCTCACGGCCAGTGCGTGTGTGTTGGCAGCCCTGAGAAACATAAAAAGACAGGGATTTAAAACATTTTACCGTATAAAGAACCGTCGATCACACATTTTAAAGTTCATACGAAAAGACAGTGGCACGAACACGCAACAACAGACACAGTCTAGTAACTAAAACGGCCAGATAAAAATAAAAAGCCATGCAGTGAACCTCCCCTTTAATCAAACTGTAGCCCCGCCTTACTTTTGTGTACTTTTGCCTTACTGCGCTTGCGTGATCAACTTTTTTCCCGCTCAACTTATTTCCTACGACACCGGTACCGGCCATCGATGTGAAAACAGCCTCTGAAATTATTGGTCAGCTTCTCTTGAACTCCGGCAAACCTGAGCAGGATCATGTCCTACCCACACACACACACACAAAAACACTCGAAAGCTCCTCCCTTGATGTCAAGTACCAGTGCACTGTTTAGCTGTTATCCTCCCTCAGATATGGGAAATCAGTCTGCTTTCAATTCCCAAATGCCATTTTATCTCGGAAATGTTACTATAAATGGGAATGGTCAATGTAATGTTTATGGCAAATAAAAAAAGTACAACATATATGTATTCAAGGATTGTTTTTTTTTCAGTGGAAGGATACATAATACATTTCAAATTTTGTCCTTAAAAAAAGCTGGTTTGTGTAATTATTTTCAAAAAAAAAAAAAAATGAAGCCATTTTATAAGCGAAATAACCCACTCCAGTGTGTGCGGTAAGACTGCACTTCCTGGGTGGTCGAACTCACAACGCACCCAGGGCGTGTAGTAAGAATTGTCATACCGCACACCCTGTCGTGGGCTATTTCTTACATATTTCACAGCAGAAATAAATGCTGAATGTATTTGCTTGATTAATTGTGTTCTTCACAACAACTGCGAAAACTGTTAACTTTGAAAAACATACATAAAGCTTTCGCTATATATCTGGTTACTGAATAAAGATAGGAAGATTGTGTTCAGAAATCTAATATGTAAAAACCTTTATCCTTTATTCAATAAAACACAAAGCTCTTTTTTGTTAATTGAAATCTATTTTTACACAAAATGTGCATATTAAGGCTTTTCTTGGAGTATCGCCTGGATGTCTGCCTCAGATATGCCGGGTGCTGGTTGTATGCTATGACGCATTTGCAATTCTGCAGAAACTAAAGTGCTGACAGAGATTCTTCGGACATTAAGCCCAGGTGTGTAACTCTGATGTCTTTACAATAAGAAGAACAAAGCAGTTGTTAGTTATGTAACCCTTGAAAAAATATTCTTGCATGCTGGCAAAAACTGATAACTGCAACATGGTGATAAACTACAGCCTCTTTCAATATTGTGATGAACTGGTTCTTTTTATGTTATTTTACATTTGTTCATACAACCCAAATACATTTCTAAAATTATGATTCCAATAAAATGTAATCTTCGTTGTAAATCTAGTAATCTGTACTAGCAGTTTAATACCTGATTTACGTAAATCCTTTTTTAATTCAGTTGTTAGTTACAGTCTGTAAAGGCATGCCACACAGCTACCAAGCTGTTCATTCAAAATACATAGTATAAGAAGAAAATTAAATCAACACTTTTATATGGTTCTTTCTAAATTCTGAATATTACTATTTGTTATACCTGAATATCTGCACGGAGGAAATAAAATACGTTAAAGTGTGATTGTGTGCTGATAGTTTTGTTTTTATTCAGTTATTTTTTCAAATCAATACATTTCCAAGTTTCAGGTGTCAGTTATGGAATTACTGCAGGTAAATATATAGGTGTGTCATCACCCATTAAGTGGCCATACAACATTGATCAATGCTGCTATTTTAGCTTTACATATTTAATAATATCTTTTTTAGAGATGTTATTACATCATCAATATTTAGATGGCATTTTGCATATCTTCAGTTGCTATTATGGTTGCATTGGTGGTCGTCAGATGGGAGTTTAAAAAACATGAAATGGATAATATATCATTGGTGGTTTGCAGTGCGCAGGTATAGAGGTGATGTAGTACTCAAGACAATGACAAACAACAAAGTACTGGTGACCGTAACCCTGGTTCCCTGAAACAGAAGACGACCACCAATGACATTACGTATGGGATATGCCTGCCCATTGGGTAGGTATTGCTGAGCTCTCTATACCAGAGCTGCTGATAGGCCCCTTCCTGGGATGATGCACTCGGTCCCGCCCACCGAGGGGATAAAACTACCATCCAAAGGAAGACATTTCTCTTTTTCCATCGACCTCGCGGTTGGTGGTTGGTGGTCGTCTTCTCTTTCAGGGAACCAGGGTTACGGTAAGTAACCTAACGTTCCCTTTCAATTCGAAGACAACCACCGTATGGGATAATGTATACCAGAGCTGTCGTGAGGGAGAAGGAACGGCAGCATATGAGGGACGCACAAGCACTGTCTAACCCAGAGGTTAGCGGTGTGAACTTACACACTCAAGGACACTTGTGCCCAGAAGGCAAGGCAGGGTCTACCACATTAAGACGGTAGAACCTGGAGAAAGTATGTGGCGTAGCCCAGCTAGCCGCAGTACAAATATTAGACATCGAGTCACCTCTGAAGAGGACCCAAGATGTAGCCAACCCTCTAGTGGAGTGTGCGGCTACCCTACCAGGTGGGGGCAAGCCAACACCATTATACGCAGTCGAGACTGTATCCACAATCCAATGTGACAGACATTGCTTAGAGAGGGGCTGTCCTAGGGTCCCTGTCCCATGACATATGAAGAGCTGGTCAGATTGACGCAGAGCTCTTGTCCTATGCACGTAGCATCTCAATGCCCACACTGAGCAGAGGAAATTCAATCTCTCATCCTCTGTTGAAGCAAACGGAGGTGGATGGAAGGACTCAGGTTCCACAGACTGATTAATGTGGAAGGCTGTGATCACTTTGGGGAGGAAAGCAGGGTTGATGCGCAGAGACGCCCTGCTGCCATCCTCCCAAATACGCTTGAAGGCCTGGTCCCGTAGGCGTTCCATTACCCAAGTCGAGCGTTCACACGATCATCCTTTATACATAGCAAATACCAGCATCCACCATATTTTCCCTCTCTGCTTTAGCCTGAAGAGCTGGACTCTCTTTCTTTTAAATATATTGCATCACCTTCTTTGCAATAAAATACACAACCTACATTGTTCCTCAAGATCCTACAATTTGACACTTAACAGGTTGTTACATTGTATAATATAACTGAAAATTAAAAGCAAACAAAATGCAGCCAAATTTACTGTCTTAGTTTTGTTTTGCATTTTGTTTTGTGATTTTGTTCGGTTTCCATTGCCATAAAAACGATCAGTTGATTGACAGGTTTGTACTCACATGATCCCTTTGGCTGTGTGAAAGGAGTCGGTATTATACTGGCACAGATTGCGCAATTTCGTGCTGTGTGAATGGGTATTTAAAACAAAAAAAATTGAAATGTCTCTGAGATGGCTCAGTAGCGGCATTTGTGTTTGAAAGGGGTAAGAGATTTGCTACTCTTTGGAAAACAGGCATTAAAAATGACTCACAGTAAACACTGGGTCAATTTTAATAGAAAAGAAAAATAAGTCTCACCTTTTTCTTACTCTATTTTGGTAGTACTTTCAGGTTGTGTGTGTTTCCATGTATTTTTTTTATTGTTTATTTAACCTAATATTAATACAGGAAGGTATATTTCAATATTTGAGTTCCAATTTGGCCTTGCATGACTATTGATATCGTACAGCTTTCTTAAACTGTATTTCCACAAACCTTTTAGGTTGTGTTGTAGTCTGCCTCATTTGGCCACAATAATACAAAAACTACAGGAAAGAACGCAAAAACCGAGATAGCGTTACACAAATACAAGAAAAAAATGTAAAAAAATTCCATAAGAAAGCACTGTATACTATCTTTGTATTATTTGCTAAACATTTTTTGACTTCACACAAACTGCAACCAGGCAACGGGCATGAGGAGCAATCTACACTGGATAGTTTTTTCAAGAGAAAGGAAATGTAATTACTGTATTCAGCATGTAAGTGTAGCTTCTTTCCTTTTTCATTTCTTTACTGTTTTCTTTTAAACATACCTGTAGCAAGGCACTTGCCCTGAACAAGGGGAATTAGTGTTGGTGTAATTTATATGTGGAAACGGGTTTGTTTTGTGTGCTTTTTGGAGTTGTTATGTTTGATCAAATGATTGTTTACAGACGGGCGCTCAATTGAAACTTGCTGCCTGCCTGTCTTCTGTATGCGTTACCATCGTTGGTATTGTCACATGACCTGTTTGTTTACTTTCTGTTTTGTGTTTAATAAATCCTGCATCTTGCAATGCAATGCGGATATATATATATATATATATATATATATATATATATATATATATATATATATATATACAGTACTGTGCAAAAGTTTTAGACAGGTATGAAATAATGCTGTAAAGTAAGAATGCTTTCAAAAATGTTAATAGTTTATATTTATCAATTAACAAAATGCAAAGTGAGTGACCACCCTTTGCCTTCAAAACAGCATCAATTCTTCTAGGTACACTTGCACACAGTTTTTGAAGGAACTCGGCAGGTAGGTTGGCCCAAACATCTTGGAGAACTAACCACAGTTCTTCTGTGGATTTAGGCAGCCTCAGTTGCTTCTCTCTCTTCATGTAATCCCAGACAGACTCAATGATGTTGAGATCAGGGCTCTGTCGGGGCCATACCATCACTTCTAGGACTCCTTGTTCTTCTTTACGCTGAAGATAGTTCTTAATGACTTTCGCTGTATGTTTGGGGTCGTTGTCATGCTGCAGAATAAATTTGGGGCCAATCAGATGCCTCCCTGATGGTATTGCATGATGGATAAGTATCTGCCTGTACTTCTCAGCATTGAGGAGACCATTAATTCTGACCAAATCCCCAACTCCATTTGCAGAAATGCAGCCCCAAACTTGCAAGGAACCTCCACCATGCTTCACTGTTGTCTGCAGACACTCATTCGTGTACCGCTCTCCAGCCCTTCGGCGAACAAACTGCCTTCTGCTACAGCCAAATATTTCAATTTTTGACTCATCAGTCCAGAGCACCTGCTGCCATTTTTCTGCACCCCAGTTCCTGTGTTTTCGTGCATAGTTGAGTCGCTTGGCCTTGTTTCCACGTCGGAGGCATGGCTTTTTGGCCGCAAGTCTTCCATGAAGGCCACTTCTGACCAGACTTCTCCGGACAGTAGATGGGTGTACCAGGGTCCCACTGTTTTCTGCCAATTCTGAGCTGATGGCACTGCTGGACATCTTCCGATTGCGAAGGGAAGTAAGCATGATGTGTCTTTCATCTGCTGCAGTAAGTTTCCTTGGCCGACCACTGCATCTACGGTCTTCAATGTTGCCCGTTTCTTTGTGCTTCTTCAAAAGAGCTTGGACAGCACATCTGGAAACCCCTGTCTGCCTTGAAATTTCTGCCTGGGAGAGACCTTGCTGATGCAGTATAACTACCTTGTGTCTTGTTGCTGTGCTCAGTCTTGCCAGTAAACTGTCTTCAGCAACCTCACCTTGTTAGCTGAGTTTGGCTGTTCCTCACCCAGTTTTATTCCTCCTACACAGCTGTTTCTGTTTCAGTTAATGATTGTGTTTCAACCTACATATTGAATTGATGATCATTAGCACCTGTTTGGTATAATTGTTTACTCATACACCTGACTATATGCCTACAAAATCCCTGACTTTGTGCAAGTGTACCTAGAAGAATTGATGCTGTTTTGAAGGCAAAGGGTGGCTACACCAAATATGGATTTGATTTAGATTTTTCTTCTGTTCACTCACTTTGCATTTAGTTAATTGATAAATATAATCTATTAACATGTCTATTTTTGAAAGCATTCTTACTTTACAGCATTTTTTCACACCTGCCTAAAACTTTTGCACAGTACTGTATATATATATATATATATATATATATATATATATATATATATATATATATATATATTAGCTCAAAGAGCCAGCTGCCCTGTACAATATATATATATTGCTGTTATTGGGGATCCGATAGATCCAGTAGACTTTCTGGAACTGTATTATGTCTTGCAGCAAGATGATGTTTAGCCTGTGTTTGTCTTTTTGAACAAATTCGTGGAACTTATTTTTATTTTAATAACCTTGTTTATAAAAAAAAAAAAAAAAAAAAAAAAAAAAAACTTAACTACAAAGCACTTTTTATGAGTCAAATGGCAATAATTTGAAACATTGAATAAATGGTGTGATATTAAAAAAAAAAAAAAACACTGAATGAAGAGGTATCTAAACCCCTCGTACTGTATGCTTATTTTTTCTTATTTGGTCAAAGAAACGACAGGGCTACTTCCAGCTTGATACGGCTGTTACTAGAGTAGAAGGTTATTTCACTAACAGTATTTTCAAGTCTCCTCAGCATAAGGTGCAGCTGCTGGAAATGTTTCATGGTCAATTGTACAGCTTTTTAGTGTGAAAAGACGATTTACCCACCCGTTAAAGTCTTTAAATGTTTTAGACGCGCACTTCCTATAATGTGTGGTATGTGCGTGCTACGTCACATAATTAATGACTGTGGACAGAGGTTGACGACTTTCTAAGCTGTGTGGAAAGCAAGCCACTGTTTCCTAGTGGGACTTTTATCATTATTTTTTTTAATTATTGATAGATTAACCAAATGCTTATGGGTCTTCCAATTGAATAGCTGAAAAATAATTTCACAAACTGTACTATATTCCAGATTCAAAACATTTCCATGACATCCCCCTTTGATCTTTTGATTGATTAATTCTAACTAAATGTGGCTGTGTGGCTTTGAAGAGAAGGGGCGTGTGGGACAGATATATTGTTGATTAACAAATCCACACATTGTTACAATTCCACAGAAAACTCTTGATTCCTCAGCAAAATCAGTCAGAACAATTCAAAAGAAAATTGAATACCATTTCATTATGCAACAATCATTTCAACAATTAGTTAATTATAGTAGTACACATTTCAAACAGTAAAACTTACAAAAGGGCTTGCGATTTCAGTTTAGCATTTCATATTGTTTGCTAAAAGTAACACAATTATACATGAACATTTCATAATTACAGTTCTTATAATTACACATTCATTTCACATTTCTTCTAGACACGTTCAGGAACAACAGCAATTTCATCGTCACTTATTAAAATCTCCATCAATTGCACAGACGTTAGATTTCAATTCAGCTTTTGCTTTTCTTTCATTTAACCATTGTTCAGACAAGCTTACAGCCCACTTATTACAGCCCACTTATTTCTCGAAAACCGATCCCTGGCAATGATATTCATCAATAACGATCAATAACTTTAATTTCTGTTCCTGGCTCACATTTGTTTGTATTTTGCCTTTTTATTTTTCTAATGTCACTTTCATGTTCTACATCTAAAACCTAGTCCTCACTACTACCTTCACTTACAACAGACACTTTTGTCTCTGTGTAAGTGGGATTTCAAACTCATACTCAGAGGAACTCATGACAGCATTTCCACAATGTGAGAGACATTTTAACTGTTTAAACTAAGTGTAACAAAAGAGCAAAAACCAAATCCATTGACCAAATTAGCAATCAATTGAATCAAGTCGAACAAGTATCAATTAAGAAGAAATGTTTTAAGTGGCATAAACAACTCACAGTGTTGAATTGGTAAGAAACAGCACTCAAAACAGTGAATTATTTTTACAGATTCAACACTTTGAGTTGTTTATCCCTTACTTAATAAACAGTAATATACAGTGGTAACTGATGTGATGGAGTGAAAAAAATTTCTATAGTGGTCTTAATCTCTGCATTAAGACCCCAGCATTATGTCTTTACAGTACCTCTCCAGGGGGAACACTTAAATGATAGAATATAAATCTATATTTTTTAAAGCTTATACTCACTGAATAGATCACATACCAATCCACTGTCACTTACATTATTAAAATGGGACCTAATGTATGATCTTTTTTTTTCTAAATGGATATGTCATCTTACCTCCCTGTCCCACCCAATAGTAAGGCAGAGTAGGAGTATAACCCTGTAACCAGAACATTTTAAACAAGATGCTGCATTTCAGAATGACTTTTAGAATGCAAATACACTGGTTGTAGTCTTCAGAGCATTGCAATAGAAATGTAGATTTAATTGCAAATTCTATTCCAATTAAGCAAAACAGCAGTTGTGACATATTGCCCTGCCTTGGGGTTTTACATGGAGCTGAATAATGACCACAATCAGTGTCTTCAGAAATAGATCTAAAAGGGGGGAAAAGGGAAAAAAAGTGGTGAAGGTATGAAGACAGTTAAGATTTAAAGCACACTAGGTACGTCTCACTTCAAATATCAACATTGAATAAAGAAAGCAACCACTGTGTCTAAACAAAGATGTTGCTTTCTGGTTTACCAGAAGTGTAGTTCACTTCTTATAAGGTAGGAAAGTTACTATTGTTTTGCTTGCCTAGCTTAACAAATTCTCTCAATCAGCACATACTAGGAAAGGTTGGCTGTGTCACAATTTTGGCGAAAAACTGTAAGCAAAGTAAAAATACTTTAAACAAGCATTTTAAAGTTCAAGAAAGCAGCAACTGAACAGATGGCAATGCATTTCATAAATATTAAACAGTATAATATACTATTCATGTTTTATACAGTATATAGTTTTCAATAAGAACATACAAAATATATAAAATAAAGACTCAATTATTTTTCTTTTGTCAGGCAAAAAAAGAAAAAAGATACAGATAATTATTCCTAAAGGATCTTGTTCTAATCTAGGAAACAGTGATGCTATACACAGACACGTTATCACAAGTTATCTGTAACACCTTGTCCTGCTAATGCTTTGAAGAGGATTATTCCTGCTTATTTTATTTGATCCAGTGTTGGAAATCTGCAAAAAGCAGGGAAAGATGTTAATTTTGGTACATAAATACTTAGCAACATTTTAGATAATTAGACTTGGTACCAAGATAAATATACACACTATCGTGCCCCCATCTGTGGTAAATTTATTTATCTCCCCCAGTATAATCAACAGGACATCTCCATAAAAGAGATGCTTCTTAGTGTACTGTTATGTGTCGTATAGTCATACCTATAGTATTACTAAAAGAAACTGATGAAGATTCTTTGGCAAACATTTTGACTGATAGTTTTTCTCAGTGTCTTCAATGTCTTAATTCTTTGTAAAAGAATGAATGTCAGCTTCTGCAAGGTTAGATTTCAGCGCTCCCAGCACTGCTTTCAAAGGTTGTGTTTGCGCTTTGCAGCCCATGGCATTTTGAGTTGTTCTCATCATGAGCAATGATGTCATCATCAAAGGGCATGCTAAAGCCATCTTCAAAGTAAAAATAAATCAAACGCCGTGCTTGACTTAAATACATACACTAACAAAATATACAGCTATGGCCAAAAGTTTAGCATCCCCTAGAATTTTAGGATTGAGACATCATTTTTAAAAAAATTACAAGTTTTGTATATTAAAGTAGTAAATGTCTCTTTTTCAGGTTTCAAACACATTTTAAAACAGAAAAGCTATACAAAACCAACTGAACTGCCAAATAAAATAATGTGAGTAGTTTTTTTTTTCTAACTGAAGGACGAAAAATACCCTGAACTTCAAAAATACACAACGTTTGAATAAAACTATAAAACAAGTAGACAGACGTTTCGATAAGAAATCTTTTCAATGAGATGCTGTTGAAAGGTTTATCTACAGGACTTCTTATAATTCTGTTTCAAAATGTCACATTTTTAAATTTGTCAGTTTTTTGTTAAATATATGGAAAACTACAAAGCGGTTGATAAAGATGAGCAAAAAAGGCTGTATAAAATAAACAACACAGGTAATGAGCTATATGTTATGCTCAAATATATGGGAAAACCATATTCTTTAATTCTAATACAATTGCTCAGAGAAAAAGTTTTTTATTAACAAATAATAAAAAATGTTCTCAAAAAGATAGGTGTAAGAATTATTGGCACACCTAAAGATTCTTATAAGTAAAATCAAACAAAATTAAATCTGCATTAACATTCTACTTCTTTAAGTTCATCTCAGTCTTAAGGAACTGTATTGTGGCCTTCCATGGCTTCCTGTTTTACTGGGGTATAAAAATGAGGTAACATGCATGTGAAATCCATTTGTCATCCATCACCATGGGGAAAGGCACTCACAAATGAAAAGAGACAACTGGTTGTTGACCTTCATAAATCAGGCAATGGGTACAAAAAATAGCTAAAAAACTAAATATACCACTTACCACTATTCGGGCATTAATTAAGAAGTTCAAAACCACTGGAACAGTGGTAAACTTGCCTAGTAGAGGATGCAAGTGTATCTTGCCCCCACGCACAGTGAGGCAGATGGTTCAGGAGGCAAAGGGAAATCCAAGGGCCACAGTTAGAGAATTAGAGAACTTGGTTGCATCAATGACGCCACCATGCCAATAGGCAATTTGGAAGGGTTGCCAGAAAAAAGCCTTTATTGAGAGCAACCAACGAACGTAAGCACCTGGAGTTTGCTAAACAGCATTGGCACTTCGATTGGAACCGGGCGCTATGGTCAGATGAGACGAAAATAGAGCTCTTTGGCCACGCACACCAGCGGTGGATTTGGCGTCGAAAGAAGGATGCGTGTGCAGAAAAGAACCTCATGCCTACTGTAAAATATGGTGGTGGATCTTTGATGTTATGGGGCTGTTTTTCTTCCACTGGTCTTGGGGCCCTTATTAAGGTCAACGGCATCATGAACTCTACCCAGTACCAGGACATTTTAGCCAAAAACCTGGTTGCCTCTGCCAGGAGGCTGAAACTTGTCCGCAAGTGGATCTTCCAGCAAGACAATGACCCCAAGCACACACCAAAATCCACTAAGAAATGGTTAATTGACCACAAAATCAACATTTTGCAATGGTCATCTCAGTCTCTGGACTTGAACCCCATTGACAACCTGTGGTTTCAATTGAAGAGGGCAGTCCATAAGCGCAGACCGAAGGATATCAAGGATCTGGAAAGATTCTGTATGGAGGAATAGTCTAAGATCCCTCCCAGTGTGTTCTCCAATCTCATTAAACATTATAGAAAAAGACTCCATTATCCTTGCAAGGGGAGGGTGCACAAAGTACTGAAAACAAGGGTGGCAATAATTGTGACTCTTCATTTTTTTGGGGGAAATAAATTTATAATTTGAGAAATGTGTAATTTTGGTTGATTCCATTGAATCATTAATAAAGTCAAATATATTCCACATGTTGGAAAATTACAATATAGCTCAGTACTGGTATTATTTATTTTATACAGCCTCTTTTGTTCATTTTTATCAAGGGTGCCAATCATTTTGGAGGTGACTATATATATATATATATATATATATATATATATATATATATATATATATATATATATATGCAACATGCCCCAGTCCATGCTATTAAGCTATGTTATTGATGATATACATTAAGAAGTTTGTTTCTGGAGGTGTGCTTTTCTTGAAATTATAATTACAATATTCAGTTACATATTTAAATGTATTCATTAATGTAGGGACCAGGGACCTTTGGGCTCTTTTCTGTGTAATTTGAAGTGTAATCACCACAGACCGACTCAATGTCCTCAGGTCATTTTGCAATTAACAATATACAGTGACACCATAAGCCAAATGGTAGCTCATGTTGCACCGTATGTTACACACATATTTTCTTTCTGCTATATGATTGTGCTAATGCAGATCTTGTGTCAAGTAATCTATTATATAAAAGAGGAACAGCCATATGTTATTCTTAATGACTTTACCACTATGTATATCCAAGATGTAGAGAATTATTGCAGTGTAATTAGTTGACATGGCTGTTTGTTATTAATATAATTATGTAATTCCCATGGCCACCCTGCCATGAGACTTGAATATGAATGAGCAAGTTGAGATACCATTGTGCCATTGTTTCTTCTAATGGAATTTCTACAGATTAAAGCTGTTCTGATATTTTACTTAGTGACTAAATGGTTAGGTGGTGATACTAAAAGGGGTATGGGAATTCTTGTTGTGGCTATTTTTAGCATGGTGAACTGACGAATCCCAGTTCAGCTTAGACTTGCCAGATGTGTTCTGAGCGATTCTTTTCACTGAAGAGATTCCTTTGTGTTTACGTAGGTAGGGTGATAGTAGAGGTTCATTCCGCGGGCAGGCATTGTCAAAGCCAATGAGTTTTTATGCTGAGAGAATCAGACATACAGGTCTAAATTATTTAATAAAAAAATAGAAAAATGTCAAGCACTCACCAAACAGTAACAATCTAGATCATTCATCGCTTTATTTACATTAGAATCACCTGTCCCATACGTAAATAAGCGGCTAGAACTGATAGGAGATATTGATGGTGAAAACGTCTTGAAAACGGTGTTGTGTCGGAGTATAGAAATAATAGTAATTTTGTATTACTATTATTTGAATGTATGATTTGGTGTATTAAAAACACTGTTTACTGTTATTATTGTTTTACAGCCTGGGTGGGGTTAAAATGACCCATCCAGATAAAATCGTGAGAATGCGTGGTCAACAGCGAGTGCTTATTGACAAACTGGCTGTTGACCACGTGTATTAGAAACCCCTTGCCGAATGTGGTTGAGGGATAAACTAGATAATTGATAACCAGTTAATCCCCCCGCCACAATATAAAAACAAGCAGCTTTGGCTGAACAGAGTTGGTATGTTCAGAGGCGGAACGAGAGATGTGAGTCAGGAGAAACAAAACTTAAAAGACTCAGTTGCTACCCGTGCTGGTTTTACACTTGTTTGATACAAATGATACTTGTTTTTTCCATGCCTGTTTTGGCCGCTGTGCCATTTGTTTTGTACCAGTGTTTTGTTCAAACCATTTATTAAGGCAGCAGTGTGGCGTAGTGGTTAGGGCTCTGGACTATTGACCGGAGGGTTGTGGGTTCAATCCCTGGTATGGGACACTGCTGCTGTACCCTTGAGCAAGGTACTTTACCTAAATTGCTCCAGTAAAAACCCAACTGTATAAATGGGTAATTGTATGTAAAAATAATGTGATATCTTGTAACAATTGTAAGTCGCCCTGGATAAGGGCGTCTGCTAAGAAATAAATATATATATATAAATATATTTGTTATTAAACATGCACATCAGTGCTACCATGCCCTGGAGTACTGTCATGTCCATTCTCCTTCCTGGTCTGATGTCACCCGCAAGCCAGCGTTGCCACAGGTTAACAACATTAACAACTATAATCACTTTAGGTGCTAATCAAAAATTGTTGTTAAAGAAATCAATTTACTCTTAGACCTTAAAGGAAAAAAAACTGGTGACAGTCAAGGGGTTAAATTATGTATAGAAAAAGAAGAAAGCAATTAAGTCCAGGATGATTGGTTACTGTGATATTGGGGTGGGGGGTGGGGGGGGGGGGGTACTTTATAAATGTTGGCTCCATTCCTCAATACTTTTAATGGGGAAATCCTTCAGTTCCTGCACAGTGCAGAACCAGTATTATGGCTGCATTTCTTTGAAATGTTTCCTGCACTGTTTTGCTCATGCAGATTTTCTTTCTTTGTGTCTTTTTGCCCTCTGGTGCACTCAGTAAACAAGCATTTTATTTTTATTTTGAATCTTAGTATGGCAAATACATTTCTTCCTGTGTGATTGTGAAAGAAAGATAATGATTCTTGGTGGTAAATCTCCCTCTCGACCTGTGAGGGCACAAAGTAATGGGAACAGAGTACTCTGGACTACGTGGCCTGACACTTCGTTCCGAGGGGTAAAAGGAAGTCGGTCATGTAGAAAAGAGACGGAGCTTCGGTACATTAACTCATTGACCCGGAGGGGAAATGATGTGGCAGCTGCAGATCATAAAAAGCAGCTGCAATCGTTTACCAAGAGGTCATGAGTGATGGTATAAATAGGGGTCGAAGCAATGTTATCTGTCCCTTCATTTTAGTTATTTAATAAGTGACCCGGAAGGACCTGTGTTTGGTGAAATAATCGTGAGTGTTTGTTTTGTTCTGTCTATTTGTTTGTTTGTATTCACTAAACAGCTAACACGTTCTGGAGCTGTCGCCAGAAGCCAGCAAAAACCCAGAACAGCACTGCACTCGTATCACTGTACTTGTGTCTTGCTCTTAATTGTACTGTACTCTGTGATTCTTGAAATGTATTTTTGTTTACGACTGTAAGTCGCCCTGGATAAGGGCGTCTGCTAAGAAATAAATAATAATCACTAACTGTATTTGCACCACTAGCACTAATTCACGCACTAACGGACTTGTGTATGTGTTTTGTGTGGGTGTATAATAAAAACAGGACTATTATTTGCGGGGCAAACCCGGGGATTATAAATTAAGTAATACACACTGCTGTATTACTTACCTTCATTATTGTTTACTGTTTGTTTCGCCATCAGGCACTGGACAAAAACAAATAAAACAAACATTTTCACCTGGATTACAATTGTCTGTCTGTTTTTTAATCACTTACATCTGTACACTATTAACGACTTTGCCACAGTGATCTAGTGGGCCTTTGATTTTACTTTATCTTCACTCAGCGGTACTGTGACACCAAGTTAAGGATACAGTACTCATCCATAAAGGCTTTTTTTTAATTCACTATATATTGAACCTGAACTAAATCTATTGTTAATTTTGTCTGTTACACCAGACTTGTCAACTTCACTGCAAATAACAATATTTTACTGCATTGATTTAAAAAAAAAAAATAGACAAAGGACACAGGTGAAACTAACTAGTGAAACAAATTAAAAACTGCAGAAGTGTTCAACACCGATAACCCAATGGTGAATTGCAGTAGCAGGTTATTTGAAAACCCTGATGGTCCACTAGCATGTCCAGTTGTTGTTTGTGGGTGTGGCAGTGAGGCTGCAGTGGTGATGTCAGACCAGGAAAAGAAAACCAAAACTACGGGGCTAAACTGAGCCGCAAGGGTGTCCTGTTCTTTATTTATTAATTAAACAAACAAACAGTGTAAACAAAACACAAAGAAAATGGGCACATTGGCCAAAGTAAAAATAACACAAGCAACAATAATTCTTTCTATAAACCGAGTTCGCTTATTGGTAGCATTTGCTCTCACTCTCGCTCTTACTCCTACACTCTCCTCCACTCTGAGCATGGAGTGGGTATTTTATACTGTGGCTTGAGCCTTAATTACCTATTAAACAATTACCGTATTATTACCTTACAAGCTACTTAGGATGGGGATTCAACCCCATCCATGCCAACCACATTTTACGAGACTTTTTCGCCAATCTCAAACAATAAATAAAAATGACGGACGTCTTTCGTCCGTCTGCACACAAACACATACAATGATAATAATACTACTACTACGACTAATAATAATGCAATACAAATAATATAAATGAACACATACATAGATAAATATCCACAAGGGAAGGGTAGCTCGTCACAGTGGGAAATATGTTTTATATGTGATAATATGTAAGTAAAATTCCAGCAAACTGGTTTGTATCTCAGTTCAACTGAGACCTACCAAAGTGGTCAATACAGTACATCCACCTGGTATCACCCATGGGAAAAATACTTTAGGAAATATGTCCACAGTTTGCACAAAACAAAAGACATACCTTCCAACATTTTTCAAAGAGTAAAAAACAACATTGTTGGGCTTTTTTTTTTTTTCTTTTTTTTTAATATAAATCTCTGGACTATTTTTATGTGAACTGATGGATACACAACATGGAAGTGTATGGTGTGGTTCACATGCAAAAACAAGAATAAGTCTCACCTTTTCTGCCACACTATTTTGGTAGTACCTTTTAGGTAATTTGGATTTACATGTAGTTTTGTTTTTGGGGTAGAAATTCTGCAAATGCAAATGACCTAATTAACCCTTTAACACTGGCTTAACCCTTAGCGGTCCATTTATTCAGCACGTCTCAGGCGCGTCGGGTCCAATTTATTTTCACACGCGCAGTTTATTTTAGACACGCTGTTTAAAAGTATCTTTTCACAGTAAAACAGGTTTAAAAGGCACTGCATATCAACAGGACACTCAGTAATGCATCTCCAGCCCCGCCCCACCCCTTGTTCGCTGTATTTTTCACATACCTCTTCATAGTCGTGCATACTGATAAATCATCTCCTGATCACTCGTTTTATCACCAAACACCTCAGTAATGCAAACCAAGTCATTATTGTATTACTATAACATCTCAAAAAGCTCTGCAAATGTCAGTGATATTCTTTGAGCGCTGGATGCGGAAGCATCTATCTTGTTTGTTTATGTCCGTGTTATCTGTGTATATGTGTATTGCTCAGATCCGCCCCTTTTGTTTTTCGGCTTCTCTCGGCTCCTATCGGTCTCACTCAGCCATTGAATGTTTTTTCTCGGCTTTTTCGAGAGAAAAAAATGACTAGAGACCTGTGTTTTACGTCTTTTTGATGATGTCAGACAGGGTCCGACATAGGACCGGAAAGGGAAAATTGTAATGTCGGACCTGGCCCGATATAGGACCGCAAAGGGTTAAGCCTCTAGCACCCGTAAGAATGTAATTCTCATCTCCCTTCATATGTCAGTTGCCATTGGGACTGTTGACAAGAAAAAAATGGGAGACTGTGGATTTCTACAATGACACAGGGTTGAGGTGCTAAACAGAGGGTGAAAACACACACATACTATTACAATATAAACAAATGTTTTTCAGCCTGTATGGCTGCAGGCTCAGTGAGTGTCTTTTCTCCTCCTCACCTTGGCACTCCCTGTCAACAGAGCGGTGTTCTGACCTGCTTATCCACCAGATGGATAGACTCCAACACTTGGACATTCACTGATCACTCCTGATAATAATCCTTTTGAGTTGCAAGCAGATGAAATACAATCAGTAGTTCTCAGGTCCCATATAGTTGCTCCAGTTGGCCAGCGCAGTGCCTTCTCCCCAAGAGATCCCCTGCTAGTCCACACAGTTCCCTTTTGTACTACTGGCCACACCTTCATCAAGATGTCCTAGCCAACCGCTAATAAGTTGTGCTTGTGACACCCTCTAGCATCTTCACCTGTTGGGAGGCCAGATTTTACTTCTTATATCACCCTTCACCCTGCCACACAAATCTTTATTTTTCACAGCAGTATCAAAAATATATAACGAAACA
The DNA here is from genome assembly GCF_902713425.1 of Acipenser ruthenus. Classification (NCBI taxonomy): domain Eukaryota; kingdom Metazoa; phylum Chordata; class Actinopteri; order Acipenseriformes; family Acipenseridae; genus Acipenser; species Acipenser ruthenus. The sequence continues at coordinate 38,134,187 of NC_081190.1, read as the reverse complement.
CTGCATTCACATGTGCCAAAATTGTTCAATGAAACATTGCTAAATACTGCAACACCACGCCACAAGACACAAATGTCTACTTTCTAATGTTTTTCTTTAGAAAATGATAGATTGTTTTCTGTTACACAAAAAACAAACAAAAAAAAACCCAGTTATGTCTGATGCCATATGCTGAGAAGATTTGCCTTACAATTTAAGGCTTTTGAAAATAGTATTTTGGAGCAAAGCTATGAAAAGTGGAGCACTGCGAAATTAGCTCATGAGCAAAATAACAAAATGTCCTGTTACACTTTAACAATGTGAAATGTGTAATTAAATTATGCATTGCTTTGTTGCTAAGTGAAAACAAGGACCCACATGTAGAGAGCATTAATGACAGTAACTACACAGACCAGGCACTGTGATATTCACTATTCCACAATTTCAAATGACATGTATTATCTTTATATCGTTGTATGTAGCATTGCCTCATTAGTCTAAATCAAGGCTAGCAGGAGTGAATTATTGAACATGCAGTACAGTACATCTGTATCAGTTAAGTACATGCAATTAGAATTTTAGAAAAAATCTTTTTTTAGCAAAAGTTTTGCTTTTGTGGATGAGGAAAAAAAGTTACAAGAAATAGATGTTTACAATTATTTATTAAAGCAATTTTTTCCACCCTCTTACACTAGGAAAACCTTCTGCATGTACCGGCAAATCACTGACCGGCTCATCACTAAAAATATTAAAAGATAAAAGTTGCTTATTCAGTAGTTAAATCATTCTGCAAGGATATCAGTTTCGGATTTGTGACTAAGGGACATTTTCATAACAGTTAGATTTAGAAAACATTCAATTAAAACTGGCTAATGTCCCAATACTACTCTGATTGGGTACATGCAATTGTCAAAATGCCAAACAGCTCACAAGTCAAAAAAGCTGTCCTTAACATCATCAGGGTTGTATTCTATTGAGTCAGTTTGGCTTTTTATATCATCATCATCAGACTCTCCATCACTCGATTCCCCTTTATCCAGAGGTGGCTTCAGTAGCTCACACTGAAGACCAATTTCTGCTGTATCTGCTTTCAATTTGATCTGAACCCCTTGGGAAAACAAATATGTAATTTAAATATAGATGTACAGCTGTTATCAAAAGTTTACAATATATGTGAACTGTGTATGGTAATAATAATAACAGCAACATCATTCAGACCTTTGCATTCTCAGCATACTATATTGATGACAACTTTACAGAAAACTTACCTCTAGACTTGACATCAGGACCTATATCTGTTCTGTAGTATTCATTAGGCTGTTCCTCAGACTCTTGCAAACTGGGGCAATTGGTTTGTAAAGCCCTATTTCTTGTAACATCTGTAAAAAAATTACTATTAAGGGGGCCCTACCATGGTATTGGACATACCATTTTAAGTCATACATTTAATGGAATCGCTGGTTTAAATGGCCATTAATAAGGAAGAAAGTGTAGGCTATATATGTATCATTCTATTATTCTCATGTTTTGCTATATATATATATATATATATATATATATATATATATATATATATATATATGATTTCTGACATTGACTGAAAAAATAACCATTTTGTGATTTAAACATGACCAAATTTGGAAAGACCAAAATTAAATGTTTTTTCAGTGTTTGAGTAAATTATTTTGCTCAAATTGCGAAGTGTAAAATACAGACTAAGGCTGAGACCAAATCAAAACTTTGACAACCCGCTAATCGCACTTAACAAAACTGTATTTAATAGCGTTTTCTTTTTTTTGTAAGTATAGAAAACGCTATTAAATACAGTTTTGTTAAGTGCGATTAGCGGGTTGTCAAATTTTTGATTTGGTCCAGGCCTAAGAAAAAAGCGAAGCAGAAGACAAAAACATCTGCATCGGTCTTTGTATGAAGTGATCTAAAAAAATTGCGAATTGAAAAACGACAAACAATCAAAGAGAGAATCAGAGAAAACTAGAAATCAGCATCGTTCTTTGTGTAAATCGATTTAAACAAATTGCAAAGTGGAAAATGACACACCAACAAAGAGAGAATCGGAGGAAGTAGAAAATAGAAAGCTGCATCAGTCTCTGTGTGAAGCTATTTACACGTTGCGAAATGAACAGGAAAATAATAAAACATCAATATTTTTCAATCAATATTTATTTTATATAGCATCTTTCATAGTGACCACCATCACAAAACGCTTTACAAGATAGTGAGGAACAATGCATAATACATTAAATACAGTGAAATACAGGGCATAGTATATTGTGTAATGGAAGATGTTTGTGGACTTTTTTAGTCATATCATTACCTTACTTACAACCACATTGTCACACAGTTCTCACTCTCAGACTGTATAATATAGTAATAACAGTGTATATTATAGTAAAACAGTTATACTATTAATATGTCACATACATTTTAAAATGTATGTAATGATATTCCATTAAATGTTCACACTGTTCAATATGCTAATATTATGTTATATAATAGTTATTATATTGCTTAAAAATGTGCAGAGTTAAATACTTCTGGCCCACCTACTCCTAAATTTTTTCCAATCTGGCCCCCTTAAAAAAAACTATTTGAAGAGCCCTGCTCTACATCCTTGAAGCATCACTAACTAATTAAGTAAAAAAGTGACTTAACAGTATCCCTATTATTCGCTTTCCACTCAACTGAAATGACACAGAGCTGAACTTTAGCTGTCAGTGTTGTTTGCTGACATGCATTCTTTTAGCTAGATTAGAACTACAGTTTGACAGAAGGGCAAAGTCTTGGCAGGGAGCCATGCTGAACCCCCTTCCTCTCTGTTTGCTCTGGTGAGACTCAATGACAAACATCATCAGTATGTTTTAATATCCGTTTAACCCTGTAACAATGATGATGTGTATGTGTATTCGTTGCTATGCAGGCAGGAGATTGAGAGAGGTTAGAGTTGACACACTCCACAGACGAGCAGGCAGGTTTTATTTACAAACACAATTCACATATACTTACACACACTATTTACAACCAATACTCCTGCCCTGCCACATACCTCTCTACTTGTGCAAAGCACACATGGCCACCACCGGCCACCTCCCCCCTTCAATGACACCACTGCATGGGTAGGGGGGAACGTTGTTTTTTTTGTGTGGGGTTCTCTTTCCACCCCTGCGCCCCCTTAACCCTTTGAAATTTTCCCTTTCCGGTCCAATGTCGGACCCTGTCCGACATCATCAAAAAGATGTAAAAAACAGGTCTGTAGTCGTTTTTTCTCTGGAAAAAGCCAAGAAAACTATTCAATGGCCGAGTGAGACCGATAGGAGCCGAGAGAAACTAAAAAAAGGGGCGTATCTCATGAATACAGATAGCCCCGACACCACATAGATAACACGGACATAAACAAACAAGATAGCTGCTTCCACATCCAGCGCTCAAAGAATATCACAGACATTTGCAGAGCTTTTTTTAGATGTTATAGTAATAAAATAATGACTTAGATCGTATTATTGAGGAGTTTGGTGATAAAACTAGTGATCAGGAGATGAGTTATCGGTATGCACTACTATGCAGAGGTATGTGAAAAATACAGTGAACAAGGGGTGGTGCGGGGCTGGAGATGCAGTACTGAGTGTCCCGTTGATATGCAGTGCCTTTTAAACCTGTTTTACTGTGAAAAAAATACTTTTAAACAGCGTGTCTAAAATAAACTGCACGTGTGAAAATAAATTGGACCTGACACGCCTAAGACGCGCTGAATAAATGGACCGCTAAGTGTTAAAGGGACCGAGAATCAACAACAGGGGACCCGGAAACCCTCGACTCCTCCACCTTCGAAACCCGCCCAACAGCTCCTCCTCCAGCTGTCAGGACAGCAGCTCCTACTCCTCTGGCTGGCAGGACGGTACTTCCTCCTTCTTTGGCCCTCGGGGTGGCAGCTCCTCCTTCTCTGGGATAGCAGCTCCTCTTCTGGCTCTGTGGGTAGCAGATTCTCCTACGCTGGCTTTCTGGGACACTAGCTCCTCTCCCTGGCTTTCACGCACACCTTTGGTGGCTCACTCTCTGGCTTTCACCCACACCTCCGGTGGCTCACTCTCTGGCTCCCTCAGCAGCGCCTCCGGTGGCTCACTCTCTGGCTCCCTCAGCAGTGCCTCCGGTGGCTCACTCTCTGGCTCCCTCAGCAGTGCCTCCGGTGGCTCACTCTCTGGCTCCCTCAGCAGTGCCTCCACTGGCTCACTCTGGCTCCCTCAGCAGCGACTCCGGTGGCTCACTCTCTGGTTCCCTCAGCAGCGCCTCCGTTGGCTCACTCTCTGGCTCCCTCAGCAACGCCTCCGGTGGCTCACTTTCTGACTCCCTCAGCAGCGCCTCTGGTGGCTCACTCTCTGGCTCCCTCAGCAGCGCCTCCAGTGGCTCACTCTCTGGCTCACGCAGCAGCGCCTCCAGTGGCTCACTCTCTGGCTTTCACCCACACCTCCGGTGGCTCACTCTCTGGCTCCCTCAGCAGCGCCTCCGATGGCTCACTCTCTGGCTCCCTCAGCAGCGCCTCCGGTGGCTCACTCTCTGGCTCCCTCAGCAGTGCCTCCGGTGGCTCACTCTCCGGCTCCCTCAGCAGCACCTCCGGTGGCTCACTCATTGGCTCCCTCAGCAGCGACTCCGGTGGTTCACTCTCTGGCTCCCTCAGCAGCGCCTCTGGTGGCTCACTCTCTGGCTCCCTCAGCAGCGCCTCTGGTGGCTGCTGAGCATCACCTGTGGCTTGGCCTTGTCCCCCCAAAAAATTCCAGGGGGCAGGAGCCTCAGCTCTTTCCCCAGCGGCCCTCCCCCCGGGAATCTCGATCTCCCCTGGATGTTCCGCCTTGACTCTGCGAAACGTAACGAATCCCACTGACACCATTTCTGACAGTGGAGACGTGTGTATATATATATATATATTCGCTGCTATGCAGACATGGGCTCGAGATGGAGGCTGGAGTTGACATGCTTATCAGGCGTGCAGGTTTTATTTACAAACACTATTCACATATATTTACACACACTATTTACAACAAATGCCCATACACACACACACACACACACAACCTCTTCATTCGCAGGGCTCCTGCCCTGCCACAGACCCCTTAAGCTGCTAAACTGTAACAGGAAACCTTGGCACACGCTAAGACAGATTGTTTTTAATTGTTCTTTATACCATGTTCATTTCCATAATATTTAATTTCTTATAGAGGCTTGGATTACCAAGGCAGATAAAAAAAAAAAAAACTGCCACATGTTAGCAGTTTCTGCATTATTAAAAAGGGGGCAAACTAAAATATTTTTTACCAATTATTTTTCAACCCTTTGTTATTAGTGATCTATAAATAAAATAGTTTTGGTAAAGAAGGACTGAAATGCTAAATGTACAACAGTATTATTTTTTCTCATGTTTAAAAGTTAACTACCACATTATCTCTATTTTCTACTGTAAATGACCAATAATGTTCTGGTGCTCATATTCTAGCACTTAAAATGAATCATGTCTCAAGAGAGATGTATCCACTCTTCAGTTATCATTTACTTAAAATCCTCAATAATTACATGTGTATAGCAGACTACTACTTTCAGTTACATCTTTAAAATACTGTAAATGCCTGCTGAATCTATTGAGACTGGTAAATTAGATTGCAAAGACTAGCATGCTTGGTGGGTACACATTCTAATCAGGAAGTTCTTTAAATCAAGTATATTAGAAATAATTTAGAATGGAAGTGTGTACAGTGTTAAAAGCTCTGTCCTATCCCATACATAAAAAACAACAAAGCTACAAGAAAAGGACTGTCTTGTAACTGATAATGATTCTAACTTCAGGTCATTCTTTTTTTATGTGTGTACCACCACTGCACTTTAAAATAATGGCTTCAAATTCATATCAAATATCATATATATCATGTCTCTTAGGGTTGGATGGGTGTAACATAACACATGTTTTGTTGTTATTTTGTAATGACATTTCTAGTCATCATACAATAATAATAATAATAATAATAATAATAATAATAATAATAATAATAATAATTTTATAAAGCGCCTTTCATGACAAGTCATCACAAAGCACTGTAAATAAGAACACAAAATACAAATAAACAGTAAGAAAAATATTAAAACATTACATCTAAAAAAAAAAAAAAAAAGCCTATTTAAACAAATAAGTTTTTAGGCAAGATTTAAAAACACCCAAGGATTCAGAGTCCCTAATTTATTTGGAAAGGGAATTCCACAACCTAGGAGCATAGGAACACAATGTCCGATCACCCACAGTTCAGAGTCTGGTCGTGGGGACACATGAGTCCAACATCAGTGAACCGCAAATTACGGATAGGGGTATAAATAGACAAAAGATCAGTTGTGTAAGGGGGAGACACACCCTTCAAAGCCTTAAAGTCGGTAGGTGGCTGTGGCAATGTGCCCCACCCCTGTGTGCATTTGTGTGGTACATGTTGTATGTTACGTGTTGTGTGTAAATGTTGGTGTATAGTCATTGGTACACGGGATATAAACGGGTCTGTGTTTCACGTGTATTTAAAAATGTAGATTTGTATTTAGGCACGAGGATGGCACAAAACACTACACGTGCATTTAAAGTATGTAATATGTGAGCACAGGGTTGCACGTAATTCATTCACGTGCTGGGATTCAAGTGAATAATTAATTAGTAATTGAATCCCAGCACAACAGTATATATAGATGCACATTTCTTTCACTCGGGGTTGGGTGTTCGTGAGTGGAGAACGGGTGAGAGAGAGGAGAAAGAAAGAAAGAAAGAAAGATCGATCGTAACGTTTGTTTTTGCTTTACTCACCGTGTTTGTTTGTCTCCGTGCACCGTTTGTTAAGTGTTGGTTCGTTTTGTTTATATATTTATTTTGGCGCAAGTGCCGTGTCCTGTTTTGTGTTCTGTTTAAACCTTTTACTTTGTTAATAAACGCTGAGTGCTACCATTTGCACTCAGCTTCTCATCACCACCGTCTGTCTGTGTATTCCTTTCTGGTCTGACGCCACCCACTCCAGCCGTCTTTGTGACAGTGGCCTGCTCGACAAACTCATACGGCTCTGTTTTGTTTTATCACATCGTGTAGCTTACACATTTCTGAGGTATTTTTTTTGTTTGTTTGTTTCTTGGCTCTTATTGTTGGTACAGCATCATCTCTCAATCTGTGAGTGAAACCAAAGGGTCTAGCTATCTCTGACGTGTTGAAGCAGTGGTTCTCAAAGTGTGCTGAACACATTTTGTCCAAGCCCTGGCAACTTTTGGATTCTTTGGCCACTTTTGCAGGTTAAAACCATCTTGGTTTGCTGCATCCACCTAAAACACATCGGCGTGGCATTATGGCAAAAACCGAACTAGAAGTTAAAAGTAAATCATGGATTGTATCGTTGTCTTCAATATGAAAAGTAGTAGAATGTTGGATTCGTTCACGTCATGACATCACGGTAAGAGATCGCGGAAGTAAAAGATGGTTCAAGAAAATCCTGATTTAATCGCTAAATTACCTATTTTTTTAATTGGAAATTGAAAAAAGAAACATCTTATCGTATTTCTATGATATCAAAGGGTAGTTTAGTTTGAACATAAGTATGGATGTTTGGGTTCCCCTTTAACATGAAATAACTTGAGTGAAAGAATGCACCCCAGTAGTTGTCTATTTACAAAAATGTAAATAAAAAACAGACAGACACACGAAAAACACACTTATTAATAATTCACAAAAGCTTATTTTTTGCAATAGTTCTTTTATTCAATGTTTCTATATTTTAAAGGTTCATTGATTAAAAACAAAAAAACAACAAAAAAAGACACTGTTTGTCCGCAGAGCATGTAGTTTTTAAGAAAGAATAAATTAATATTTCCTTCAACTGCACCAATAACCCAACTATAATGTATAATGTATTTACCAAGCCATTTACAATTATAAGTACAAGGACAATTACACCAGCACTTTTAAGAGTATGTTGTTTACAGAAACTCTGTCTTGCTCTCCCAAACACATATACTGTACATATATTGCTTGAAAAAGTGTATTTTCTGTAATTTGTACCTGCATGAATACAAGTTTTAAACCAAAGGTTTATCAGATGTGAGCACTGGCTTTGTTCTTCCTATCTACATTTCAAATAAAATTATACAAATATATGTGCTGGTTTATCGAACCTATTATATTTAAATCTCTATAGTCTTCCTTTGACATTGATTCCCAATTAGTCAGGTTGCTTGTTGTGATCTAAACGACGAAAAAGCATTGCACATACCTGGGAAATATTTACCCACAAGGCAGGTATCAGAAAACAGCATCCTAACACACTGCTACCTAACGATGTACAGTATACTGCTTCTACTGCACCACAGCATAAAGGGATTAAGAGCTTTCTGCTGTAAATGCATTTCCTTTTACTAGCCAGGTTATAGCTAATACTTGTTAACAATATTTCTCCATATTAGCATAATGGAATAACAAACATCAAGACAGAGACCAGGGATCTGTCTTACATCAGACAGTACATTTTTGTAAATGATTTAAATTACCTTTAATGGTTTGCTTTGGCCAGTATAATTCCGCACAACATATTTTACTCAAACTAACAGGTGGCTATTCCAAATTAGAAAGGTACACTACAATCTTTCATCAGCATAATGATCTCGCCACTCTACAGGAGTCTGGACATTTGTTAAGGTGGTCTATTTATCTTCTTGCACATATATCAGAAAAACAGTTAGACAAGAGTGTACTTTGTTTACAAATATACATTGCATTACCATTCATATCCAGCAAATTGCTAACATTCTTGATACATTGGCTAACATCTTTTCTCATAAATATTCAAAGTTCATATTATTATCTTTTTACAACAAAGAATGAAACATGGATATAGTTTAGGAACAAATACTTAAGAATGCCCTTTGTGAAAATAAAAAGATACCGTATCAAATACACACACACAAAAAAAAGCTGACAATGAACAAAATAGAATCTCACAAAACACTGACGTTAAAATGTTAAATATTTTTTTCTTTTTAATATTTTAAACAAATAACAGTTACGGGCTGCTTGTGACATTGCATGCGGTACATAGAGATATTTGTCGTGAGAATGGAGATGAAATTTGATGTTTCCACACTGACATAACTATTTGTTAAAATAATTTTTTTTTTTTTTAAACTATACATTCTAATATGAAAATACATGTGAATAAGAGACATAAACCTTAATGCAAAACAGGCTCTATTTTTTTTTTTACTGAGACTATTTTTAAAAGTCTAGTTCTGTATGATGTTTGTGTACCTCTACATTTGTGTGTGTCCGACTGCTTCTCACAGCTAACAATGTAATAATTGAGTGCTTAATTCGTGAATAATGTCAAATAGTAATAATACAAATACAAAAAAACATGGTATATAAAAACCAGGTTCATCTTGCAAACAGCTTTCTGACAAATTCTATGTACACATTGCAGATACGAGTGTATCTAACTCCAAATTGAACCCTGCAGCCTTTGGACAAAGATGACAGAGGTAAAATATATCCAGGCTTCTTTGAAGGCATCCTGAACTTACGTGAGCTCAATTATATGAATAAACTAAAGTAAGTTCATGTAAAACTTAGTAAAAGAAGCCAGTTTCAATTCAGTAGCCCTGGGGGTAGGATGGCAGCCCATGAGACTACACAAGGCCTTTCTAATGTGTAAGTTTAAGAAGGTCACATTTCTTACAAAATGTGTGTACTTTTGGCATTCTTCACTGGAGTGCTACATTTTGTATATATGCAACATTGCCCAATGTCATCTCATTCACACTTATCCTGATTCAAATCAAAGCTTATGGTGCTGCCTTTGCTATACTTTTTAGGTATGGCTACACTATAATTTAGATGTCATCTAGGCCTGTGTCCTGCTTGTAAATCCTTATTCCATATTACCCAGCATAAAAAATAATAATAATAAATAAAATTTAAAAAGTTCAACCAACAACAACTTGATTCTGGAGTGTAATAAAAAAAAAATGCCTTCTCTATTAAAGGAACATACAGCAACCTGGACAAGGAAATGTGATTTTCTCTTGAATAATTTACTGCATACAGAACTTGTCATAGAATTTAAAACACCAACAATTGCATTAAGGTTTACTTATCCCCGATATGTGTGTTTAATTTTTTTTTAGTGCTTTTTTTATTTTTTATTTTTTACAGATGAGGCCATGTTTCTGATTAAACTAAGACATTGCCATGATTGAGAATGCATTACACAGTATCTGGAACACTAGACCTACCACTGACATTTAGTTCATTTTTATAGCACAGTCTATTGCATAATGGTGATAAGTTTATAAATATTATAAATGTACACTTATAGTTATTAAGCAACATAACTTAATGTCCGTCTTGTTCTGAGATTAGGAATAGAAAAATTGTGTCATCCATCCTACTGTCAGACAAACTGTTCATCCTAATCTAGAAAAAAAGCAGCAAATATAACTTGTATTTCCTCTTGGACCCATAACACTGGCATGGTCTTAATTAACCAATATTCAAGGATTGTACTTTCATAGACGCATTTTAAAGAGTCACTTAATATCTAGCATCACATCTACAGTGCTAGTTTGAACAAATTTAGGTCTCTGAATTGAAAAAAAAATAAGTATTTACCTAAAAGCTGTTTAGGTTGATTATTTTATATGTGCTTTCCAAAACACATTTTATTTCCACAGTGATGGCATGGTTGCTGCACTTGAGGAATTTATTCCTTGTTTATTCTCTGAACAGTGAAGAAAAAATGTCTTACAAAGTCAAGTTTTGGTTGATGTTGGATTCCATTTACAAAACAAAAGACAAACAAAAAATATCAAAGGAAGCCACGTCCCAAAAATTCAGATCTGAAATCATAATAACGGAAGACTAGTGTTAACAGCTTTAAATAACGTCTCTTCCAAATCTTCTAATTGTGTAATATATATATATATATATATATATATATATATATATATATATATATATATATATATATATATATATATATATATATATATTGTACATTCTTTTAAAGTTGAGGGGGAAGGGGTGTTTAAAATATTATACAAGAGTAAACTGTACAGGTGATCTATCAGGTCATTGTTTTAAAGAATCATTGAGAAAACAAAAATAGTCAAATATTTTTTTAAATTTTCTTCAACAGTGTCCTGCCGCCATACATTAAAAAAAAAAACAAAAAAAAAAAAAAAAACTAGGGGATCATAAATTTGAGGCAAAACGAAGCTTGTCTTGTTCAGCCTCTGTACTACTTAAGACTGTGGACTCCCTTCTTGACCCCAACGAATCCCTGTGCTGGGAGGTGGGAGGCCCACGCACTGGAGGCAAAGCCCCCGAGGACATCTGACGGAAGAGGTTAACTCTCTGTGGTACGGTGGCTCTGATGCTGCCCTGAAGGCCTGTCCCCTGGACAGCAGACACCGGAGCAGGGCTGGATGCCAAGGATTCCCCTGGTGACGGGTGTGGCCTGGAGATAAGCGAGGTCTCATGGGGCAGTGATGGCTGGGATGCAGAGAGAGGCCTCACATCTCGACTCAGGCTGCCGGAGTGCAGAGCCTGGGTGCTCTTGTGCATGTCACTTCTCTGAGGTGAAGGTGCTTTCTGCAATTGCTGCTGCTGTTGTTGTTGTTGCTGTTGATGTTGAATGAGTGACAGTTGAGATGCCGTCGGCGAGCTGTACTGGAATGTTCGACCTGCCAGCGGGCTCTGCACCGGGGGGCTGCACACGGCTGTGGTGTAGGAGCAGGGAGATAGGATTGCTGCCTGCTGCTGTTGCAGGGGTGTCTGTGGGCTGGGGGAGGCCGAATTCAGGTTGCCATGAGACATGCTTGGCATGGCATAGACAGGTTGTGATGGCGCCGCCATGACCCTCGTGGACTGTGCGAGGGAGGAGGATGCACTGTAGGTCAGGGCTGAGGACTGCTGGAACTGAGAGTTGCCCAGGGTAGTAGTGTACGGCGGCTGACCCGGGGAGTTAATGATTGAATTTCCAGAGATCGGGGTGGGGTTCATCCCCGTCACTGACTGCTTGCGGTCTACCATCATTACCATCTCCCGATCCTGCCTGATAATCTGCTTCAGGAGCTCGTTCTCCTGAGTGTTGAAGACACCTGCGTTCAGGTCCTTCTGGAACTTCTGCAGCAAAATGGAATTCTTCTTCCCTGTAGGAGAAGAAAAAAGAAAACAGATGGAAGTTTAGTCAAATGCTATCAAATGAAAATCTTTCAAGCTCAGAAAGTAAACTGAACAAAAGGTATATACAGATAATATATTTTGGGACAACAGTAGGTGTTTATAGGTTTTAAATAAATTATTTTTTTTACTGTAAAACAATTACAAAAACTGACAAAATAAACAAACAACCAAAAATAGCCTCCTATCTCACTGTTGTGCTTTGCTATGTACTGATGTAGTACACAGGGTGCTGTTTATAATATCACATATTTCCAATCAGATCTTCCCAAATCAGTTGACTGCATATTTAGCAATTCTGGACACCACCTATCATTTGAAATGAAAGATACACTGTATCATACTAAAACTGTAAGGCATAGAATGTTGGTTAAAGGCATAACCAGATTAACAAAGTCATCATCAAGTGTCTATAGATACACAGGATTTGTGTGGTCTTCTCTTGGTTTAGCTAGACATGTCTCTTCTAAAATGTATTATATGGCTCTTAACATAAGTGCTTTCTCTATTGAGTCAAACCCCTACTGTATATAATACCTAAGAAAAATCTACAGACAAATTAAATTAATATTAATTTTCGCTGAAATTGAGTAACAGTACCACTTTTGCAAACTGATGTTTCACTGACAATATGACTTGACTGGACAGAGTGGAAATAATTGTAAGTTAGATGATTTTGCAGAATGTCATCCCAGCTGCTTTTATCTTGCCTGTTATGAGTTTCGGGCCATGCTGACACTTATGCAATACTCATATGGTATTAATTCAGAAAGCCCCAGTATAACCATTGGATGTACATCTGAAGCACCACCAAACAAAAGCAACTTTAATCAATGTTATAACAGAAGAAGCATAAGTTATCGCATGGGTGGGGGGACATACAGTACCATGGATGAAGGCATTCACGTGACTTTTTTTGTTTTTATGCAGAATTTATACGTTTTGAAGGATTAATTAAATAATTAATTAGTAACTCATTCAAATAAGGGAAGGTGCTCAAACAACGGGTAATTTCAAACTGAATTCTTAGAGAGAGAAAATTCAGTGGAGGTTTTATGTTATCTCAGTAGGCAATGTTTCGCTAAAATGCATCAGAGAACATTAAATTAATTTAAGATATATAGAAATACTGTCCATTGACCAATTTAAAGTATGTATGTGTCAATGTGAATAATATAAAGTACATGTTGGATTTATTTAACAACCACTTACAAATTATTAAGCAGTATTAACACATGTAAGCCTAAAGATATATATAAGGCAGGATTGGTCTGATCTAATTACATAAGGAATTGTGTGAAAACTTAGGATAAGTCCAGAGTTTTAACACACAATTGGATTTGCAATGGATGTACATAACTGCACTCAATTCCCTCAGCATGGAAAGGCGTTAGCAAAAATTGGCTAAATTATCTTTTAGCTTAGCACCTTCCCAATATGTAATTACAGGTCTCTGGTAAGCAACGTCACCTGCCAGGGATAATCTGCTGAAATTCTGTCCACAAATGTCTCTTCTGACCTTTGATACCTGGTTGTATCTGCCTGCCCAATCAGTATTAGACCACAAAATGGATACTAAAATACTGGAAAGTAGAATTATATAAACATACATGAATGTGTCCTCTGCAGTAGGAAATGGTTAATGTGGAATAAAGCTTTCAATAAAGCTTGTAACGGCCTACCGAGCAGACATCCATTCTCTACTTAGAAATTGCGAGTTAATGTATCCCTACTACCAGATTTATTTGGTTTAAACTCCATCTACTGGTGGCAAGTTACGACATTAAGAGAAGTCTTGCAAAAGGTGTTCAATGATGCAATGACTGATAAACACTCCCTCCTCGCCCCTCTCAGCATGGAAATGTGTAGGCGCCTTGCTCTAATCACTGAGCAGGCAAGGGAGATGACTATTTTAAAAAGCCTGCAGCCGTCCTAGATTATGTAATCCATCAGGAGATGGCGCAGAGCATGGAACATTTCAAAGATGATATTGGAAAAACTCCCTAGTGGTCATTCAGATACTACATGCAATAACTATGACTGTCACGGTCTAGAGGGCGTTCCTCTACTTACAGCTGACTAAACTGAAACAGTACTTCAATCAAAAGTCCAGTGAATGCAATTCTTAATGAGTCATTGAGTCTCACCTTTTTTTCCTGCTGCCTGCATTTGTTGATTTTCAGACATTTGCTATAAAATGGACATTTATAGATTTTTGTTGTTGTCTGTTTAAAGATATTCTCTGTCAGGACTGTACATTTTATGCAATAACTTGAAATAAAAATAATAGGTCAGCTTGTGTCTAGTTTTGCTGGAGGTGGATTTCACAGCATGCTTTTTCTTCTCTTAGTTTTCTTCCACATTGTCACATGACTTTATTATAAAATGTGTGGTATCATTTTTGTCTTATCATAGCAAGTATTAATTATTATTATTATTATTATTATTATTATTATTATTATTATTATTATTATTATTATTATGATGAATTAAATCAAGTTACATTTATTAATCTGTTGGTGACTGAGATTCTGTTAGAGTCCATATTTGCTGGACGTGGTACAGAGGCACAAGGCAGTGAGGCTTATGACAATCAAAGCTACCGATCGTAGTTTTTAAATCATCATATTTCAGCATCTAAAATGTAAGAACTGGACAACTCTGCTTCCAGAATCACTCTGTATTGCTACATCCTTAATAAAAATATATAAACTTTTCCTCTAATTATTCATCTGTACGTCTCCATTTATTTATTTTTTTTCAAATGGCTTCCTAATGTGATCTAAAACAGCTGCTGGGAAATCAATGGGGCATTTTGCTTTGCAAAATTAATGCCTTGCAGTTCACATTTTACAGCATGTTTTATGTTCCCTTTCTCTTCTACACCGTTACATAATTTATTCATGAATGTTTTTTTTCTTCTTTATACAAAATACATTGACTTCAGTCCTAATAAGCAGCTTCTTCAATTAACTCATGAGTCAAAGCTTTGTTAACAATTCCCAAAGATGAAAACCATGCTATAAGAAATACAGTACAGCACATATTTGCAAGGTACTGTACATCATCATGATGAAACAATCTTAGAGCAGCCAATCTATCGTATTCCTCATATACAACATTTAACATTGGTTCAACACTAGAGGTTATCCAGCTGAAGCTTTGAAGTCTTCCAGCCTGTCTGTGCACAGGAAATAAGACATTTGTATACTATAAGAGACAAGGTGAACTGCAGTTGATGTGCTCAGTTTGTGCTTTAACTGTGCATTGAATATATAAAATGGACAACCTTCAACCTGTTTCAGGACAAAAACAAGTTAAAGAGGATGCAATATCTATTTTTAAGAGAAAATATAATTGTTTAATATCTGTAGCTCTCTTTCTAAGAACATTTTACAATCTCAAGGTTAATGTTAAACCAAGGTTCCATCTGCTCTGTGGCCCTTAAAGGTACCATGGATTTGAGGCAAAATGGGATGGTTAATCCAAGTGTCCAGTACAGGACATTGTTAAATTAACCCATGTCCTGGCTAATTTCAATTCAAGACCCTTGTTTTTGTCTAGCACTCTCTTCACCACAAGGCTCCCTCCTACCTCCAAACCCTTGTGTCTCCCTACACCCCCCTCTCATCCTCTCCGCTCCTCTACTGGCCTTCCCTCCACTCTCCATCCTCCCCTGCCTGCTCCTTCTTTTCCCTTGCCCCTCTGTGGTGGAACCACAGGAGTGTTCCGTCTCTCACTGCCTTCCGCTGCCTTCTCAAGACCCATCTGTTTAGACTGCACTTGTAGATCTCTTCATCTACCCCTCCTGCTATGCACTGGATTTGCCTGACCTAAGCACCATGTTACTGGATGCTCAGTTAATGCACAATCCTTGCACTATTGCACTATTATTATATCATTGTAGATACAAATCATTTGAATCCTAACTTGTTACTTTTTATCTCATAATGTAGTCTAGTAGCATTTGCACTTACTGTAAACTATACTGTATAAAATTGTTTTTGCCCTGTAATATCTGTAAGTCGCCTTGGATAAAGGCATCTGCCAAATAAACTAATAATAATCATTTTGATTAAAATTCTTCCATTCCCCAACCCTAATAAATGGAAGGGGATGGGACAACCTTGGAAATTAGATGTTGCAAATCATTCGATCTATACTGCATAAATCTCTTTAATAAATACATTTCGGGGACTGTTTAAGAGTTATGGTCTCCATTTTTAGAAACACATGGTTTGATAGATTCTTCTTACAGAGCCCCAGTGGCCTGGAACCCTTTGCCCTTTGAATTCCACCAGTTTAGTTGAATTAATAATGCAAATTAAAGTATATGTTCTTTGCAATGTAATAAGATGTTTACCTGCTGCCTATTGTCCTCCCAGGACACTCTTGAACACGAGATGTGCTCATCTCAAGAGGCATTCCTGGTTAAATAATTTTTAAATAGAAATAAATGCATTTTGCAACATGTTATTTGATCATTGCATTGTATTTTCTTTACACATGTCCCAGATAAGCCAAACGCAGTCAATATACAGTACATCTGGCATTGACCATGAAATGGATTTTTATCCTGAATTAGCCAATTTTTACATTTTGTATTCATTTTTCCAAAATGTTTTGCTAATCAAGTCCACTTGTTTTAAGTGTCATTTGCATATAATAAACATTTGTAATTATATTTTGTTTATACTGTAGATAAAGAAAATAAATATCCAGATAATACATATTCAATTATATAGTCATTTACTAAAAAGGGCAAATGTAATGAATTGAAATGTATGACAAAGGGCATATGCTTTGAGCTACATTTACCAGCATTACTGCAAATTGGGAACAGCTACGATTACTGGTATTTATTGTCATTGATATCTTGAAAATAATGTGCTCAGTGTTAGTTGTGCAAGGATGAACCAGTTCCCTGCCACTCAATGTATATTATATATATATATATTAGGACTGTCAAGTGGTTAAAAAAAAGAATTATTATTATTATTATTATTAGCCCTGCATAAATACCCTGTTTTCCTATTTCTGGATTCTGGATCCTATTTGTTGGTCCCTCTTCATAGTTTTATATTTATTTACAATCCAGCATGTGTTGTTAAATTGTCTGAACCAACTGCTAAATCACAATGGAGTCAGTTTATTACTCACCTTACTGCATTTATTTCTTATTTATTTCTTAGCAGTTAAAATTAAACTGTACCTTAGCAGTTTCCTTTACAGTTTCCTTTACTGAAACTGATATTTTTCATTGCCGTTTAACCCTTTGACGCCTAAGCAGAAAGAATGAATATATGGGCATGAATATGACCACTTTGGGGTAGATGTACTAAAGTGTTGCGCCTGTCACAATAGTCACAAACCTGTTGCAAACGAGTCGGAAGTCTAGGGTGAAATGTACTAAACAAGCACAATGCTGTTAGCGACCTTTTAGGGAATGTTTTGCAGCAGCAGTTTTTCTTTGTGGTTCAAGCCTAGATGAATATGTAATTATGGGCATTCCTGCATAAATTTGCAAAAAGAGGGCAGAGATAAATTAGGGTGCAAATTAGGGTTCTAATTGCGTCAATTTGTTCAGAAATTTGAAACAGTCGCAATTGTTACTGACATTTCCCAGTCCGCTTTTTCTCGTGCGTTCCCAGTTGTGCTCAATGCTTTTTTGAGGCGAACACCCAAATACCTAATTTTCATGAAAGGCAGGGTGCACTTTGAAAACAAATTTCTGTGACACTTCGGGTTTCTCCAATGTGTTGGGAGCAATACACTGCACACATGTGCCACTAACCCCTCCAGCTCATTCTGAGCATCTGTATAGATCTGATCTATTTTGTGTCAATTGTCTAGGCTACTAAGTAGGCCAAGTTAAATAATAATAATAATAATAATAATAATAATAATAATAATAATAATAATAATAATAATAATAAAATCATTTCGTTTCAATTTAAAATAATCTTTTATTTGCATTGTACACCAATGTGTACAATGCAGCAGCATGGTTTATTTTTTGTTACAGGTAAAGTTAAAGTTAAACGAAAGTGCGCTAGGTATTCATTTCATTTTACTACTTTACTACATCCTGTATAGGCCTACTGTACAGATTTACATTTTTACATAATGTATTGTGTAGCCTACCCAAAACACATTAGTGTTATTTCAGCGCAATGATATAGACAATTAGCATTGAGCACTATAAATGTATCTGTGTGCGATTTTATTGTATTGTTTTTAAACCCAACACCTCCTTATGTCAGACAAACATGTCCGGTTTAGCGAGGGGCTACTGTATGATTTTGAAAAGTTTTTTGGGGGTGAAGGTGTATATATATATATATATATATATATATATATATATATAATTAAAATAGGTAAAATGAAGTCAAAACAGAATGCATTGTACAGGTGACGTTTACATTTAACAAAAACAATGTTATTTTGATTCTTGCACCTGTGCATGTATCAACGTTATCCTTCGGGCACCCTCTGCTGCAGCAAACCACAACTCAACTCCCGCTATTTATTTGAACAATGTTGCATGACTCTCGTAATGTATAATGCCAGAGATCTCTCTAAGAAGACGCAACAAATATTTAAATTAGTATATTGCGGCTCTCTTCATTAACATATTTTCTCTTAGTACATATGATGAAATGTTTACTTTGCTAAATGTCGCAACGAAAATGCAAATTGTGGTATGTTAGTACTGCGACTGGCCCATCTTAGTACACCTACCCCTTTTTATTTTAGCGCTTGTAGTTTGGCAGAGCAATACATCCACAGAAAGGCCTTATGTAGATGTTTCCAATTATATAATGTATTTTGTTTTGAAATGTATTACATTTTTTTATACAAGCCACGCACACCAAAAAATTCATTAAAAAATGTATAATACATAATATTTTTAAAAATTGCCAACTTTGACCCCTTTCTTCGTTAGATATAGAAAAATATTAGGATGTTACAGTCGCAAAATTTTATGAGGATTTCAAATGAAAAATCTGATTTTAAATATCTTCTACCGTTGAGGTGCTACAAGATTTTGTCTGACCA
This sequence comes from Acipenser ruthenus, assembly GCF_902713425.1. NCBI lineage: Eukaryota > Metazoa > Chordata > Actinopteri > Acipenseriformes > Acipenseridae > Acipenser > Acipenser ruthenus. Next base: position 38,114,899 of record NC_081190.1, on the reverse strand, counting down.
AGGTCTGTAGGCAAAATGCCAGAAAACTGACCTATTTTCAGCACTGTCAGCTATTTTAGTCTAGACTGAACAAAATATCACAAAGTACATTGCCAAATCGTATTGAAAACACTTTTTAACCTTAAAATATATGAATAAATACAAGTAAAGATACAGTTGTTTTTATTTTTCAATAATTTTGCATTATGATGAGAAAAAATATTTATATTCAAACATTATAGAATTCAATATAACCACGAACAGCAAAAAAAAAAATCTATAGAAATACAAACTATAACAAAAAAAGGAAAGTAAACTAATTGGGCTACTGCAATAAATGTAAATAAATAAATGCATTTCATTTTTGGCACATACAGATAATGTACTGTATATTTTCTGACTTTCAATCATTTTTCATTATGAAGAGAAAATCATATTTATAAACAAAAGGTATAGAATTCAATATAACCACGAATAGCAAATCAACAATAACAACACCAAAAAAAAAGTCTATTGAAAAAAAACCGTGGTGATCATAAAGCAGTAATCGTAAAGATAATGGGGGTGTAGCAATAAATGTGACCACCACTGTAAGCAAGCAAACAAACAAACAAATAAATAAATAAATAGATAAAGTGATGTAGTGGGGTGTATGTTCTATCAAGTACAAGCCTCTCGATTTTGTCCTCTTCCAAAATACGCGCTAGCAGACATGTTTCCTGTGTATGGGTCTTTGAAGTGTATCATCAAAACTGGCATGTAGGGATATATTTTTTGTTCTAGTGACTTGCCTTATTCAATGACAAGCCTAGAAAGACTGATTTGATTGACCCAAGGCTTATTATTGCCGTGAGACATCCCGGAAGAGAGATAGCGTCATCAGTGTTTAGGCACTGAAATTAGAGCGGTCTGGCGTGTAGGGGTTAAAACAAATAAAAATGATATCTTATTAACTTAGTGATGGTTATATCCTCCATAATTGTAAATAATATAGTTTAAAATAAATGTAGTTATTGAAATAAAATTAAAAGTAGATAGCTAAGCACTGTTCATTGTGAAAAGAACATCAAACACTTTTTTGTCATCATATCCAAAAAGTGCAAATTAAAAAGGAAAATGTAAGGCTTTACAAAGCTACAATGTTATCTGGTCTGCAGTTGGTCGCTATCCACTTTGCAACAGCATTGGTTATTTTATCATACTTAGCTTGATTTATGGGCTTGCAGTGATCCTGAATTTCTAAAAGAGTACTCTGTCGAAACTGACGGGTTTCATTTGCTGTTGTGTTGTTGTTGTCTGTAGCAGAACAACGGCTACAAAAGTGTATTTTGAGACGTGAAAGCATGTTTAGCATGCAGGTGGTACAACAGACTACATACACTTCTGTGATACTGGAACTCACTTTGACAGTAGATACAAGTAACCCTTTTTCTATCCAATGAACCATCAAAGTTTTAAAAAAATAAACTTCCCATTCACAAGTCCTTCACTTTTAGTGCTTTCCCCTATATGCAGTTCTGTGACTTTATTTTCAAACAATGACTCGACTTATTCAATTGATGCATGCACTCGAGTGGTGCCGGAGGAAATTAATTACAGTATGCAATTAATTGACAGCCCTAATATATATATATATATAATCTCACTCAGAAAGATGCATACCTTTGTCGGTCATATGGGCAGGCGCAATACCTGTTTCAGTAGTCCCTGACTAATATTTTTTGTCCCGCCTACTTATACCTCGTTTGCATGAACCACATAACCCGGGTAAGTGCTCGAGTTGCCCCCCCACACCTCCGTTTCCATGTTTTTAATAATACTTGAGTTGGCTCCCAATTTGGGCGGGAGCCCGAATTATCTGGCCCAGTTTCAATCCTTCAGACTTTAAAATTCAGGCTGGGAGGAAATTACATCACTTAAATGTCAATCAAAAATGTTGTAGGGGGTAGGAAGATACAGTATAATGGGACATTTTAGTTGGTATTAAAGTCGGTGGATTTTATACTTTGGGGGATTTTGATGGTTTTTGAATTGCCATTTTTCACTTAGCACGGTCACAAAGAAAAATGCAACGGATTTGGCTGTTAATTAAACCCTTGTAAAAAAAAAAAGAACACAAAAAATGCTTAACGTTAAAAAGAACGGTCCTACTACAGTAACAGGTGCAGCTTACAGTGCCTCTGGGTTTCTGATATCATCAGATCAATTCCAGATTTTTTAAATCCTTTGATGGAAATGTCCGGTCTACTTTTAATCACTGTCATTCTCATATCCACTTTGACATCTGACACATTATTTCCCTTGTCCGGCGCTTCTTTCCCTGTTCTGCATACCAGTCTGCTAGAGGTATATGTACTGCATGAAACAAATGCGAAAGAATATCTAGATGGATTTATCTTTTTAAATCATTGACAATTTGACTACAGTACCATCTGCAGCGAATGCATGGCTTGACCTTTAACTTGCAAGTATTTTCTTGCCCAACTCACTTGATAACTCGAGTAACTCGGAAAACCATGGAAGCGCCTCTTTTTTCACCAACTCGAGTTTTCCATCAACTCGAGTTCTGGGAGAATTCAGACCAATTTGGGTGCACTCGAGTCAACTGGAGTGACTGTCCATGGAAACAAGGCATTATATTTTGCATCCCCAGTTAAGAGTGGCCTCTGTCAAAGCATTTAAACTAATGAGTTGTATTATCACAATTTTCTTTTTTTATATTGTACAGGATTTTTCTTTTTTTTAATTGCCCAAATAATTATACAGGATTTATATTCTGCCTTCCTGCTCTTTTAAGAAAGCCAGGTTCACAGATGTCAGGAAATAAATTATTAAAAATAAAATGATTTTCACAAGGCTCCAGGTATTCTGTTTTGTAAACCAAGAAAAAAAAAACCCTCACTGGCTGTCGTTGGTCAATGTATGGTAAGATTGACAGAGGAACCAACCAATGGTATTGTAAGCACATATAGCTTGATACTGCACTGTCAGTTTCATTATATCCAGACATACTCTGTTGTGGCAGAACCGCTGCTTCTCTGAGTGTTAGCAGAGCTCCATCACGAAACAAGGACATTGTGAATGTATTCATAGTTTTATGAAAAGATAATCTTGTCTGTACCACTTTTCCCGCTATAAATATGTGAAATATCTGTCTATATAATGAGGAAGAAGTGATACAGCCGTGGTCTTGCTAATAGCCGTTGTTCCTATGACCTTAACAGTGACAACAGACATCACAAAAAATAGCAATTTCTTCTGGGAACATGTTTAAACATTCTGTAGTTAAGATCCATGCATATTTATAGATACATATGTTATTTTTACATGTTTGTGTGAATATATGAAAGACGTCTATAAAACTTTTATGCAATTTTTGATATAACATTCGTATTAAGTCATGTACTGTATTAGAAAACGGACTCTCTTTTTTACTATTTAAGTTCAATTATATATTGTTTAACTGGGTAATTAGTTGATTTGACATGGGATTTCAAAGTTTTCTGTTACTCATTAACTTTTTACAAGAGTTGTGTAGTAACTATCTTATGTTGCTGCTTCAGCTCTTAAAAACATAAAAAGCAACAATAGCAACATTTTACATTTAAGCAATAAGGCACGAGAGGGCATGGGTTGTGCTTGGATATTGTCACTTATTGGTGCATTGTTAGGCACGAGACATATTTGAGTTCCTGCACCCAACCAAGAAGTGACAATATCCAGCACAACCCATGCCCTCAAGTGGCTTATTGCTTTTATAAAACTGACTTATAAATGTTTTATAAAAAAGAAAGGAGAATTCTATATAGTTATTCAAGGTTTATTAACATTTTGAGGTATACCCTTCCACAATAGAAAATAGTTCCTATGAACTAAAAATACTTCCATGTTTTTTTTTGTTTTTTTTTTTAATAAAGACTTTAATAACTATAAAAACCTTGCTAGATGTGTTTCAATACATTTTTCTGACTTTAAATAACTATCAAAAAAAAACTTGCTTAGTTGTGTATCTGTGATGTGCCTGCCTTCCTGCATATTTTATGTAACATTGTTGCTAAGTAATACACTCACCATTGGCTCTAGTGTATACAATACAGCGCATAAGTTTAAGATGCTTTGTTAAGATGAAGATTATTAATTATTAAGTAATTCATTTAAAGTCAAATTGTATTTTCTTTTCAGAAAGCCAGTCATTTAAGCATTTAACAGCCCAATTAGTTTGTTTTGTGGTATTCATTTCATTTCGAGGTTTTTTTTTGTCTCCATAAAGAGTGAGTGTGCAGTAGTAAAGGAAAAGAGAGTGAAGAAAGGTGGGTCGGATGGTTAAGACACCACGTGTAGTAATGTAAATACTGTCGAAAAATATAAAAATATACAAAATTAAAAATGAATGAAGAGTCAGTTTCACAAAACAACGGCTGATACCAACTAAAAGGAGGAAAATAAACCTGAATATCTTATGGTTACGATATACTACAAATAAAATACCAAAATAGCGTCTTGTTTAAAATAGCAAACTGATTCATAGTGCAAATTATTATCAACTGGAAGATATGACAAGACACATTGATGTCTTCAGTATCTTCCATGACAGCAGGTTTTTTTCTTTGATTTTGGTGGTGCAGTGATACGTGGTTAGCACAGGTGCACTGATTTGCCTTTGTTCCTAAGTAGTTCCTAATCGTGACACTGTGCTGGATATTTTAATGGCTTGGAACACTGATGGACCAATCAGCATGCAGCATTCTAACAATCTGTTTTATAATATCGGTTAGTCCGTACTGCAGTAAAACTAGTATGCAAGCTTAAAGGGTATTACGTTTATTTTAAAGTGTTTTTTAAGTTTAATATGATCTGGACTCTGTGGCTGGGTCAAAATAGGGAGACCACAACCAAAAATGGCGATCCCACAGACATGGCGCTGCGGCTAAGTCAAAAAATTGACTCTGGCGCTTGTCTTAAAAACAAACTATTATATAATAAAAACCACATAGAAAAAAAATAATTTTGTGCTGAATGTAATTTAGGTGAAAAATACAATCAAAAGAACGATACTTTGTGAGATTGATATTATATTTTAAGAAGGTATTATCCTATTAATATAACAGGTTTTGTTGTCTTTTCCGATTTGTTTTGCGACTTTAGAGCTCTGTTAAACATAAAACCACACACACATACTTAAATAGTGTAACTAGGCAGACATGGAAATAGGCAGACGTGTAGCACACAAAAAGTTACATAAAAATTTATATATATATATATATATATATATATATATATATATATATATATATATATATTGTGATTGGTGATTAATAGGGTAAGCTTACATCAATTTAAAAACTGTTGAATTGATGATACGCACACACTGTCCTTCTCATAGGGGATGAACCCGATCACACTCTGTTCGCTCACCCTATTACTAGTGATTGTATAAGCTTACTAGTCACTAATTAATAAATTCAATTAAAACAAATACAAAACAAATTGGTTACTTTATCTAGTTATTTATCCTATTTTATTTTAATGCCAAATGTCATGGTGTTTTATAACTAACTGGTATCTTGTTTATACCATGAATGTTTACATTTTCTATAAATATCACTAACACTGGTTCCCCGAAACTCATTTGAAGGTACATGTACTGGTACGGTAATCTGTTACTTTTCACACAAGGCAATAGTACAGAGTAGACAGTACGGAGCTCTTCCCTTCCCACAGGTGAAGTGCATTCTTCAGAATCCGGTGTTTTAGCAAGTCTTTAGAAATTGTTCTATCAAAAAATTGCTACATAAAAGATGTAACGCTAAATTCAGTGACGTTATTATTTGTTTATTTAGCAGGTGCCTTTATCCAAGGCAACCTACAGAGACTAGGGTGTGTGAACTATGCATCAGCTGCAGAGTCACTTACAACAACGTCTCACCCGAAAGACGGAGGTTAAGTGACTTGCTCAGGGTCACACAATGAGTCAGTGGCTGAGCCGGGATTTGAACAGGGGACCTCATGGTTATAAGCCCTTTTTTTTAACCACTGGACCACACAGCCTCCTTTCATTATGACATCTACAAGCATATATGCTAAGACTTGCATACTAACCCATACAGTTATACAGGCTGTGTGGTCCAGTGGTTAAAGAAAAGGGCTTGTAACCAGGAGGTCCCTGGTTCAAATCCCACCTCAGCCACTGACTCTTTGTGTAACCCTGAGCGAGTCACTTAACCTCCTTGTGCTCTGTCTTTCGGGTGAGACGTAGTTGTAAGTGACTCTGCAGCTGATGATGCATAGTTCACACACCCTAGTCTCTGTAAGTTGTCTTGGATAAAGGCGTCTGCTAAATAAATAGCTAATACAGTATGATTTCCATTACATGAGAGTAGGTGTTAAAACTTCATGCTGATATTGGACTCGGCTGTCATCAAGATAAGCACCAAGACATAGCTTCTTTTACTGTAAACTAATATGATCCATCTGTGTTTCCTTCCATCTGATTATGTAGATATCCTTCTGCCTGGTGTTGATTGCTGAAGTGTAATGCTGGCTCCAGGGATCAGCCTATTTTGCCTCCCTGGAACATCAGCACACACAACAGCTGCAATGCTGGCTCCAGGGATCAACCACAGTGCGGCCTCCCTAGCGCATCAGCATGACAACCGTCTGGACTGAGCTGAGTAGGGTACTTCTCTGGGGTCTTCAAGTGAGCACCTTCTATCCTTGGTGTTTTGCCGACTAGCCCACAACACCTTAAGAGGGCTCAACAGTGATTCTGGTCCCAGCATCACCCCCCTCCGTCCCCAACTCAGCTAAGCCCAGCTTATTTATTTTCCTTTACATCAATTTTTTTTTTATTTCTAATGTGCTTGAGGCCCCCAGCCAGAATATTTTTGTCTCAACCAGAGCCAGTTGCTGCTCCTCTCTGCTGCTTCGGAATAAGTTCTTCACTATGCGTCGCAACTCTTGACCACTGAATCCGATGTCTCTGAGAAACTGGGTTGTGGAGTGTGCCACAAATCCTCGACAACCCACCTCCACTGGGTAAACCTGGACTCTCCATCCTCGCTGTTCCGCTTCAGTGGCTAGTTGAGCATACCGCAGTTTCTTCCTCTCATACGCCTCATCCACAGCATCCTCCCATGGCACTGTTAACTCTACCAGATGAACAAGGCGTGCTGATCCAGACCACAAGACAATATCATGTCGAAGGTTAGTGGTGGCAATCTCAGGTGGGAAAATAAGGCGTTGTCCAACATCTGCCAGCATTTTCCAGTCTCTAGCAGCTTTCAGTCATCCTAGACGAGTTTTGGTTTTAATACCTTTTCTTGGAGGTTGCTCCCCTGGATGGCAAAATGTTGTTCTTCGTGTGTCATCTATTGCTACCTGTTGGTCATGCTGCACTTGTCTTCCAATGCTAAGGCCAAACATCACATGCATCTGGTCATGGCGCCAAGTAAACCGTCCTTGCCTAAGACCCACCTTATATCCTGTCAAAATGTGTCTTAATGTAGCTGGCAATGAACACAGAGGACACCACAGATCCTGTCCTAACCATAGATTAAGGTTTTGTGGTGATGGGAGAACATCATATGTTGACCTGATGAGGAAACTGACCCTGCTCTGTTCCATTATCCATAGATCTCACCAGCCGATCTTGCGTTGTTCCACACTCTCCCATCTCGTCTATTCTCCTTGCTTGGCCTGGGAAACTGCCTTTACACACCTCATCCTCTCCTCCTGCTTTTGCACCTTGTTGACTACCAGCTTCCTCTGTTGAGCTGGGGCTGCTTTGTGCCATGTAGGAGGAGCTGAACTGAGACCAAGGCCTCCTCTTCCATGCTGTACTTGCCCCATGACTGATACGAAGGGCAGCCTTTGCATCTTCCACAGCTTCCTTTGCCGCCCACTTTCTTCCAGTTTTCAACACAGGTGCTCCCTCCCTCACACATACATCATGTGACTCTACCAATTTCATTTCCACACTTAAATTCCACACTTGAACCTTGGCACACTTAAAAATCCTCAGTTAGAGCTGAGACTGGCAGCTGCAGTATCCCTTTACCACACAGTCCCACTCTGCTGAGGCAGTGTGGAACTCTTAACCATTTCCTGACGTATGAACTGATTAATGCTTCCAGCTTCTCTACTGTTGTCAAGGAAACCTCATACACAGTGAGTGGCCACTAAAGTCTTGGCAGTAGACCAAACTGAAAGCACCAGAGTTTAAGTTAAGCGCCGCTGTCTATGCTCTTCAACTCTTGCACTGCTTGTTGTCTCACTTCTCCCATACAAACTGTGTGGTTCATTTGGGATTTAAAATGTTGCAGGAAAATTAATCTTTTTTTTCCTAAATAATGTTGTGAGGTGTTTCATGTTGGTGTTCTTCATTTAACTACAATATACAATTTTGCATCTTTACAGTTTTAAAAGAACTATAAGAGTTTAACAAGGATGAAACTACCAATGCTCTGCAAATTATTTACAAAGAGGAATGTACTACAAAAACTTTTTAGGAGGGTTCAATAAAAAATATATATATATATTTTAGTCTGAATGCCCTGCTCATACATGTGCCCCTTTTGAAAAGTAATTTGATAATTTGCAACTGGTTTTTCAAGTCCAAAATGTCATGTATACAACTGGGTGCTTTTAGAGAACAAATGATAAGGTCCTCTCTGGGAAAATAAGTCAAGCAAACCCTGTTATCTTTATTTATCTATGCAGGATAGCTAAGTTGGGAACCAACATCTCCTTTCAAATAGGAGTGCTGCTTGAACCCAGGTGTACATCTCAATAGAACTGAGGCACATGCAGATGACATGAGTTGCCTTTAGTCCCATGTGGTTAAGTCAGGGTGATATAAAACCAGCATCTCTCAGCTCATACTTCTGACTGCAGCATGCATTTTTAAAATGAAGAAAAATACACGTAGCGTGCAGCACAATGCCAGTAAAATGCAAGCACACAATAACCAAAATCTTACCAATCCGGTCAAGCCTGTCAATCGCAACTGTTTCAAAAGCCCTCCTCATCATTGGGTATTCCTCCAGGACTTCATTGAAATGGTCCACTGAGAGGGAGTATAAGCGACAGTAGGTATCGGCTTTCACACTGGCAGTGCGTCGTCCCTTTGTCAGCAGGCAAATCTCTGGATAAACATACAGAAACACACAAAACATGGAAATGTTGGTAAAGTATGTCAGAATTTACAATAAAAAAAGAACATGGAATTGAATAGCAAACATGGGAAGAATAGGAAGGTATTGAAAAGAGCAGGTTTGTATTGATGGACATTAGTTGTGTCACATTTCTCAGAACTGGCTGCCAGTGGCTTGGGAGAGAGAATTATACATAGATAAAAATGAATATACTCAATTATATGCATGGACATGCTCCCCAGTTTAGACTGTGTCTGTCATTTAGAGATGATTTGTGATAGCTTCTAGGAAAAGCTGAAAGAACCCATGTCTAAAAGTTAGTACAACACTGATTAAACAGATTCTGTAACATTGCACCCAAAAGGTTATCAATCTCTTCCTAACCAATTTGTGAAAAGAGCTTAATAAAATTCACCTTTAAATGTAATTAAATGCACTGCACATTAAAACAGTAGTAACTTTCTATGTTTTTTAGAGTACAGCATGTGTGTGTTGATGTTTTGTTGTTTACTATCAGGGTAATCCCATCTTTAGCTTATCCTTGCATTAATCTACTTTAAGGGATCAAGTTGGTATTGAAGGTGGTTTAAAGTACAAACAACCCTGCAAAACCCTGTTTTTGGCCTAGCAGTAAGCCAAGTAACTATAACAGGCCTCAGGTTAGTTTTCCTATTCCTTGGCTGAGCAGCATGTCCATTGTCTTGCTAGCATAGGCGCTGACTGTTGGTGCTCCGGGGCTCTAGCACCCATGGGGAAAAATAAGCCAGTGCTCAGCACCCACAATAGTTTTTATGTTATAAAGGTGATTAATCTGCAGTAATCTGTCATGTTAAAAGGTTGCCCTGAAATGAAACTTTCAAAAATTGCTAAAATTAAAAGCTCCCACATAGTGCAAATACATTTCTCAGTCCATAAATGTAGACATTTCTCATTTCTCTTTATCGAGTGGCAGTAATAGTGCTGCAGTAAATGGGCATATTTTCTGTCTGTAGCTTTTCAGTTAGAGCAGAATTGTGCTAAACCAATCTTGCTCCAGCCTTTTGCTTTCTCCTTAATGGCAAGCAAATTATTTTTTTTGAGTTTATTATTGTGAGATTCTTTAAAACTTTGTCTTTAATAGTACATTTTTCTTTTCAGGGAAAAATAAAATTCTTTCTGTTTCCCATTTTGGTGTTACCAGTTTTGTTTCGCTATATTAATAAATCAATGTAAAATGCAAGTTTGCTAGCATTTTCTTTTTTTAAATAAAGTAAACATTCTCAGTTTTTAATATAAATGTTTAAATAAGAAAAAAGACATTGTTATCACACTATTTTTATTTTATTAAATAGGAAAACATATAATAAAGCAGCGAAATCTGGGTGTGATGTTTGATCCAGGGTTAACTTTTGAACCGCATGTGCTAAACACTGTCAATATTTATTTTTTCCACCTCAGAAACATAGCTAGGCTAGAGAGCCTATTCTTTCGCAATCTGCGGCTGAAAAACTAGTCCATGCGTTTGTGTTTTCCAGGACTGACTACTGTAATACTCTGTTTGCTGGTGTCTCAAATTGCATCCTTGCCAGACTTCAATATGTCCAGAACTCTGCAGCCAGAATTCTGTCCAGGTCTTCCACCAGAGATCACATTACTCCTGTTTAAGAGGCCTTGCATTGGCTGCCTGTTTGGTTACGAGTCGATTTTAAAATTCTACTGCGTACCTATAAGGCTCTTCATGGGCTGACCCCACTTTATTTATCTGATCTTTTATCTTTTTATACTCCTACCCGCAACCTCCGCTCACATGATCTTAGATTGTTGAGTGTCCCTCGTGCTCGCCTACGCACTATGGGCGACAGTGCATTTAGTTGCTATGCCCCAAAATTGTGGAGCTCCCTTCCTATACAGATTAGAGACTCTGCTACTTTGAGTGTTTTTAAATCAAGTCTTAAAACTTACTTTTTTAGAAAGGCTTTCTTATGATTCTGTATTTCTGTTTGGCCTCTGTGTTTTTTTGACTTGTTGTATTTTCTTTTTGTTAAGCACTCTGAGACGAATGCTTTTAAGGGCGCTATATAAAATAAAGTTTATTATTATTATTTGAAAATTCTGCGCCTATGCCTTCTCAGCCTTAGCCAATGTAACACTTAAACACAACTTTTGATCAAAGGGTTATGTGAACTAATCTAGATCAATGAAAGTTGTGTATTTCTGCCATTTAAACTCAGTATCGTTGCTTTGTAGAGAATATGAAGGTTTAGATTGACTGTGTTGATAAACTAACAGCATTTGAAGTTATCTGAAGTTCATGTACTGTTTGGGCAGATAGAGAAAATGAAGGACTTTACCAATCCACAGCATTCATCTTCCCCAATATCACTTTTCCACTCTTAGAATGATCCTTTATGTGAGGTACTCATTTTCTAATTTATTATATTGTAATAATAGTAACATAAAGTATATGATTGTATTATTACAAAGATATAGATATATGACAAAATTTGGTAGTCCTCCCATCGCACATATCACAATACCTACTGCTAACACCTGCATTAAACAGTTGCTCTCAATGTAGCTATTGATATCTTACAAGACCAGCATTTCATATACTGTTTGCAGACTTTTCACTTTTGCAGTCTTGAGCGATGCAATAAAAGGGCATACTGCAGGTCTATACACTGCTAGCTGTTGCCAAGTTAAATCTGATCTTCTATGCCTTGCTCATGCTATGGGTAAAAATATCACTGTCCATATGGGGAGTTAATTGTAGCAGATTGGTTAGCACTGTAGCAGGTTGGTTATCACTGTAGTACATAGCAGTGGGCTTTTTTTGTTATTGATGAGCATGTCAGGGTGGAAGGTTGCAAATGAGGTAAAGCAGAGGTTGCTCAAGTCACTCAGTGATGATGGTCTACTTGTGATACCAAGTTGAGCCATTGTACTTCCGATAACTCCACTAGATTATAACTAGACTAGAGTGTATCAAATACAGATGCTGTAAATCTCTTCATTGTAAAGATTTAAAGTGGCAAACTTCTTAATCTCTCTGAGATATGCAGCTGATCATGAATGCTTATGCCACTGCATGTTAATTCCAGTGCCAGTCTCCTCTTAGCAGCTGCTACTAGATTTAACTGATAAAAGCACAGGAGATGACCGGAGATAGGCCTAGTTGCTTCACGTTTTGCTAGGGTTCTTTTCGAGGTGAGAGTCACCTTGGATTTCTTAGTCTGTATAGGTTATCCCTGAAACCTCAACCACGCTGAAATTGCACTTAAATGTCATTGAATATCGAATTTCCCAAAACATTAAATATCAGGTTTCTCAAGTGCCACCTGGGGGACACAGCAGGTGAAATTGATATGTGAGGTAAGTTAACAATGGCCGAGAATTGAACCCACAATCTCCCAATTTAAATACGTCTACTGTATTAACCTCCTTACGGTGGTATCACATTTCCGTCTCCGTTAAGTCCATTAGTACTCTTATGTTTCTTAGGGAATTGGAGTTTGGGATGATTAACAAGAAAGCAGGTGATAAACCATAAACACATGTTTTTGATGAGCTGAATCCCATGGGTTTATATGCTGTAAGCTCTATCACTCAGACATTAGCTGCAGAATTAAATTTCTCTAACAGTAAGCTTATCTCAATTGGCTTTTTTTGTGTTTTATTGGAAAAACAACAAAAGCATTTGGTATAATACGATTATGGATAATCTTAACTGAAAAATATCTATATATAAATAAATATTTAAGGGCAAGGAGTATTTTTGCTGTATTTATTTTGTTCTGATGTGCTACTTTACCATCAACACATTATGAAACATTTTCTTTTATTGACATTTTTACACTGAAAGCTCTAAAGAGAGTTACCTAGTTTATAGTTGTATTAATTTAGAATAACTTTTTATTGCTGCTTTGTAATGTTTATCATGTGGATAAAGTTTGTAAGGGGGATCTAACACATGTTTAGTGTAATGCAGTGCTGTCCAATGGATGGTTTATCAGCAACGTATGCCTCATGGAGCGCCAAAATATGCTTTCGATTTAGAGGTGTATCCCATTTAAGGCTGTTAATGGTATCAAAACGAAGACAACAGTTATCTTTAGTAGAAAGTACGTAGTTGAAATTCAACAAAACTAAAGTGTTTAGAAACAAAACTGAAGCAGTGTCTTAATTTAATCTTGGAAAAACTCATTTTAAGAACAATAAATATATTGAAAGTTTAGTATCAATTACAAAAGTGCAGTGAAAAGTAATATGCATTTCAATAAAAGTTTTTAAAACTGCACAATTTCAACAAGATTTCGAAATTCAAAGTGAATCGGTTTATGCATTGCTAAAGTTAATAGTATTTGGCTTTCTGTCCTTGTTTCTATCAACAACCGTTGATAGAGAAGATAAATGGATATGAGAGAAAACAGTAATATTTCAGACTTTGGGAGGCTTAGTTTAATCTGACTACTATGTGAACATAATTGGATAGCAACATTAGTCAATTCCACCTATTGCATAGCAATGTTTTTCACAGTAAGTTTTCAATTATATTTAGTATTCACTATCTAAACATGTAATGCAACACCAGATTCTGAGCAAATGCTTATTGGCTACTAATTGGCAGTTAATAAATAATAGCCATGCATCCTTTTAGACACTAAATGTATTCATATAGGGGACCAGTGGGGGCAAGTTTTTGAGTGTTCATATCATTGAACATCAGTGAAGGTTAACAATTTGGGCCACAGGTCCGAGAACGTCTTGAAAATCTACTACAAGGAATATCATGTGCATCGTGTAAGTGTAAGAATGTTAGAGATTCACTTTTGCATCTATCACACAGAGCTTCTTTCTGTAACAGAAAGTTGATCAGCCATTTTTACATATGAGACACATTAGGTACCAGGGCTTATTCAATTCAATGTATGGTCAACTAACCTCCAAAGTAAGAGCCGTCTGTGAGTTTCATATCATTGTTTAATTTGGTGATCACACTGGCCACGCCATGCTGGATGAAATACATCTTCTTCCCAATGGTCCCTTCCCGTATGATGTAATCATTAGGCTGAAACACCTCAAACTTCAGCTTACTGAGCATGCCTGTCACAAAGTTAGGGTCCGCGTTGGCAAACAAGGGCATTGTCGCAACCAGCTTGCGACAATTGAAGTTTACTATCTCCTGAAAACACAAGAATGGGATGTATTATTTTAACATTACATATAGTCTTTATCTTTTCTCCAGTTCACATTAACTATGTTAAACATCTTAAATAATACTTGAGCTGTTAGTCTTCCTCAGGATTTCCATTGTCTTACTGTTTTACGATGTTTGCAGTCATTCTGAGAAACACTGGTTACAATATTGAGATATTATCATTTGTTTCTGTTAATGTCTTTACCTGATTTTGCAATTTAAATTATATGTGAAGCTACCTTCATATAAACATGCCAGTGCCAAAGAGCGCTAACCTTTTTTTTCAAAATGTAGGCTTTAAATTTGAAAGCACAGCTCAAGTTATACTAGATGATAGTTTACAGCATGATAGCAAGGACATTAATTTACTCCTTACTGTTCAATTGTATGTGCTCTGTTCTCAATTCAGCTGGCATACTGTTCACAGCCCAAGCAACGCATATTCTGCATAGAGGCAGTAGTTATTTCTGCGACTTGCTTTGGCTTCTGGGTAAAGGACCATTGCACAGCATACACAATGAAGAGGCTCATTATGCAAGGATGTATGCAAGGCTGCAAACCTGACTCATTCTGTGTCAAAAAGACCAACCGTCTTTACTGACCCGCTCTGTTGTGTTTAATAGTTTTACTTAAATACATGTATGTGGTAACACATTTCTGTTATCTTCAATGCAAAATATACTTTAGAAATACAGATACACCTTCTCTGATCCCATGTTTGCCTTTAATTCTAATATAATTTCTACTTAGTAAAAACTAGTATCCAAATCTACAGTTATTTTTAAAAGTAAAATGTCAATGTTCCGCTTCAGGGGAAATACAGATCTGAAAAGTTCTGCACAGCTCCATCTTAGAAGCTTCTTTCAATATTAAACACAACAACAGTGTGTTGTTGCGATAGACTACGGTGACATTATTTATAAAGTATCAACAACCATGGTGTTAAGAAAACAGGATCCTTTGTACCATTCTGCACTGAGGTTTATAACCAACCTGGGTTATTCTGTTGTGATTTATATAGATTGGCTGGTCTGACTTCTTTATCTTCACAAACCACTGGTACATAATTGTTTATAAGGCTATCCTTGGCAAAACCACAAATTATCTTAATACTCGTTTCTAATTACCTCTAGTAGTACTTATAATCTTGGATTATTATTATTATTATTATTATTATTATTATTATTATTAATAATAATAATAATAATAATAATAATAATAATAATAATAATAATAATAATAATAATAATAATAATAATAATATTTGTTTATTTAGACGACGCCTTTATCCAAGGCATCTTACAGGGACTAGGGTGTGTGAACTATACATCAGCTGCAGAGTCACAATAACGTCTCACCCGAAAGACGGAGCACAAGGAGGTTAAGTGACTTGTTCAAGCTCACACAGTGAGTTAGTGAATGAGCCAGGATTTTAACCGGGACCTCCTGGTTACAAGGTTGTTTCTTTAACCAGCTCAGTTCCTAGTGTTCGTACGGAATTTGGAAAAAGGGCATTCCGTTTTCTTGTTCCGTGGTCTTGAAATACACTTCAGGAGAACTGAAACTTACTGTCTTGATACCTTTAAAGACATTTAAACAAAAAATTGTTTCTTGTAATTTGATAAGATTGTTTGTATTGGTTGTGCTCATTTTCATTTTTTTTAAATTATTATTATTATTATTATTATTATTATTATTATTATTATTATTATTATTATTATTTTTATTTGTATTTTTATTATATACACCACCTTCATGACCAGGTCTCCCTTGAAAAAAGAGATTTTAATCTGAATGTGACTTTTCTGGTTAAAGGTTAAATAAGAATGTTTTTTTTTTACATACAACAAAAACTCTACAGCCATGACTTCTGATATTTTGCTGAAAATATACTCTTTGTGAAAGAAAAGCAGTTAGTAAAATGGAAACAAAGTAAATCCTATGTGTGGTCATCAGCCCTTACTAGTAAACCACAGGAAGCATGTCATGCATCACATCTCTCACGCATCCAAATGATTGTATTTCAAAATTAATCAAAAATAAAAATTGTCATTACGGTAGTATTACTTGTTATTCTGAAACAAGGTAGGTTGCATGCATTTAAAGGAATATTGCTTTAATTATATAAACTCCCTCAGTTCACTGCCTTTTGGGAACCATGCTCATTATATGAATAATTGTACGTTCAGTTCTGCTTATTATCTGTTCTGCCTACCACATCTGCAGTAGCAGGGACTTTGACCCCAATCATATATTGCATATAATAAATCAGATCCTAGTATCCAGCTCAGAACTCCATGGGGAAGCAACCTTTGGGCTTCATCTATTTAAGGTCTTTAGTTTGTCACGTGGCTATTTAAAAATTGACCACATGCTGCAAACTTTCAAGGATGATAAAACATAATATTAACTGCTGGCATTGTCTTACCTTGCAGGCATTATCAATGCATCAATGGCATTTTGTTCTGAGCACTTACAGTAATCACTTGAGAACAATGAGTACTGACTTAATGGGGCTATCTGCGTGGTGTTGTCAGTAATTTATATCATTTACTGCACTCTACTTCTTTAAATTGTGTAAAGAGCAACATCCTTATTGTATAAATTAAAGAAACAAACTTGCTTACCAAAGTTACCTTTAGGGTTTCACATGATGTGTGTTAATATATGTTAATTAAGGAACAGAACCCTCATAACAGAGCATAAACCGTTAGGTTTAACCATGTTAGGAAGGTAAGAACAATGAAAAATAAGCCCTGACCACTTTTAAATTGTGCTCTTATAGAGCTTTTGGATTTACGGATGGGCAGACCAAGATTGACAATACCTTTTTCGACAGATTTAATTGCCCTTTTCAATCAATTTAAGAATTCATATATAGTTTATACAAATTTGCAATATTTATTGTTTAAACTGTATCTGACAAAACACTGACGAGGCACATTTGATATTGGTTATCAGTAGCTAATTAACTGTAAATATTCCCTTACTTGATTCCTGTAATCAATTCCCATAATTACTTGCACAGCTTCTGGATCTTCCTCGTTGTCTATTGTGGGGATGTGTGGTTTGTTTTGTCCTTTTGGATCATACGTAGTGTATGAGCTTCTTCAAAGTACATTAAGCATATATATTATTATTTTTTTTTTTTATAATTGATTTTTGTTCTGTCCTGAAAGGGTCTGTTTACCTTTTGTGAAAAAACTCTGACGTATGTATTATTGGAAAAGCAAATCAGTTTTAGAAGTCCTATTGCAAATTATAATTATAAGTGTATAATTTTAAAACGAACTGGCTTCCCAGCTTGTGTGTGGTTCAATGAATGTTGAATACTATAGAATTTGAATTCACAAGCATTGTATCCTACAGTTATATATGAACTGTGCTTTCTGTATTTTATTGTAAGGGCTTCACAAAAAAAAAGTTATAGGCCATAGTGCAATTATGTTGTGAGATGGTCATACCTTGTTTTAAACAAAAATTAGATTTGTTTTCCAATTATCTTAATATATATATATATATATATATATATATATATATATATATATATATATATATATATATTATTATAACATATATGAGTGTGTGTGTTTACAAGGAAAGCCAAAGTTAACATAAAAAAACAGTTTAATACGCCAGCACTTGTATTATTATTATTATTATTTGTTAATTTAGCAGACGCCTTTATCCAAGGCGACTTACAGAGACTAGGGTGTGTGAACTATGCATCAGCTGCAGAGTCACTTACAATTACTTCTCATCCAAAAGACGGAGCACAAGGAAGTTAAGTGACTTGCTCAGAGTCACACAATGAGTCAGTGGCTGAGGTGGGATTTGAACCGGGGATCTCTTGGTTACAAGCCCTTTTCTTTAACCACTGGACCACACAGCCTCCTTATCATAACATTGCATACAGCAAATTCTAAGCTGAAATGACTTACCTCGTTGAGAGGATCATTTAACTCGCTCAGAATGTTATCTTCGTCAAAGATCTTGCCTTGATAACGATGCTCATAGTAATCATGAATCTTCTGACGCATATCAGCAGGCAGCTTATGGAAGGACATGTACTGTTCCACTTGCTTGTACTGTAAAGAAACAAACATTATACCAATAAATTAGTAAACCATTAAAAACGGATACATTAGTTAAAGGTTTCTACTTCTTACATCCAGTGCCTTAAGATATGGTTGTACATCTGAGGTTTAAAAAAAGTAGACTAACATTTCAGTGGGTATGAGACCATTCAAATTGAATGACATGGCCATGGTTAAAGATCATTTGTACAAAAATTAAACACACATTTGACAGTCATTCTTTTGAAAAGCTCTTTTCCTTTTCCCTACTCTTGTTACGATACAACAGAGAGTATCACCACAATATTTGTAGCTTTTATTTGTGCAACATCAAGATTAAAAAGTGAACATGTCAAATCAACGTTTCGGTGCCGTGCACCCTCATCAGGATTTACAAAACATAAAAGTCAGTTACTAAAACGGCTGTTGGTTTGCTATTGAATAACTGGCCTTTGTTCTTTCATTTTCAGGTCTTGTTTTGTGGCAGGCAAATCCAAACAATACAAAAAACAGACAAAACTGATCTTGAAAACTTCATAAATCCAAAAAGGGTGCTTAAAAAAGGGATGTGAAATATTTTTTATAGGCTTACTGAAATTCTATTTTTTTGCAGATTGAAGCTGCTTTTTAATGAGTCTGTATATCTGACTTACATTAGAAGCACTGGTTGTACCCTATTTTGAAGAAAGGAAGCAGGTGGCAGGTGGGAGTGCAGGGAAACTAAGATGTCCCCAAGGGTGCATTGTGCTGCTTTGAAGAGTCAGCAGACTTTCCTGTACAAGCTATTCTTCAACATAATTAACTACCTGCAAACATTAGCTGGGACTGCAAAAGTATGAAAAACAGACAGCGGAAATTCTATTTTGTTTTACAAAATTAAACTAGTGTATCTGCCTTTACAACACAGAATAAAATATAGTTAAAAATAAAATCAGAATTCAGCTTTAAAAAAAATAAAAATAAAACCTTAGCTTATTGAATACGGAAATCAACATTGCTCAGCTGCAATGCATTTCATCTGTTTCTACTTGTGTGCAGTTCATGTACAGTACTGGTACAAATTATGGAAACCACTATGGATTTTCAGCAAGACTAGGGTTGGGGATTGTATTGCCCTTTTTCTTTCACTCAGAACTCTTACTTACTAAATAGCCTGGTATCTCAATAGATAATCGTCTCTTTAAAAATATGCTCAATATATTATTGAGCAAGACATTTTACAAGGAGAAAGGTACACCGAAATGTTCTAATGTGTTTTATAGGAAGGCAGTGCAACTGGGGATGGAGAGCTTGTTGCCAGATAACTTCACTCATACTACTTCTAAATGTCTTGGCATCCCTAATTCAACAAACTACATATGTTCCACACAAATTAACAACCTGGTCCTTTCTAGAATGTTTCAGACCCATTTCACAATGACCCTGGGATGCTCAACCTATTCTAGAATTGTGCATTAGTCTTGAACCAATAAAGAATAGGTCAACACATTTTAACATTTTTTTAATGGGACTTATGAAAGGAAAGGCGAGTGTGGTTACAATGTTTTGGAAATTTGCAATATAGGGAGTCATCCACAAATAAAAAAGAAAATCATGCCAGTGGAAAACTGTGAATCTCCAGCAAAAAGCAGGGAAAGGGATTAGATTTGCTCGAGAGATATTTAGCAGTATTACAAATCAGTAGATTTGGTACAGCAATACATATGAAACAGCGATACATATTATTATTATTTTTTATTTTTTTCTAATTAACCCCTATGTGGCCCAATACAATTGAATCAATGACTTTGTAACTCTTGTAAAAACAGGGGGGTGATGACACCAGATAACTCCATTGTGTACCCCAAAACATTAAAAGCTTGAAGACACCAACAAACTTTTCACTGGGTGACAAAGGCTTTATTTTCTGTACTGCAGCTTAAAAATGCTTAAAGTAACTCAAAGTGTCATTTAATTGATTTAATACACCCCTCTCACTTTGTTAGGAGGTTTTCAATCATTGTTTATGGTTTTGAGACCATTTACTCCAATACTGAGTAATCATTTTTCTATATATAAGTCTTTACCTGGCTTCAATCTTTCCAGAGAATCCTAACTGCCAGCACTCCAATCTAATCCTGTGACAATGTGACCTTTCAGCTCCTCTAACCCCACCTCCTCTGGTTCTTTATACATGGAGAGTAGATGGGGCTGGCAGAGTTCAAGTATCACAGTATAACATCTTGAAAGGAATGATGAATTCTGTTCATTACCAGCAGTTTAATAGCTCAAAACAAGCTCAAAGCCAGGTAAAGACAACTATAGAAAAATGTATAATAACTCAATATTTACAATACAATGATTGAAAACATCTTACAAAGTGAGGTTAAAAAAATTAATTTTAAGCAACTTCTAAAAATGGATAAAAAGTCAAAAG
Source organism: Acipenser ruthenus (assembly GCF_902713425.1). NCBI lineage: Eukaryota > Metazoa > Chordata > Actinopteri > Acipenseriformes > Acipenseridae > Acipenser > Acipenser ruthenus. The sequence goes on along the minus strand of NC_081190.1, from coordinate 38,094,100 downwards.
CAATACAATGTATAATATAACCTTCAGTATAGGGGACTTTGGTTAATTCAACATCAATCTATATGTAGGTATATCTCTGTTGACATGACTAACACTTTTCATTGAACTATGAAAAGGGATAGGGGAGTTTTTGTAGATTTGTTTTCTTTTATTTCATTTAATAACCTTGTAATTTCAAGGTGTCTTTATTTGTTATATTTTGAAATCCCTCCTACATTCTTTTGTGTTGGATATTGTTACATTCTTCATAAAATGTCCCTATTTTTTATAGTATAAATGTTGTAGCACTGACACTATTGTGAGGCAAATAGCATCCTATCTACTGAAGTAATTGGGTGAGTGTCTGCATTGGCACAGGTACAAAACACCAGAATGGATGGCAGTTGGCTACCTAGTAGAGCTTTATCCTAGTAAATGAATACCAGCTTAGCAGACTGTTGCTTGTAATCAGAAACCCAGAGACAGGTCCCAATAATAAGTAATCTATAGGATAGGAGAGAGGCAAAGTGAAAATAGAAAAGAATCAAACAAGAGCCTGTCCTTGCGCTTCATTGATCTACAGTCTAATTGCAAGGTGATAAGACAAGGTTTTGTTTGAGAGAAATCGATTTACATTCGGTACACAACAAAGTTGAAATCTATTGTTTGAAGTTTCAGCTTTCAAAGGGAGATCTGAGATAGTGGTGGCATTTTGCCCTGATCCCCAGGATGGGGTTGGCAAATACATTGATCAAATATTCAAACTTTCTCTGCTAATCCCTTTTCATCCACTGTGGTGATTTTATAAAACATGTATGTGGCTGCAGTACAGATACTCTCTGTTTTTGTTTTCCAATATGAGTATTAATAATAATAATAATAATAATAATAATAATAATAATAATAATAATGTTTTTTTTTATAATAAATAAAACTACAAACAAAAGTTCTGCTTATGCAGTGCCCCCACTGCCGCTAAGCCGGTCAGCACGAGCCTCCGTCCTACGCTCGCTTGCTTTACACTGGGATGGCCGAAGTTCCCCGTATACCTAACCCCGTCCCCGTTGGGTGTGTAGCTACGTATTTTGATTTCACTTTTAATTATTTCCAGGCTGGCTGTTATCCTCAGCCAGACTTGCCTCGTTTTCCTCCTTTTTTTTTACACCTGACGTCTGCGGTCAGGGTCACAGTGTGTTCCCCAATCCGGCCACCCAAGTACACCTAAAGCACCATTTTTAAGGGCCGAGCAATCTCCCAAGGCCCCCCTCTCAGCCACTCAGAGAGAGGGAAAGCACACACACACTCTTCCCCACCTCTCCGTGTCATCGCCATGACTGACAGGCGGATCATAGGAGACTGCTGCCCTCTACCTGCAGCACTACGCATGTGCCAAATAGTCAGTCCAGGTCTCCCCTGTTACACATCCTCCCACTCAGAATGGCACCACCGGTCCATTCGAAAATCCTACAACCCCATGCCTTCCTGAGAGAAAAAATCTGCGTTTTGATGCAGTTTCCCTGCTCGGTGGACTACCCTGAAGGCATAGGGGTGCAGGGCCAAGTACCACCGCGTGATTCTGGCGTTGTTATCCTTCATCCGGTGAAGCCATGCTAAGGGGGCATGATCCATAATCAGGGTGAAGTGTCGCCCCCGGAGGTAGTACCAGAGTGACTCGACTGCCCATTTTACCGCGAGACACTCCTTCTCGATGGTACTGTAGTTTTTCTCGCGGGGAAGGAGCTTCCTGCTGATGTACAGGACCGGGTGCTCGCTTCCCCGCACCTCCTGAGACAACACTGCCCCGAGACCTGTCTCTGACGCATCCGTCTGCAGGGTGAACCGCCTACTGAAATCAGGACTGCACAGCACTGGCTTGCTGCACAGTCTACGCTTCAAAGCGAGAAAGGCTCTCTGGCACGGCTCCGTCCACTGAACCGTATTTGAGGCAGCCTTCCGGGTGAGGTCTGTCAAAGGAGTAGCAAGTGTGGCGAAGTTCGGGATGAACTTCCTGTAATAGCCCGCTAGTCCCAAGAAAGAGCGCACCTGGGTTTTGGTCGTAGGGACCGGCCAGTCAGTCAAGGCTTTCACCTTAGCAATCAGCGGTCTGATCTGGCCGCTCCCTACTCGATACCCCAAATACTCTGACTCACTCTTCCCAATGGCACATTTCTTTGGGTTAGCAGTGAGCCCAGCCTCCCGCAAGGATTGCAATACAGCCGCTACCTTACACAGATGACTCGGCCAATCCTCACTGTGGATAACCACGTCATCTATGTAAGCAGCGGCGTACTGCTGATGGGGCCGCAAAATGCGATCCATTATCCGCTGGAAAGTGGTTGGTGCTCCGTGCAACCCAAAGGGCATGGTCCTAAATTGGTACAACCCGAAGGGAGTCGAAAACGCCGTCCTCTCTCTCGACTCTGGGGTCAGGGGTATCTGCCAGTACCCCTTCGTTAAATCCAGTGTCTTCATAAAATGAGCCGTGCCTAGATGCTCCAGCAACTCATCTACCCGGGGCATGGGATAAGCATCAAACTTCGACTTTTCATTAACTCGCCTGAAATCAATGCAAAATGGAGTTGACCCATCCGGCTTATCCACTAAAACAATCAGACTGTTCTAGTCACTTTGGGACTCCTCTATTACCCCCAGTCTAAGCATCTCATCAATCTCCGCTTTCACTACCTGCCTTCTGCGCTCAGGTATGCGGTACGGCCTCTGGCGAACTGGCGCCCCCGGCTCAATCTCAATGTGATGGTGGGCTACTCGAGTCTGCCCCGGGACGGGAGAAAACACATCAGGAAACTCCGCCACTAGCGCCCGAGCCTGACATTTCTGTGTCGGTGTCAGATTATCTGCAATCTGTACCGACCCCTTTTCCGCCAACACAGAAAGATCAGGTCCCAGGTCTGTGACGTCATCTGCTTGCGCCACTAACAAAGCCTTCTGTTGTAACCAAGGTTTCAACAGGTTTACATGGTAAATGTGCTTTTCTCTCCGTCGCTCCGGCTGGCAGATCTCATAATCCACCGTCCCAACCCGGCGTGTAACCTCAAACGGCCCAGCAATAGAAGCACCTTATCCCCCGGCTGAAATGTGCGCAACCGGGCTCCCCTGTTATATTGGGTCTCCTGTCTGTGCTGAGCCTGTTGCAAATTGTCATGTGCCCACTTTCCTACAGACTCAAGACGTTTGCGCAGGTCCAACACATACCGGACAGTATTGGTCGAATTGTCCTGCTGCTCCTCCCACATCTCTCTGACCAGATCGAGCACACCCCGGGGTCTCCGTCCATACAGCAGCTCGAATGGCGAAAAACCCGTGGAAGCCTGGGGTACCTCTCTGATAGCAAAGAGAAGGGGCGGAATCAGCTGGTCCCAGTAGCACACGTCACTATTAATAAATCTGCGCAACATGTTTTTGAGGGTCTTATTAAATCGCTCCACAAGACCATCAGTCTGAGGGTGAAAAACCGAGGTCCTAATGGTCTTAATCCCCAAAAGTCTACATGTTCCGCGGACTAGCCGGGACATAAAGTTGGTGCCTTGGTTGGTCAATATTTCCTTGGGGATCCCCACCCGGGAGAAAACCTTTACAAGCTCGTTGGCAACAGATTTAGCAGACGCAGATCGGAGGGGAATGGCCTCTGGACAACGCGTAGCGTAATCCAGAATGACCAATAGGTGCGTGTATCCTGCCGCACTCCTTTCTAACGGACCCACTATATCCATTCCAATACGCTCAAATGGAGCCTCCACCAGGGGCAATGGCATCAGTGGCGCGCGTGGGACGGTTCTAGGGCTAGCTTTCTGACATTCCCCACATCGTTCACAAAAACGTCTGACATCACTGTCCAGCCCCAGCCAATAGAACCATGTCACGAGCCTCGCTGTAGTCTTGTCCCTTCCCAAATGACCAGACAGGGGAATAGCGTGAGCAAGCTGCAACAAATCCTCTTTAAAGGGCTGAGGAATGAGCAACTGGTGACGCACTTCCCCAGTCTGGGGCAATTTCTCAACACGGTACAACAGGTCTCGATTAATTTCAAAGTGAGGGTACGTGGCAGCGCGTCTGGGCTCGACCACACGACCATTTACCACCGCTGCTTGGTCAAAGAGCCTGCCTAGCACGTCGTCACGCCCTTGCTCAAGTCGGAAGTCACGGGAACGAGCTAAAAAATCAGCTCCCATGGCTTCCAACTCGGGATCAGGTCGGTCCCGAGCGGAGGCAGCCGAGCCAGACCCCTGCGCTGACTCCGCGGCCTCCCCCCCAGACTCTTCCCCAACCGCCCCCACCTGAAACCTCTCGGACTCCCTCCATTGCCAGCCCTCATTCTTAGCGGCCCGGCGTTCCCGTTTAGTTTTGCGGGGTCTGAATCTATGGCAATAGCAGTCCGGATCAGTCCTCTTTCTTTGCCAATAAGGAAGACGGGGCTGTCACAGCAGCCAACCAATCTTTAAACTGCTTGCAGTTCCGTCCCAGAACCACAGGCACTGGCAATCGAGGACACAAACCCAATTGCACTCGCGTCACCTGCTGGCCAATTTTCAAATTCACATACATTTTGGGATATGTGCGCACATCACCATGAATACATTTAATATGCACCTGTCCCGTTATTTGTTTATGCCCTGGTGAGATTAAGCTCTCTTGTATCAGGGACTGACTACACCCTGAATCTAAGAGAGCCTGGGTTTGTGTATCATCCACTGACACAGGAATCACAAAACCCGTCTGCTGTAGTGACTGATGGAATGGAACAGTCTTACCTGGTCGGATGACATCACATCCCATAGCGGGGCAAACCCGGTCGATGTGGTTCACCTCCCAGCTTGTTCCACACATCAGTGAACTGGTTTCTCGCCAGGAAGCTTCAGCAGGAGGTAGAGACACAGGAGCCATCAAAGGGGCTCGACGGCAGGGTGGCCGCGCGAGACCCCGGTCCAACACTGCAGCAGCCCGTGGGTGACCCCACTCTGCCCCAGTTCTCGGGCCGGGAGCTCCCGCCACCACACTCCGTCCAAAGACCTGTCGACCCCTTCCCCCAAGTCCCTTCGCCCTCCCTGGGGCCCGTAGAGGGGGTGATGCTGGAGTAGCGCCGTTCCCAGGCAGCTTAGCGGGCGTTGGTTCTGCTGCCTGGTACTGCTCCGCGAGTTGGATCGCCAAATCCAGGGTGGCGGGTGCCTGCCGTTGTACCCACACACGGGGTCCCGGAGCCAAGCACTACAGGAACCGCTTGATCACAACCAGCTCCACCAACCTGGCAGCGGTAGTAGCTCCCGGGTTTAACCATCCACGGGCATAATCCTGCAAGCGATGCGCGATGGCCCGGGGGTGTTCCTCAGCCGAGAAGCTCACCTCCCTGAACTTGCGGCGGTAGCCCTCCGGAGTCGCACCCACGCGGTTGAGGATGACAGCTTGGGGTACTCCATCATCGCCGACGGATCCAGGGTGCTCACCGCCGCCTTCGCCCCCCCCCCATTGGGTGTGTAGCTACGTATTTTGATTTCACTTTTAATTATTTCCAGGCCAGCTGTTATCCTCAGCCAGACTTGCCTCGTTTTCCTCCTTTTTTTTTTTTTACACCTGACGTCTGCGGTCAGGGTCACAGTGTGTTCCCCAATCCGGCCACCCGAGTGCACCTAAAGCACCGTTTTTAAGGGCCGAGCAATCTCCCAAGGCCCCCCTCTCAGCCACTCAGAGAGAGGGAAAGCACACACACACTCTTCCCCACCTCTCCGTGTCATCGCCATGACTGACAGGCGGATCATAGGAGACTGCTGCCCTCTACCTGCAGCAATACGCATGTGCCAGATAGTCAGTCCAGGTCTCCCCTGTTACAGGGAGAAATAATATTACATTGATTTTTTTTAAAACCATTACATTTTGTTTTGTTCAAAAATACATTACCATATTATATAACCATATTATATAATAATAATAATAATAATAATAATAATAATAATAATAATAATAATAATAATAGAAAAACAACAATGATGAATTTCCGCACACTATTCAGTCAAACTATACTTACATATGTGTATGTGGGTAATATTGGCACGAGTAGAAATGAATGGACTGAGACTGAAAGCCAAAGTCTGTTTATGGGCTGCGAATGCCAATGCAACCCTTACACAGATTTGTTTTCTCATCATTTCCAACCTTTATTTAGTTCAGCCAATTTCATTGAAAAGATGGAAAAGGTTGTTGAAGAGAATACTGTTCAGGTGACATCAACCATGCTTATATGGAAAATACAGCACAGTAAAAACTGAAAGTGGCATTGTTGGTGTAATGAGTAGTGTAATCCAGAAGGCAAATGTGCATTCTGATTGGCTGAAAGTTCCTGAGCAGTCTATAATATAAATTATACAGTAATCTCTTTGTAAAATATCACAGTGTAGAATGTGATGGACAGACAGGCACAAACCACGAACAAGAGTCCTCATTTTAAATGAGGACCCTAAAATGGGGTTTACTGGTGAAAATGTTATTGGCATAATGGTCTCCAAGTCATCCATTATACACTATATTAGTAGTAGTACTGCAGTATTAAGGCTCCTTAATACAAGTCAAAGTACAGGTTAGAAATGTGAACATGATTATTATTTACTCAACTAATTACAAAGAACTAAGTGCTACTTGAAGGCAAACACTACTGCTTTAATTGAGTAGTAATTATTACAAACTGATTATTAGCACAGGTAGATTTAAATTAGTTGTTAAAGCACTTCTGGCTTCTTCATGATGTAATTGCTACTTACAGTATTTATCTAGAGTTCAGAGCAAGAGCACATCATTTTTTCAAAGTTTGGGCTCTCTGCGCTTGTAAAGGTTTTTAAACTCAGCAACCCTCTACAAGTTTTATGTAATATGCAGTTCTTCTTTTCTGTTACAGGATTCAGTAGCACATTGCACTGCGCAACCCAAAGCTGTCTCCTCGAGTTTCACACACGAGAGAAAGAAATTATAAAGGCCAGTTGACATTACACCATTTTAATGTCATGGCTCCCTGTGCATATGCTGGCAGACCTGCTAATTTTCTTAAACATTTTAAGGACTGAACGTCATTGTAACATGTTCATACTTGTATGGGATACATTTAGGATTATCAAAGCTCAGTATTTATCAGTGTTTATTCACATATTGGTTGACCCAACCATTACATTTCTGTAGTTAATAGTACCAGGCAATCCTTTAAGTAAGCAATAACCCATGACAGGTTGTGTGGTAAGATATCTTCCGCATGCCTGAGTGCGTTGTGAGGCACGAGGCCAAAGGCTGATATATGAGTTATAATTCTACTTGTATTCACAATCTCATCTCATTAACTTACTCCAATAGTTTACCATTCATTTTGATTGTCCGTTCACTAGAACAAACCCCTCCCTATATCGAACCCCTCCCTATATCAGCAGCAGTGTGGAGTAAAGGTTAAGGCTCTGGACTCTTGACCGGAGGGTCATGGGTTCAATCCCCGGTGGAGGACACTGCTGTTGGACACATTGTATTTTAGTGAGGATGCTATTAGACACCCCAGCAAGCAGGGCGTTACAGTAATCTAAGAAATAAATAATGATCGATCCTGGAGAAAACAAAAGCATGAACCAGTTTTTCAGCTGCAGGTAGAGAAAGCATGGGATGCAGTCTGGCAATATTTCTAAGGTGAAAAAAGAAACCTTGACAGTATTCAGCACATGCGATTCAAAAGTTAACCCAGGATCAAAAATCACACCCAAATTTTTCATCTTAGATCATATATATATATATATACTGTATATGTATGTATATATATGCAGCCTCTAATTTTATAAAACCTTTTCAAGGGCAAGCTATAATTTTTGTTACATTTCCAATAATCTCTTGCAGGAATAGCAATATGAAATAAATCAAATCATTTCTGTTTATTCCTTCCACGTCAGAGCTGGCAATTAAGCCTCATGAAATTGAATGTGACACATTTCATGCTTTCTAGATGATTGAAACCCACATAATGTCATCTGTACAATACACTACTATTCCAATTTGCAGCTGGATCATAAATATCCAATAAGATAACAAAGTGATTGTCTTATGCCTTAACTAAAAGTAATCTACAAAAAATACATACGACAATGTGACGGGGTACACCCTGCCCCTGTGTGCATTGTATGATTTTGTATTATTATAATTTAAATGTATTGTTTAGTTTATAAAAGCACAATGTTTTGTTATTGTTATTTTGCAGCATGGATGGGGTTAAAATTATCCATCCATGCTAAACTCGTGTAGAATGTGACCGTCTCCAGATTGATTAATTTATTGCTAATTTGGAGACGGTCACATGCATAAAAACCCACAGCTGTGGTTGACCAGGGTTGGGTGTTCAGAGGCAGAACGAGAGAGCGAGACAGTAACAACTAAAGAAACAAATATAAACAATTCCTACCCGTGCTGACTTTAAACAAGCACGCTACTTGTTTGATTTAGTGTTCGCTTTGTTTTGCGTTTTGTCTGTTTGTTTTGGCCAATGTGCCGTTTTGTTTTGTAAAGTGTTTCTGTTTTGTTATTTTTTTTTATTTATCAATAAATCTTGCGCATCAGCGCTTTCATTACCACAGTCCTGAGTTACTTCTTCCTGTTCTGACGTCACTCCAAAGCTATCCTGTTCACAAATAGTTATTAAGAATAGCTGTAATGTTTTAGTTTATGGATTTAGTTTATATAAAAATTCGGCCCATCTTGCTCGTTTGGTTTTTAGTAGCTTATTGATCCCAGAATTTCATCAAGCAGCTTCTTGAAGGATCCCAGGGTGTCAGCTTCAACAACATTACTGGGGAGTTGGTTCCAGACCCTCACAATTCTCTGTGTAAAAAAGTGCCTCCTATTTTCTGTTCTGAATGCTCCTTTTATCTAATCTCCATTTGTGACCCCTGATCCTTGTTTCTTTTTTCAGGTCAAAAAAGTCCCCTGGGTCGACATTGTCTATACCTTTTAGAATTCTGAATGCTTGAACGACATGTCTTTTAATCCCGGGTTAATTCCGGTCGCTCTTCTTTTCACTCTTTCTAGAGCAGCAATATCCTTTTTGTAACGAGGTGACCAGAACTGAACACAATATTCTAGATGAGGTCTTACTAATGCATTGTAAAGTTTTAACTTTACTTCCCTTGATTTAAATTCAACACTTTTCACAATATATCCCAGCATCTTGTTGGTCTTTTTTATAGCTTCCCCACATTGTCTAGAGGAAGACATTTCTGAGTCAACATAAACTCCTAGGTATTTTTCATAGATTCCTTCATCAATTTCAGTATCTCCCATATAATATTTATAATGCACATTTTTATTGCCTTCGTGCAGTACCTTACACTTTTCTCTATTAAATGTCATTTGCCATGTGTCTGCCCCGTTCTGAATGCTGTCTAGATCATTTTGAATGACCTTTGCTGCTGCAACAGTGTTTGCCGCCACTCCTATTTTTGTGTCGTCTGCAAATTTAACAAGTTTGCTTACTATACCAGAATCTAAATCATTAATGTAGAGTAGGAATAGCAGAGGACCTAATACTGATCCCTGTGGTACACCACTGGTTACCTCGCTCCATTTTGAGGTTTCTCCTCTAATCAGTACTTTCTGTTTTCTACATGTTAGCCACTCCCTAATCCATGTGCATGCATTTCCTTGAATGCCTACTTCGTTCAGTTTGAGGATTAATCTTTTATGTGGGACTTTGTCAAAAGCTTTCTGGAAATCTAAATAAACCATGTCATATGCTTTGCAATTATCCATTGCCGATGTTGCATCCTCAAAAAAATCACATATTATATACATACAGCACTGCAAAACACACTGTGGCGGAGTGTCCCGCCCCTATATATTTATTTATTATTATTTGTATTTTTGTTTGCGGCACGGATGAAAGTGCTGCGTCTTTTGTTATTTGTTATTTATAATTTAAAACCCAGCGAGGATGCGTGGCTGATCAGGTACTGATTATTTAACTAGCTGACAGTCACGCATCCTTACTAAACGCGTGCAGACTGTGGCCTAGGGGTAATAAGATAATTAACAGCTAGTTAACCCCTCGGCCAGAGTATAAGAACCTGCAGCTGTCCGTACTGCGGGAGTTGAGTGTACAGAGGAGAGTACTGGGAGCAGAGAGAGCGAGGAGAGAGAAAACAGTTCAGAACACTTGATATATGTAAATATACTTGTTTCTGTTTATTTGTTTGGCCAACGCGCCTTTTTGTTTTGTGTTTTGTTTGTTTAAATCTTTTGGTTTATGATTTAATAAATACGCTGAGCGCAGCAGCATTCAGTTTCACCCGCCCATCCACTGTTTTGGTTTGGTTACTTCCTGGTCCGTGACGTCACCACACCTCACCACTGCAAGCCATCCTGCCACACACACATTCACCACTAACACCAACGTTTAACTCTCAAAATGAATTCTAAATTAACACCCGTGATCACCCTTGTTAAACACCTGTGGCTGGAGCCTAATTAATCATTAATCATTTATTCAATTTACGGCCACGTGTTTTGACAGGGAGGAATTTAATCCCCTCCCTGCCAGCTCAATATTCCCCACACATGTGCCCCGGCAGGGCTTTTACCCTGCCACACAGGCCCATGAGGATTTCAAATTGAATCTGCTGCATAGATACTGAAAAGTCAAGGTAATACTAATAGTATATATAACTATGTGACTTATTTCATTTTACCGGACGACGCTAGAATTATGCTTAGTTTAGGGTGACCATACGTCCCCATTTTCTGGGGACAGTCCCCGGATGAGGTACTATGTCCCTGGGCAAATAATGTCCCTGGAACGGTCCCCGGTTCACGAAGCTCGTCCCCGAATAAACTTACTATTAATTTCTCGCATTGGTCTAATGTAATGTAAATGTGTTAGAGATAAATGTCAATGTTTTTTTATCATTAAATTACATCCAACCGCTTTCTTGATTCATCACTGACATTCGTAGTAACCAATCAGGTTTTGAGTTTAGTTGACGATCCAACCTCCGTTTAAAAAAAAAAAAAAAAAGTTACCATGGGTTGATTGACAGAAATTCCTACCACTCAGCTTCTTTGTATAATCACTGACATTTTACTGTCTGTAGCCTATCGGTCTAGTTTGCTGAGCTGACCCGCTCTTGATTCAACCTACAGTAAATCCAGCTTCAGTACACACTGGGGCGAGTGTGAAGTACTAGACTTAATTTAGATTAGAGTATTAGACATTATTTAGATTACTGAGTTTTTTAATAAATGCAAAGATCTAGCACAGCCACCTCTCTTCAAACAACCTGCTGCTTACTTTTTAAACACAGTTAGAATTTTAGACCCGAGTAGGCACGTTTTCATTCTTTTGACTCGGTACTAATAAAATTAATTCCTGGATGGGACAAACAACATGACAATGAACGTGCTGCGTATATGGCCTTCATTAAATAATGTCAGAAGCCTTTGAGTGTAACTGAGTTTTGGGATTATTTCTAATCAATGTCTGCATCTGTATAACTTGGCAAAGCTTTGCAAACACTTTCAACCAATTTAGTGGATGCAGAACGTGCAGTCTCAATGTATGGGCAAGTCTTCACAACACAGACAGAATGTTGGCATCAACTGCTGGAGGAAATTGCATGCTTTCCTTTAACAAATGACAGCACTCCGTTTTAGTAAGGAAGCAAGTACCACTAATTTTAGGCTTTTATTGTGCTCTGAAATATTATCAACTTATGGTTATTTAATGTTTCAAAAGGTCCGCAAAATGTCTGCGAATTCCTAATTTGATTCCATAACCTACCCGTGAAAAATATGTAAATTCACTGCGATTTAAGTACATCCCTACTTATATGGGGGCAGAGTATTGCGGAAGGGTAATTTTGCCTTGAGCCTCATAACCCCCTTGAAGTGTGGTGTTATCCCAGCACAACACACTCCCTAGCATGGGTTATTGAAGAAAGATCTACTGTACAGTACAGCAAAACAATGTATTTCATAAAAATATACAGCCCCAGCTTAAATAACATTTTCCAGGTCTTAATGGGTTCATTATTAATGGGACTTAGAAAACCTGGTAGACTCAACACCTTGAAGACCGTATTTGCACACCCCTGATGTATATAAATGAATGCAGAGCCTGCAAGTTATACCAGAAGAAAATTAAACAAACCCCAAAATTTAAATTCTACAAAACCAAAACCAAACAGAAAACAAATATTAGATCTTCTGTACAAACTGTTGGATTTTCTTAGACCCCATTCAATTCATTTGTACAAAGGCAATACAATCTAAAGCTTTTTAAAAAATACATCATTCTGTGTTTGTGTTGAAATACAAAAAGTAAAGCTTTAATGCTGACAATGAGTGGATGTCTAGGACCATTGCTGCTGTAGAAACCAAAAACTAATGAAAAGCAAAGCTTAGGCAGTTGTTACCTTTTCCTGATACTGTCTTCGCGAAGAGTCCAGTGACTGAATGAGTGCTGTGGCATGACCGACGAACATGGCGTAGCAGGTGGCTCCCACAATCATGCTCAACATGGTTATCCAGAGGTCGGACATACTGACAGGGGCACGAGCACCGTACCCAATGCAGAGCATGTGGCTCATGGCTTTGAAGAGTGCATATGAATACTGCTTTCCCCAGGAATCGTTCTGCAAGAGAAAAGGGGGGGAAATTAAAGTTGGCAAGATGTATGGCATTTTCATCCCCTGTGCCCAACTGTAATGGATCACTAATTTTTGAAAGGACATTCTGCCATATCCTTCATGCATGAGAGGAAAGCTATACTAGTTAACATTCACAGCCTTAAACACATTTCCTATGGAAACTTGATGGCTGTAAACATTAATGATCAGCAACTATTACTCCCATTTGCTTAACATTGCTTATTTTTTTTATTAAGCACAGCCACATTGTTGAGAAGAAACTGACAGAAAAGGCTTGCGCAGATTTCAGTCAAACAGAAACTGTAGCAAAGACTAATAACAAGTGCACACAATGCATACGTTTCTCAGAATAATGAATCTGCAATGTCTAATCTATGCTCACATCTGTTCATCATATTACAAAGAGTTACCTATAATACTGTTTGTTCTGACCACTCAGGCTAAGAGTGTACAAATACAAAGTGACCCTTCTTTTTGCCATTGCCTATGGGAGGCAGGGAAAGTCTAGTCCATAATCTACACCAAAAAAAATTATATAAATACATTTCTGTAGTCTATAGTAGTCTTTTAACTAAAAGTAATAAAAAAAACCCCGCAGGAGACATAACAAGTACTGCAGAAAATTGAGCTACATTTATACCTTATGTAGCACTGATATGTGCTATATGAAAAATATCAGTGCACTTGAAAGCAGCATGCAAGTTTCATTTCACTCTGCACTGTTTCTAAGCTGTATGACCAACTGCAAAATATCCATGTGACATACAGTAGACAATATATCAAAGTATTAATGTGTGTCTTTCCTTTGACCATATTTAACCCATCTAACTGTGTGTTATGTTCCTGTTCTGATAGAATTCACTCATGGATTAAATTTAGTACATGTGCATCCCCCTTATAATGCCAAGCATGTACAAGAGATTGTAATTCTTGACACTAAAATCCATATTCAGGATAGAAGTAACATTTGTTATAAATTTATTGGCAGTTTATACTGAATATTATCCAATAAAATGAATGGCAGTATATCCAAACATTTTAATAAATCAATTATGTAACAAGATTAATAAATGTGATTAATAACTTGACTTAGTTCATATTGAAACATATTAATAGCTTCACAAAAACATATTAATCATAGGCATCAATCGGATTTTTAAATTCATGTTACACTGTCAACTACAAAATTTAGAATGAAAACGTTTCTATTAAAAATAATAATAATTAAGCCCATAGCACAAATGTATTCAATACAACCCATAAGCAAAAACAGCATGTATTCATGAATACGGTAACTATTAATACAAAAAGTCCCCACATAAGTTTGTTTCAGTTATTCATCATATCCATATTGAACATTGGTATAGGTACCTAATTAGATTTCATTTTTTATAAACTGAAATTCATAAAGCAAATTATTATTATTATTATTATTATTATTATTATTATTATTATTATTAATAATAATAATACATTTCTTCTATGTAAATAATGTAAAGTAATAATAAAGAAAATTATTACCTATTTTCATCATGATACCACCTTTTTTGCAGGCACTATTATATATCTGTGTCACTGACATGTGGCATATTACTTATTTGAATCCTCAAAGCAAAATACAAAATCACACTAAAAAGCCATGAATATTGCTTAAATGTTTCAAAATGGAAATCTGAAATCTATACTGCATTTTCTTTTCAACAGCAGTTGAGGCATACAAGTGTGAACCAGTTTTACATTTCACTGCATCTAAAGCTTTTATTCAAGAAGATTGCAGGCAAAACAAAAAATATAGGAATGAGCCAAAAATATGTTTGCAATTAACATTTAACGTTCAATCTGTGGCTAGAGTCAAGAAAGATACATTAGAAAACTGTTATCATACCATGATAAATGATAATATATGAAAGGAAATTTAAACTGTCAATGTTTAAAATGTTTAGGTTATTATCATAACCCTGGCTCCCTGAAATAGAAATGTTACCATTATACCTGTTGACATGTCTGAGGTCGAGGATTGGTCTGAGGCCACCATCCCGCTTGGGCACAAGGAAGTACCTGGAGTAGAACTTTTCCTTCAAGTGGAGAGGGTGTACCGTGCAAATAGACAGTTTTTGTAGCAGAACTGCCACCCTCTGAGACTATACCGCAGTATCTCTCAGATCTTTGACTACCATTGTAGTCACGCCCTGAAAGGGAGGGGGACCGTGCCTGAATTGCAGAGAATAGCCAGTCTGAACAGTAGTAAGCACCCAGATGTCCATGGTGCACCGACACACAATACTCCAGGTGGCTCCCTGAAAAGGGGCCCTGGGCTAGTGGCAGCAAGTTCCTAGGGTTGCTGCTGGGCTTGTGGCTTAGCCTGAGGTTTTTGCCTCTGCGCCTGGCGGCAGAACTTGTTAAAGCTCCCGCTGCGCACAGCCGCGGGCCGGTTATGAAAGCCATCTCTGACCGTGTTGATAAAGCACCGCTGTTAGATGCCCCCATTACACCAGGGCATACCTTTGGTCCTACAGTGGATGAGATGCTGCTGCGCTCTCACCGAGCACGGGAGTCTACAAACAACAGGCTGTGTGCAAAAATGACGTGTAATTAGTAAACTAATACAATGTCAAAAATTATCGCATTAACCATTAAGGAGCAGGATTGTGTTAACACGATCATCCTGAAGAGGGCTTCTAGGACCGCAATCATGTTTTGATGACTTACAGGGCCACCGTACTTTGCAGTACAGGCTTGAAACACATAGTAATGGGTAGGGGAGGTACTGAAGTTCACTTCCTGATAGTTTTTTTTTCTTTTTGTGTGACGTCACTGTGAGGGGCATTTAGTGTCTAAAGGGTGGAGACATTTTACAGCAGCCCAGTAGAGACAAAAGCAGAAATAAAACATCACAGGAACTTGTTTAGAGCGGATAAAAAAAGGGGAAACACTGTAAATCTGATGTATTTGACTTATAATTATATTAGAACAGTGGTTCTCAAACTTTGTCATAGTGAGCTTCCCTGAGCTATGAAAAAAATAACTGCGCCTCCCCAGTTTACTAAAACAATATAACAAACTGAAAATCCTATATGTTGCAAAAAATGAATAAAAAAGTAGAAAGGATTTGATCAATATAGAGCAGTATGAGTTTCAAAAGTATTAATTCAAAAACAGTACAAATGGAAGCAGCTAAAATCTTTTTTTTTGTCCTGTTAACTTTCTTATCTTAGTGGATTTTAATGTAACTTTAGAATTGCTGCTTTTGTATTATTATGTGTATACTGTTGTTTAAATCTGTTATTTAAATGGTCTGATTGTTGCAGTTGTATGTGTGACATGCTATACAAATGTAGTGTGGTTTGTTCTTTTTTTCTGCGATGTACTGTACAGTGCTTTGCGATACTTTTGTATAAAAAAGCGCAATATAAATGAAATAAATAAATAAAGAAATAAACTCATTGAGCTTCCTGTGAAAAAACCTTACGGGTTTAGATACTATGGTTGGGGTGTCTTGCAGGGCTGCATACTGTGGTTTGCCAGTATTTCGCTGCATAAAACCCATTTGAGGCCTCGGTGCACCTCTGGACCCACTTCATGTAAAGCCCAATTTTAAATATGCTTCGTCATATTTTCAGCTTCTGCTTTTTGCTGGATCCAACGCTGCTGCCCTCACTTCGGTTTGTGTTGTATGTTTTTCTCCCTTTTGTCACAAAATGATCCATTTCTCATTAAAGCTGTTTCTCACTGTAAGCGCGCTGCTGATACTGTTTTGTGACAAAGGATTGTCTGCCAGAATTGTGGCGAAATGTACAAAAATGCCTACACACAAAAACCCCAGAAGAATGTTCCCGTGACCATAGGGATTTTGTTGTGGAAGACAGCAAAGGAAAGAAAGTACAAGTGTGCAAGTACTGTGGAATTACTATACATATTGAGACACACACAAAAAAAAAACGCTCAAGCATTTTGGAAAGTAACCAAAAACACTAATTTCATACAGTATATAAAAAACAAAAAGCCCCCCCAAAAAAACGATTTACATAAAATAGCTAAAAATAAGCACCGAAAAAATACAATTACTAAAACCCGAAAAACAGAAGCCCTAAATATGATTTAAAAGCATTGATTTTGATTTACATAAATTATCCTTTAAATACTGGTATTAAAAATGTGCTTTCATGTAAAAAGAAAACACTTGACAACCCCTAAAATATGAATTTAAAATATAATAATAATAATAATAATAATAATAATAATAATAATAAAATGACCCTACTGGGTCATGTGATGTGGTGCTTGTGGAAAAAAATGCCATATTTACCCCTAACTGATGTGCAGCATACAGTCCCATGAGATTGCACTTATTATTTTTATATTTTATATTTTGGGGAATAATAAGTTTGTTGCTTTCTAGAGATTCCCTGAGTACATGACTTTGCCCTCAGACAGTCATCATTGACACAACCATTAGTACCCATATCCACATTGCACGGCATAGCGACATCAACCAGAACCATTAATGCTGTTAAATCCTGTGCAGATGAAGTAATGGGAACCTCTTCATGAAGTGTTTATTTGATCCAAGGGCAAGCATGACATGGCTGTATGAATATATCGTCTTAGGTCTAAAATTGTATATCATTGTTACTCTAATAAAGTAATACATAACTAATAAACAATCAATAGTGATGCATTTAGAAACTAAAAGAAACCTACCAAATTCAATGACAAATGTTTCGACTAGACATCTTATTCAATGTTTTGAAATGTTGGAATGGTTTGGGTAGTGAATCAAACCATTTGAACATTTAAAATCTTCAAATCTATTAATCTTTAATAATAATAATACAAAAAAAATCTTAAGAAAGGATGCACAAGAAAATGAATTAATGAACAGGAACCTATGCATAAATGTGCAGCCATCAAATGGGATTTTTAAAATATGTTTATTAACATGTGGCATGGATATGATTGCCTGAAGGAAATCACCTAATAGGTAATCAAAATCCAATATGCAGAGTATGAGTAGAGGGTCGTTTGGCTTGGCTTGCCATAAGTTTAACTGATTTACATTGCTTTTGTTTTGCAATCATTTAGAGTGCTTCTAGGTTATGTTTCTTCAACCATCTACTCTACATATATAATGATAAATAGGTGAGGCCAGCAGAGTTGCTCTTGTATCTGCTCCTGCCTCTGCCTCATTTACTGTATACTGTATTACATTCTCACAAAAACATCAATACAATTTCATAATTAAACCACTAAAATTCTAAAGTGCTAAAATACATACAGGGAAGAACTCTGCTATAGGAAAGGGCTGTAATCCCATTCATTATTCAAACCAGAAGGGTACAAAGTATTTCATGTATAAATCCAAAAAGATTCTTGTTGTAGAAGTATGTTTAAGTGATCACCACCTCGCTTTGGGCAATTAACCTTCTCTATCCCCCAGAATCGTAATGTAGACGGTGAGCCGTGTCCGGCTGTATGGAATGTCTCGCCATAACGTAATCCATATTTTTTGTTCTAATGGCAGCTTTATGTTCTTTAATGCTGTGTTTTAATCTTCTTTTTGTCCTCGCCACGTAAGATTTTCCACATGGACACACTAGCATATATACAACAAACGTTGTATTGCAATTAATACATTGTTTTATTTGATACCGTTTTCCACTGTGGGGATAACAGAAAGACAGTTGACAGTATTGTCACACACGGCACAATTGCCACATGTGGAATATATTTTGCCCCACTGCACTTGTATCTAATGTTTCACATATGACTGAAAAAAATTAATATAGAAATTATAAGGACGTAGGCACCACGCATCCTTATAATTTCTATATCACCACTTTATTTCTACCTAATGCTAACCTTAATTCTAGCATTCAAACTTATTCTGAATTAGTTGAGAGACACATTGACAATAAACTGTATATATACAGTGGCTCTCAAAAGTATTCACCCCCCTTGGACTTTTCCACATTTTATTGTGTTACAACATGGAATCAAAATGGATTTAATTAGGAGTTTTTGCCACTGATCAACACAAAAAAGTCCATATTGTCAAAGTGAAAAATAAAATCTACAAAATGTTCTAAATTAATTACAAATACAAAACAGAAAATAATTGATTGCATAAGTATTCACCCCCTTGAGTCAATATTTGGTAGAGGCACCTTTGGCAGCAATTACAGCCATGAGTCTATTTGGATAAGTCTCTACCAGCTTTGCACATCTGGACACTGCAATTTTTGCCCATTCCTCTTTGCAAAATTGCTCAAGCTCCGTCAAGTTGGATGGGGACCTTTGGTGAACAGCAATTTTCAACCCTTTCCACATATTCTCAATTGGATTGAGGTCCGGGCTTTGACTGGGCCTCTCCAGGACATTGACCTTTTTGTTTTAAAGCCACTCCAGTGTGGCTTTGGCTGTATGTTTGGGGTCATTGTCCTGCTGGAAGATGAATCTTCTCCCAAGTCCCAGGTCTCTTGCAGACTTCAGCAGGTTTTCCTCCAGGATTTCTCTGTACTTTGCTGCATCCATTTTGCTCTCTATCTTCACGAGCTTTGACGCAGAGAAGCATCCCCATAGCATGATGCTGCCACCACCATGCTTCACGGTAGGGATGGTGTTCTCAGGATGATGTGTGGTGTTAGGCTTGCGCCAAACATAGCGCTTAGCGTTGAGGTCAAAAAGCTCTATTTTGGTCTCATCAGACCATAGAATCTTCTTCCACTTGGTCTCAGAGTCTCCCACATGCCTTCTGGCAAACTCTAACCGAGATTTGATGTGAGTTTTTTTCAACAATGGCTTTCTTTTTGCCACTCTCCCATAAAGGCCAGTTTTGTGAAGCATCCAGGCTATTGTTGCTGTATGCACAGTGTCTCCCAGCTCAGCCGTGGAAGACTGTAACTCCTTTAGAGTTGCCATAGGCCTCTTGGTGGCCTCCCTGACTAGTGCCCTTCTCGCCCGGATACTCCGTTTTTGAGGACGGCCTGTTCTAGACAGATTCACAGTTGTGCCATATTCTCTCCATTTCTTAATAATGGACTTTACTGTGCTCCGGGGGATATTCAATGCCTTGGAAATGTTCTTATATTCTACCACTGATTGGTGCTTTTGAAGAACCTTATTCCAGATTTGCTTTGAATGTTCCTTTGTCTTCATGATGTAGTTTTTGTTAGGAAATGTACTAACCAACAGTGGGACCTCCCAGAGAAAGGTGTATTTTACCTGAAATCATGTGAAACACCTTAATTGCACACAGGTGGACTCCATTCAACTAATTATGTGACTTCTAAAGACAAGTGTTGATCAGTGGCAAAACTCCTAACTAAATCCATTTTGATTCCATGTTGTAACACAATAAAAAAAGTCCAAGGGGGGGGTGAATATTTTTGAGAGACACTGTGTATATGTGTGTGTGTGTGTATATATATATATAATCTGCACACTGTATGTTACAGTACTCAAAAGAGAATTAAAGAGAATTCAAAGTTTCTCCTTCAGGTCAGGGTTCTGTAATGTTTGTTTCTGTAAGCTATGCCACATGGGCTGGGATTTCTCAAAGGCATGGTTTTATCAAGTGTAGCATATACTGTCCTGATGCTTTGACTCAGCGAGGAACAGCTGCTTAAGTCAAAGAAGGTATCGATTGTGGCATGTGCCCCTTATCCAATCTGTGTCTCTCTGATAATGGCCTTTTTAAATAGGATGAGCGTCATCCAGTTGTTATGTGCATGTTTCATTAAAAGCAATTCACAGCCCAGACATAAATCTCATGCCTACTGAAATGTTACCAGTGCTCCTGTTCCCCTCTATATACTGACTAAACTCAGATGATTCAAAAGCAGTTTGTGGAATCAAATTGAATATTACCACTTTATTGAATATTACCACAAGGAGGCAGTGTGGTCCAGTGGTTAAAGAAAAGGGCTTGTAACCAGGAGGTCCCCAGTTCAAATCCCACCTCAGCCACTGACTCATTGTGTGACCCTAAGCAAGTCACTTAACCTCCTTGTGCTCTGTCTTTCAGGTGAGACGTAGTTGTAAGTGACTCTGCAGCTGATGCATAGTTCACACACCCTAGCCTCTGTAAGTCGCCTTGGATAAAGGCATCTGCTAAATAAACTAATATAATGTTTACTATTGAATCCCAATCAAGACATTTCTATTCAGAATACACTCCGCAGCCTTATTCCAACCTGTATTAATTTGCTACCAGTGAAAGTTTTCCAACCAGCTTTGTTGATAAATACGGTTGGAGGGAAACTGCATAAACTTCCTAGAAACATTTTTCATTTCTGCACATAATCCTCACCCTTTTGCCAACCTTCTTTCTATGGAGATGATGAAACACTAATGGTGCTGGAAAAATAACTGTCTGAGAAAGTAAGATGGATGGAAAAGAAGACAATGCTTGTTTTAGGCAAATAGATGTTCCTTTCTGTTATATAAAAACTACATAAGTAAATGGAGATTGCAGAGTGGAAATGGAAACTATAAGACGCCCAAAGCTTCATGCAGCCTTTAAGAAAAAGCAGTACACTAATTATATACAGACGTGCTCAAATTTGTTGGTACCCCTCCACAAAAAACGAAGAATGCTCAATTATCTCTGTAATAACTTGAAACTGACAAAAGTAATTGGCATCCACCATTGTTTATTCCATATTTAATAGAAATCAGACTTTGCTTTTGATTTTTTATTCAACATAATATTGTAAATAATAAAACAAATGAAAATGGCATGGACAAAAATGATGGGACCGCTAACCTAATATTTTGTTGCACAACCTTTAGAGGCAATCACTGCAATCAAACATTTTCTGTAGCTCTCAATGAGACTTCTGCACCTGTTAACAGGTAGTTTGGCCCACTCTTCCTGAGCAAACTGCTCCAGCTGTCTCAGGTTTGATGGGTGCCTTCTCCAGACTGCAAGTTTCAGCTCTTTCCATAGATGTTCGATAGGATTCAGATCAGGACCCATAGAAGGCCACTTCAGAATAGTCCAATGTTTTGTTCTTATCCATTCTTGGGTGCTTTTAGCTGTGTGTTTTGGGTCATTATCCTGTTGGAGGACCCATGACCTGCGACTGAGACAGAGCTTTCTGACACTGGGCAGTACATTTCGCTCCAGAATGCCATGATAGTCTTGAGATTTCATTGTGCCCTGCACAGATTCAAGGCACCCTGTGCCAGGCGCAGCAAAGCAGCCCCAAAACATAACCGAGCCTCCTCCATGTTTCACTGTAGGTATGGTGTTCTTTTCTTTGAAAGCTTCATTTTTTCGTCTGTGAACATAGAGCTGATGTGACTTGCCAAAAAACTCCAGTTTTGACTCATCTGTCCAAAGGACATTCTGCCAGAAGGATTGTGGCTTGTCAATATGCATTTTAGCAAATTCCAGTCTGGCTTTTTTATGTTTTTCTTTCAAAAGTGGAGTCCTCTTGGGTCTTCTTCCATGGAGCCCACTTTCGCACAAAAAGCGACAGATGGTGCGATCAGAAACTGATGTACCTTCACCTTGGAGTTCAGCTTGTATCTCTTTGGCAGTTATCCTTGGTTCTTTTTCTACCATTCGCACTATCCTTCTGTTCAGTCTGGGGTCGATTTTCCTCTTGCGGCCGCGCCCAGGGAGGTTGGCTACAGTTCCATGGACCTTAAACTTCTTAATAATATTTGCAACTGTTGTCACAGGAACATCAAGCTGCTTGGAGATGGTCTTGTAGCCTTTACCTTTACCATGCTTGTCTATTATTTTCTTTCTGATCTCCTCAGACAACTCTCTCCTTTGCTTTCTCCGGTCCATGTTCAGTGTGGTGCACACAATGATACCAAACAGCACAGTGACTACTTTTCTCCATTTAAATAGGCTGAATGACTGATTACAAGATTGGAGACATGTGTGATACTAATTAAAGAAACTAATTAGTTTGAAATATCACTATAATCCAATTATTTATTATCTTTTCTAAGGGGTACCAACAAATGTGTCCAGGCCATTTTAGAATATCTTTGTAGAATAAGCAATAATTCATCTCTTTTCACAGCTTCTTTGCTTTATTCTATGACATACCAAAGGCATGCAAGTATATATGATAAAATAGCTTTTAATTTCATCACTTTTCAGGAGGAATGAAGCATTATTTCAATGAGCTGTAAGGGTACCAACAAATTTGAGCACGTCTGTATATTGTAAAGAATGTGCTATCGTTTATGAGGTTAAAGACGTCGTGTTGTGTAAAATAGTTTAACAAATCCAAACAAAAGCCGTACTTGCAGTGAAACACGCCGGAGCGTGGTTTTATTTGAAAACAAACAGAAAACAAACAAAAACCTATCCCGTTCGCGGGTCCTAAACTACACATTTATTATTTTCCCTTTAAACTAAACAGGGGCAGGCTAATTCTGCTTACCCTCAAAACAAAGTCTCCTTTTCACTTTTACAATTCTCCGTTCTCTCACCGTTCCATCTCTCTCTGGGTCTCTCCTCTCTCTCTCCCTGACCAACTCAGCTTAACCCATTTTAAGTGCTGGGCAATCAAGCAATTAAACAATTAAGACCAATTGCTAAATACTTAGTTTATGTTAATTTTGTTATTTTACTTTCCTGGATGGAGTGTGTACAGCTGACCAAGATTGCTGTGGAATGTACACTCCATCACAATATATATACACACAGTGGCTCTCAAAAGTATTCACCCCACTTTATTTCTACCTAATGCTAACCTTAATGCTAGCATTCAAACTTACCCCAAACATACAGCCAAAGCCACACTGGAGTGGCTTAAAAACAAAAAGGTCAATGTCCTGGAGTGGCCCAGTCAAAGCCCGGACCTCAATCCAATTGAGAATATGTGGAAAGAGTTGAAAATTGCTGTTCACCAAAGGTCCCCATCCAACTTGACGGAGCTTGAGCAATTTTGCAAAGAAGAATGGGCAAAAATTGCAGTTGTCCAGATGTGTAAAGCTGGTAGAGACTTATCCAAATAGACTCATGGCTGTAATTGCTGCCAAAGGTGCCTCTACCAAATATTGACTCAAGGGGGTGAATACTTATGCAATCATTTTCTGTTTTGTATTTGTAATTAATTTAGAACAATTTGTAGATTTTATTTTTCACTTTGACATTATTGACTTTTTTTGTGTTGATCAGTGGCAAAAACTCCTAATTAAATCCATTTTGATTCCATGTTGTAACACAATAAAATGTGGAAAAGTCCAAGGGGGGTGAATACTTTTGAGAGCCACTGTATATACATTAGCCCTTCACATTAAAACAAATATTATTAAGCCCTTCAATGTAATTTTAACGGGAAGCTAGCAAATGAAACAAAATAGGTTAACTGGCTTTACAGAGCTCTGAAATTTGTGAGAAGAAAAATGTGACAGCAGTGACATGAATGACCCCTAATGCTCATCCTCAATTCAGAATACAATGCTTAGAGTACTATTTTATAATACCCCACATGTATTAGCGTGACATTTGTTTAATCTAATTAGAATATGTCCAATTACTAACTCAATGGCTGCTAATTGCACTGTATAAGACACAAAACAAGACTATTTTGAGGTGTTCATGGGTTTGCATTATGCCTAGAGCTTCTGTTTCTTTCTCTCTCTCTCTCTCTCTCTCTCTCTATATATATATATTTTTTTTTTCAGTGCTTATTTTTTATCTATAGGGCAGCAGTGTGGAGTAGTGGTTAGGGCTCTGGACTCTTGACCGGAGGGTCGTGGGTTCAATCCCAGGTGGGGGACACTGCTGCTGTATTTCTGGGACTGATAAGGTATACTGCAGATATATATTTTAACTTGCACCTGTCTAACTAAAATGGCACCTGCAAACAGAAAAACGTGCCTTACGCAACATTCACAGAAACATCAATACAGGGAGTGGATAGGAAGTGCATTCTCAAAGGATTTACCAATAATTGAACTCCAGTATCCAGGGAGATATTACCATATGCTTCATATAACCCAGACAACACCAGATATTAACAAGGATTGCTGTAAATAATGAAGTACTGTATAACTCTTTCAAATACAATTCTACATTTTGGCAGATTAGCTAATATGTATTACTCGTTGGGGTGAATACAGTGCAAAGCTAAACTGAGATGGTAACTAAATCCATCATAGTTTTACAGAAGTTATTTATACAGTTCTGATTCAGGTAGCTGCTGGTGAATATGTTTGTACATGTCGTTCTCATAGTTACCATTAACATGGGATTACAGTGATGCAAAGACAATGTTCCCCTGTGAGGGGACTGTTTGCACTTTACTGTGAGTTCTTTTTTGTCTCGTTTCTGAGAACGACTGGTCTCCTCAAACAACCGGCTTTGAAATCATGCTGCATCTGCAATACACTCATTCTTCGGCAACACATCAACAGCCTTGCTGCACACTGATTAGGGGTCCTGGAGGCACTTCGTAATTGAAATGCATGTCCATGTGCTACTGAAATTAAATTACTTCTATGAAAACAATAAAATAGATAAGGAGCCCTGCAAATTCAATTAAGTGTGAACACAAGTGTCTTAAACAAGAATGATACCAATTCTAACCTTTGCTTTTGCTAAAGAAAATACGAGTCGTATTTCACCCAATGGCCCTGTTCCGTAGAGTCCCCAGTATTCATTTCTTTGCTTTGAAAGTACATCATGAAAACAGAAAACTAATTATTAATATAAGGTTTCCATTCTGTGTTGCACTCTGGGTCGCAACACCATGTGTACAGCATAAAGATTTTCTTCTTTGTATGAGGACTTTCTAGGCAGTTTAACATTTGACCCATAGCTCAGACATAATAACGTTTTCAACTGAAAAATATATTCCATCCCATCATGAAAGAAACACCAGCTACAAAAGCTCAAATTCCAGATGTAACCAATCATTTTGCACATTTCACACTTCTCAAGGAATGTTGTAAAATAATAATAATAAAAAAAAAATTATTCTTCAACTGATTGTCCCTATATTGGGCTTTCAGTGCCACGAATTTACAGCTCAAGTACTTTTTTTATTTACTGCCGTTAACCTCTAGCCTTCTTGATGAGAAACAACAAAACAACAGACACAAGAACCTATACTCCATATTACTTAAAAACACAGCTTGTGCATATACAGCACTAAAGATTACAGCAAAGCTTTCTTAAAATTGGGTTACAACCATATTATAAAATAAGCATGGGCATCTTGCATGTAAAACAAATCTGCAGACTTCCTATTCTGCTTAATTTTAATACTTCAGTTAATACTCCTGAGCTACATGTCCTCACTTAAACCTTTAAGTATTCTGTTGCTGGGTGTGTGTGCACCACCATTCTGCAGTGATGTTTTTATACCTTTCCAGTCACGACCAGGCAATAACTCACAGCCCCGGGGAGCTGGTGTGTGTGTCAGCCTCTGCACTGCATACGGCAACCATTTTCTGTGTGCCCTTGAATGACTTTCCTTTATGCAGGGGTACATGTCCATTTTTTCTTTTTCTTTTTTTTTTTAATAAAAAGGAAAACTCATCAAACATGTCTCTGCTGGAACATAACAAATGTATTATAGTAAAAACTTCCTTGTCAGCATATCTGTGTCCTATTTTATTTCCCTTCCATATATTTATAACGTTTGTAACATTATGTATTTTGTTGGCAGTTGTCCACTCAGCACAGAGATTTTAATCTATACACATCTTTGTATCCCATAGGTACAGCAATAGGAAACTCATTTGTCTTTCTCCTTCCTATTTTTGTTATTTTTTATTTGCAGCAATTACTCAGTTTACAGACACACACATATGGCACTGTGGCAGGGCGGAAGCCCATCTTGTAAATAGTGTGTCTATGGGTAAATAAAGATTGGGTATTTTGAATGTAAGTTTTGCAGGGATGGAGTTAATTCCACCCCTGCCAGAACTCACGGGAGGAATGTGGCCATTCCCTAATAAGATAATTGAGTGCTAATTTATCAATGGCCACATGTATAGGAGGAAGCTAAATCCTTTGTTTGGTGGAGATATTTGGAAGGAGTGGGATCCAAAAGTCCAGTGAAGGCACTGCTCAGCCTGGACAAGCAGAAGCATTCATTGGAAGTGTGTATTTTTTTGTTTTAACCTTTTAATTTAGCCCTTGTGCCTTGTTTATTTTGTTCCTGTGTTTTTGCTTGTTTGCGTGTCAAAAAATGTACAGACAGACACAGTCAGTGTATGTAGATACATCACTGACTTGTATCACAAGGGACTACCTAGAATGTTAAATATATTTATATTTTTTGGTTTTCAAAGCCTGTTTTATGGAGGTTATGCAATTTTATCTAGAAAATGAAGAGGTTCAACTGAATGCACTTTAACGGTATCACTTTTCAGAGAAATACACACCAGATCTGTACTGTAATGTACTGTGACAGGCTGTCTCTTGCATTTCCTATTGTGACAGACTTGTTTTGTGCAGATCTTTGTTGTCTAGCAGTTTTTCTTTGGCTGATTCACTTGACATCTGAACTGAACAGCAGTAAAACTACAGTATTACATTTTTTCTACCAGCCCATTTAACAAAAACTTTGGAAACTTTAAGATAGTTCAACAGTAATATATTATATATATATATATATATATATATATATATATATATATATATATATATATATATAATGAACATGCATTTACCCTTATATAGGTATAACAGGCAGTGTTGTGTGATACACTGCTATTACGGATTCTGTCCTATCCCCTGTCGGTGAGACTAACGTTTTTAAAACCATAGATGCAAAGGAGCCTGGCTCATTTGTATTCTGGTTTAGATGCTCGCTTGCGATGCACTGGGCTGCCTGTTCACGTCCAGCCTCTGCCCTGTTACATTGGTGCCAGGACCCGGATCTCATAATTTGGCTGTATCCGATCACTGAGGTTAAAGGGGGGGAAGAGTGTAACAGGCAGTGTTGTGTGATACACTGTCACTATAGATTCTGTCCTGTCCCCTGTCGGTGAGATGAGATGAGGTTAAAAGCGCTGAAACCACGGATGCAAACGAGCCCGTCTATTTTGCATTGTGGTTTAGACGCTCACTTGTGGAGTGTGGGGTTGCCGGTTGGCGTCCAGCCTCCGCCCTGTTACATAGGATAGGAGATGCTTCATCATGTTTGTTTTTGAAGATATTCTTTCTGTATTTATAGTCTGTGTGTGTTTTTTTTTATTAGAAAACTAGAGACATTTTATGCCCCATTTCTTCTTTTCAAATGGCAATAAATGAGCCTGGAAATATAATAAAATAAAATATAATGTTTTCACAGGAGGAAATCTGTTCTTTGCTATTCATGGGTGATAAGAGCATCTGGCCTTTCATAATACAGGACAACTTATCAGATGGTGCACTATTATGCATATTCATTATTTTTCTATCTTCATTTTACAAAAACTGTTCAAGCCTCCCTTGATTCCCATTTCTGTTTCTTCTCTGTTTAACAGCTACCTGAATCTATTTTTTCTTGTTGCGTTCTTTGACATCTTCTGTCCTACCTGGCTTTCCTACCTTCCCTGTCAATCTAGTTTTCTCCGATAGACACTCAATCAGAAAATTACTGTATACTCAATTGGACAGTAGACCTCTCTGGTTTCTGACATGCTTAAATTTGTAGCTAGTATTTCATCAATGATTTGCTGAATAAAGCAAAGGTACAGTATGCATCATAAAGCAGCCCTGTCTGATTATTATATATATATATATATATATATATATATATATATATATATATATATATATATATATATATAAGAATTGAGTTTTCTGTATAATGCACACAGAAGGTACACATAGAATACATATTACTATTGGCTACATCCCTCATGTTCTCTTCTGGTTTAATTCAATTTAATAATCGAAATACACCCCCTTCCTTTAAATTCAAATGATTCAAACAAATTGCATACCCTGTCATGTCTTTTTTTTATTCTATTTGAAAACAACATACGGTATTTATCATACATTAGACATTGGTCTGTAATCTTAAGGTCTAGAAGTTTTCTGCTTGCTCATACCATTGCCACTGGCTCATACCAGTTTAGATCACAGAAACAGGGTGACATCAGATATAAAATTGTGGTCCAGTGGTTAAAGAAAAGGGCTTGTAACCTGGAGGTCCCCAGTTCAAATCCCACCTCAGCCACTGACTCATTGTGTGACCCTGAGCAAGTCACTTAACCTCCTTGTGCTCCGTCTTTCGGGTGAGACGTAATTGTAAGTGACTATGCAGTTGATGCATTGTTCACACACCCTAGTCTCTGTAAGTCGCCTTGGATAAAGGCGTCTGCTAAATAAACAAATAATAATAATAATAATACATAAAACTGAATGAGACTTAGGTTTATGCCGTTGCCAAAGCTATACTTAATGCTATGCTATTCCCTATCCTGATTGGACTTACTTTGCATAATCGATGCTAGATCAGGCTTAACTCAGAATTACATAACATACTCACAAGAATTCTTCACATCTATACAAACAACACACAACAATAAAATATGACTGTCAAGATTAAAAGAAAAAACACAATGGAAATTTAACAATACTTACAACCATACCGTTTAGCGACACCCAGCAATCTGGAGGAAAATCCTGGAGTAGCGGCACTAGGAACTGGAGACAACCATCCCAGTGGCAAAGAAGAAGCATCATACTAATGAGATTAAATATTCTTACCACAGCACTTGCCAGGTCATAGGTCATGTGGAAGATCTAAAAAGAGAGTAGAAAAGAACACATTACATCTTTGCAAAAAAATAAAACGTATTAAGCATGCAAATATCGATTCCAGTGTAAAAGCACAAAACATACGCCTTTTTAAAATGATTTAGTATAAAGTATGAAAAACCATGCAACTTGATTTAAAAGCACTTTACTGAAGAAGATATGTATGATTGAAGTATTCAGGTTATTCAGGTAGTTCAAAAGAATATGTTCCACAGTCTTAAACATTTTCTCTTCACAAGAATAAATGTCATACATATAAGCCTCATTACATACTGACTTAAAACTTAACATAGTTTGTAGCGAGAGGGATTTATTCAATTGATCTAAACTGCAACAGATCTAAATCCAGATGCCAGTTAAATCATTAAAAAAGGGCATCATTTGGGATCTGAATGAGGAGGGGTAAAAAAGTGGTGAGAGCAAAATCATAGTTTGTCAGTTTAGTGTTTTTGACACGTTGTCTTTATAGTCAAACTACCATGAGGATTTGTTGCTACATTAACAAAATACTGTTGATGGGTGTTGCCTGTCTGATGACACTGTGAAATCACCTTTAGACCTTGGCTGAAATATAGAAGATATAGTTATAGTAACAATCTACTGTACAGTACATTGCATGGTGCAGGCCTGTACAGTATGCAATGAGTTTTATGGATATAAGACTTCAGAAATCAGGTAATGCAATGCAAAATCAGTTTTGTGATGCTTTTGTTCAGCCAGTGACAAACAGTAGCTGCTGCACCAATCTCTTTTCACAATTAAAGGAAGTTTTAGGTTGTGTCTAGATCTAGATTGTTTTGTGAACATTTATAATGCAGGTAAGAAGAAACCATGAGTAGCTGTCATTTTATATTGAAACCAGGTATTGATGCTACGAAACAGTCCCTTGTTTTTTAAACACAATGATGTCTCGTGCCCATGCATGGCTAATAATAGCTGGGTGTTTCCCCTCATTGAAAAGTAAGTGCAGTAGCAGAGAAGAGGCTGTCTCCATCAAGATCTCTCAGCTCAGCTCAGATCACCGCTAGCTCACCGCTACCACCCCTGCGCTGACTCGGGAGGGCGAAGACAAACACACACTGTCCTCCGTAGCGTGTGCCGTCAGCCGACTGCTTTTTTTCACACTGCGGACTCACCATGCAGCCACCCAAGAGCTACAGCGTCGGAGGACAATGCAGCTCTCGGGCAGCTTACAGGCAAGCCCACAGGCGCCCAGCCAGACTACAGGTGTCGCCGATGCGCGGTGAACCGAGGCCACCCTGGCCGACCTAAACCCCAACCCCCCCCCCCCCCCCCCCCGGGGGACGGTCAACCAATTGTGCGCCACCCCCTGGGAGCTCCTGTCCACGGTTGGCTGTGGAATAGCCTTGACTTGAACTCGCGACGTCCAGACTATAGATCCTGCACTTCACGTGGAGCATCTTTACTGGATGCGCCACTCGGGAGCCCCTCAAGATCTCTTTTAATGTGTCAACTACCGGTTGTCCCTGTCCATTTTTGATTTTAGCTTGAGCCATTTCAGAATCCTGCATACCCCTGTACACCCCTTTCATTTTTAGAAGACCGCTTTAGTGCTGCTATGAAATTTAAGTACACAAATCATATTTGAAAATAACTATAACAATTCATGTATACTGGTATACAAGCTGACATTCTGAAACACTGCTGAACACAAAAAACAATAGCGCACAAAGGGTTAATACATTATCAAATAGGAGGCATATACTTCCTAAATAATCTGAATTTTCTTCATGAAAATATTACACATTCACAGCAGCTCTGTAATACAAGCATTCTTACAAAGGAAGCATATTTATTATTAGAAGAACGATAAACACTGGTATATGGTGCACTGTTGAGCAATACGTAAGGCAGGGGGTAAATGTTGATTTGAAAGTTGTTTATAATTACACAGGCACAATCTGTTTAAATAAAATATTCTTATTTCCGAGACGATGAAATTGTTTTGTCCCGAGGAGTCTCAGGAAAGAACTGTGTTTTTCTGACTCCCTTCAGGTTATACCAGCTCACCACACTGCCTTATGGGTTTCATGGGGCTCCAGCCACTTCCCAGCAGATGATGGGCTGTACCAAGCAGCCCCATCAGCAACACACTGTTGCCTACATAGATGATGTGATAATTCACAGCGTGGATTGGTAGAATCATCTGCTTAGGGTAGCAGCCGTGTTGCAATCCTTGGGGGAGGCCAGACTCACTACTAACCTGAAGAGGTGTGCAATTGGGAAGAGTGAGTCAGAGTATTTGGGATATCGACTTGGAGGGGCAGATAAATCAGACAGCTGATTGCAAAAGTTCAGGCCTTGGCTGATTGTCTGGGGAGGGGGGGGGGGGGAGGGGAGGGGGGGGGTCTGCACTACACACCCTTGTTCTTCCGTGTTCGGCCGAAAGGTGAACGTCTGCTGAAAGTAACCATGAACACTTTAAACTCAGGAGAGCAAAACAACAAACCAGTAAACGTATGTTACCCTGTTAATCTGTGCAACTGAAGTCACCGTGTTTGTAACTGGGACTTGTCATTGCTCGTGGATCAGGTTTAGTTTATGGGATCAGGGAACGATCCCCAGCCAGTATAGCGAGGGTGTGTAGCGCAGCGTACTCTGATTTGAGCATGACTCTGATTTCAGCATCGTACTCTGAATTGAGCACGTGCCTCAATTTAGTGGAGGTAGTGCTCGACCACTGTTTGGTCAACTTTTATTTTCTAGTTGTTTTTGAACAGTTTTTCTTTTTTTTGGCCTTTTATATTTTTATTTTCATGTTCTCCCACACCAGCACTACCATTGCTGGTACCCTAATGGTGGCCACTTACCACTGCAACTGAGTTGCAATAAGAACTGTGCATTCAACTGCACACATGTGTGGCCTGTCAAGTGCAATTTCTGTGTCCGGCTACTTTATAACAGTGAACAACCCACACCTCCCTTTCACATTCCTGATTTCAGATTGAATGTTTTGTTACTATCATGGACACAAATTAGTCCCTGTCACAAAGACGGCCGGAGTAGGTGGCGTCAGACCAGAGCCAGGAAATAAAATGACAGAGAGGTGTGGTTTGGTGGAGCTGAGCGAATGGTTTCGCTCAGCATTTAATAAATAAACAGAACAGCAAAATGAAAAGGTTGTACAAACAAAACACAGGGCACGGCACTATATGCCAAAATAAAGAGACAAACAAAACAAACACAGTGAGTGAAACACTTATATTTACGTTCTTACTTTCATTACTATTTAGTTTCTCCTTCTCCACACTCGTTCTCCACTCACCGAACACCCAACCCCGAGTGAAAGAAATGTGCATCTATATATACTGTTGTGCTGGGATTCAATTACTAATTAATTATTCACTTGAATCCCAGCACGTGAATTAATTCTGTGCAACCCCGTGCTCACATACTATACTTTAAATGCACGTGAAGTGATTTGTGCCCTCCTCGTGCCTAAATACAAATCTACATTTTTAAATACACGTGAAACACAGACCCGTTTATATCCCGTGTACCAATCTCTATACACCAACATTAACACACGCAACATACAACACTTAACACACAAATGCACACAGGGGCGGAGCACATTGCCACAGTCCCCCATCTTTCTTGATATTGTATGTTGTAACTGAGTGTCAAGGATCTTTTGGAAATATGTTGTTGCAACTCTTTGATGTATATGTGCAGTCAGCTTTTTTTATTCTTTGTTGCTTTATTTGCCTTCGAAAAAAGTAGAAAAGTCAAACAAAATTAAGAATTTGCAGTGTTATTAAAGATGCATAAACCCAAACACACCTTTTTGTAAGCCATGTAAGATGTACTGTATGACAAATAAAATTGAACAATTGTTACTCTATTAAGAAAAACAGTATGTCATATTCTAATTATAACTGTAAATTGTTAACATCTAGAAATAATACCAATTCAACCCTTGTACAGTAATTAATTGCCAGTACCGTAAATATAAAGTCAGACTGTAAGTGTTCAGTTCAATTGAATATATTATTACATCCAAATGTACATGTTCGTGTTGGTATTTTTTATGTTGTCCTCCAGTTAAAGATTTCTGGAAATAAGTAGGATATATCCACAGCCTATGATATAGATAAATCATATATTTATATAAATTATTCGATACAAAAAGTGGTATTCTGTTTTCAAGTTCATTGTTCACTAATTATGTTGTAATTAGGCAGTCATGCACAACTAAGATGGTTCCTTATGTGCATTTAACGCACAGCCAATTTAAAGCTCATTTCTCCCTAGAAACAGAAATTGCATTTGCTTGAACTGATGATACTCTGAATTTGTTACAGTTCTTTTAAATACATATGTAAACTAAATTATCAATATCAGCACCTTGAACCATGTATAATGATAACTGTATTAAACAAATATTAGGATACACCCATATCTTATTGTGCATTTCTCATCCATTCATTTGTTTTTTCGATTATTACATTTTAATAAAAAATAGTCAACCTATTTATGTATATTCAATTATTTTTTAAATTACATAAATGTATGTAGCTTATACAGTAATTGTAGCTGTTGTGAAATGCATGCCAACATATTATTGCAAAGGACTACAACATAATTTAACAAGAATACATTTAAAGTATATGATGTTACTGTACTCATAACCAACTGATATTTTGTACCTGTTGCAAAAATAATGTATCTTGGGTAATCTAATCAGGCAGCAAAACATGCTCAACATACTAGCACTGTGTTGTTGCTGCATTATCTATATGGATGCTGATGCAACTGCTGATGATTTGGGGCAGCCCTTGTGCAGTGCCATGACACACATTGCATGTGATTGTAACCTGGGATGTTCCCTTGTTTTCCTGGAAAGCATACTGCAATCAGACACCTGCTGTGTCTCAAAACCAAGACTATCAAGGAAAAACTGGGGCAGATGGCTACCCTACAATTAGAAGTGAACCTTACAGTTGGTTCTATAGCTTGCACAGTGCCTTGTGATGCCTGACATGAAATGTGGTGTAGAAGTATTATGATTATTATCAACCCATTTGTGAATAATGTACTGTTCACTGGCTGCTGTGGAAGTAGAGTACAGCTTTAGGTAATACAACTGTGGAATGAAGGACATAAAGCACTTATGGAAAATATTCAGCCTATATAATTGCTTACATCGGTCCGCCTTTTGTGCTGAGCTGGGAATCACTAAATACTGATTGCTCCTTGTTGATCCTCCTTCCCTTATATCTTGAGACAAAACACTGTGTAAAAAGTACATTATTAAAGGAACTTCTCATGGGGTTTTATTATTGGAAGTAAACTGAATGGCAGTAGCATTAGACACAGTATTCAAAGACTGCAATACAGCTATACTGCATACAGATAATACAACAGCTCCTTTTAGCAAAACTGCAAAACTATTAGTTTTGAGCTTGTTATTCTAGCAGTAACTACATTTTTATTTTTTGCAACATTACTTTAGTGGTAGAACTTGCTGTTTGTTCTATATGACTTTGTTATATTATATAAACTTAAATTATAGTAACCACAAAGACTAATTCTGCTTTGTTCAACTGCTGTGGGGTTCTAATTAGTTGGAGGTACTGTAGCGGGATCTTGATGTTTGTGTGTATGTGTGGGTAGCTGTTATTTCCTACATATTGTAATGAATCTTCTTCTCGCTGCCAATCAGTTAATAATACTGACATCAGTATTACACTGCTGAGCTTGATTTAATTGAATGGTAAGACTTTTGTCTTTGAACTGTATGGTTTGTGGTTCACATCCAGCTCTTCCCTTTCCATTCAATTCAGTGGGCTAAGATGCCAGTTCATTGCACCATCTGTGGGTTCTTCAGACATATGTCTATAAAGATTGAGCTCGCTTGCTATGGCACCTCATAAGCAGCAAAATGCCAACAATTACATTGTCTTCCCTAATGTCTGCTGTTGCTAAGTTTCATTTCTGTACAACAGATAAATCCCTCTTTATGTCTGTGAACTGATGACTTTGAGAAAGGATCATCTATAGGAAAATAATATTTCTATTACTTTTTCAAATCATTGTGTTATCTATTATATTATTAAGCATGCAACACAATGTAAATAATTGTAGATAGCATAAAGAGTGCCATTGTACAATATAGTAGAGCCCAAAAGCTTACTGAAACTACAAAACAGGAAGACCCTTAAAAGGGGATTTATTACTCTATCCTCAATCTAAAACTAATGGCTAAAATCCACTTTCCTGTTTTATTGGACACTGTGACATTTGTACAGCTATTTGACCATAAAAACTGAAAGCACTAATGGGCATTCATTGTGATTGAAATTACTCTCAGTGTGCAAAACATTTCTAATAGATATCTGCCACAATAAATTATAGAATTCATAAAAGTTGCTGAAGGGTGAAAGCCAGATGAATCTTAAATAAAATATATTTGCCTAAAAACATTGCCTCCCCAACATATGTGAGAGACTGACGACATACCTAATTAAAGAAGAAATCAAGTACTGGACTACAGTTTATTACTGCCATCAGCCATACTAAAATACAGTAGGGACAGTAATAAACTTGCTGATAGCATGGAATAATGTTACAAAATGTTACACATAACCACTGTGCTTCAATGCATCCTATAAAATACTGCCCTGTAAAAAATACTAATCCTTATTTTACCATTATAGGCAGAAACCATACTTTTAGCTGCCATTGCACATGTACTAAACAACACTCTCTGCAAAAGAAAGAATAAAGACATACAGTATCCATACATATAAAACTGATTTTAGATGCACTACAGAGAAATTTTATATACAATTTGTAAAAATAATAAATAACTTATTCACCCTGAAGAAGTCCTTCACATTTAATATTTATCAGGGAATCTCAAGTTACATAACGATCCATTCATGTTTAAGCTGTCTGATTTTTTTTAGAATGTGGCACCGTAGTTACCATATCTAAATATATAAAGTTAATATGCACTGTTTTATTCAGAGAACATCATTTTACTGTAGATTCAAAGCCATAAGTGCTTATTTACTGTGCCAGTCATAAAACAGTGGTAACTTAAATCTGATAAATCCATTTTGAAAGAATTCCTGCAAGGATAATGCACCCAAATCAACACCTAAGTTAATATCCAAATCAATGTTGATTATGAGATCCTGAGCTGTATTTATGGGTAAAATGTAGACTAATGCCACCTCCATCCCCCTAGGTGGTTAGTGTGAGGTTTAGTAACAAGGAGGGGCTGGCATACTTGTCTTGGCTATCAGTTGCAGCATTCCATTTCATATTTTAATAGCGTCTGATGTTAATTTGGCAAGTCCAGTTTTAACTATTTTACCAACTATGTCCATCTGGTGGCCTTTCCTGTTAAAAGCATACTGAACTGCAGAGTCAAGTTTGGTAAAAACACAGATAAGTATGATAAATCATGATAAAACACAGTAAATGCACAGTATACAGTCTGTTTTACACAGGTTTAGGCTACAGATTCAATTGGGGCAAAATCAGTACAAGTACTGCAGTTTAGAATATACATTTGTTTCATTCACCTTTGACAGCTATGTGACCACCAGCCAACCCCTCACATATTACACGAACATTTGCTGCCTCTCTAATCCAAAAACCTTTACTACAACGTGTATGTGAGTTAAAACAAAAGACACGATTCATTCAGAATGTACTGATTACTCATGTCCTATAATAACATGCAGGTGTCTGTGATTTTCCATTGGTATAATACTGCACAGTGTAATAGGCAGGCAGTGCTCAACCAGTAATGCTGAGAATACTGCTGAGTAAACACTGGCAGAAAAACACACTGAGTTTACAAATGAAGATTAGCAACATTAATCCTGAGGTGCAAGTGTCTGTGATGGATTACCAGTTTTACCCAGCAGTGCAGCAATCAGTGTGCAGGTGTCTGTGATTGACGGCACCTGGTTTGTCCTCTGGAGATTCTTTAGCAAACTTTGAGAGATACAGTATTCTGTTTATTTCAGATCGGATCTGTCTGATAATCTTGTTTAAAGAGTATATATTTAAATTATACAAATGTAATTTTTAATAGATGTTTGACAGTAGGAGATAATGGTGTGCTAACAAGGGACGAGCCTTGATGGGCCGAATGGCCTTTTCTCGTTCTCAAACTTGTCTTATGTTCTTTTGTGACTGTTACTGTACTGGTTGGCTAAATTATTCTGTACAAAAGACAAATATCTGTACAAATTTCTTAATTTAGATATTTTGGTAATACTTTGAAGTAAATTATGACAGGGTAAGTTCGGCAGCTCATTTTAAACTTCTCCTTTAAAAGATAACAATGAAAATGCCTTGTTATATAATGCACAACTTTTCTGATACATCTGAGTGCTAAAACAGAAACATTACTAAGACAGCTGCTGTGCCTGCCCAACCAGGGAGACATCAAAATGACACTGAAAACATAAGCCAACTTTGAAAAAACACCATTCTATTATTCTTTCTAACATAGAGAATGAAGTATGCATGTGTATTCATATGATGTAATGGCAAGGGAGGGTTATGTACAAAAAAAAAACATATTTTATAAATACATGAAAGAATCTTTGTATTGTATTTTATTTTTCTG
This sequence comes from Acipenser ruthenus, assembly GCF_902713425.1. Lineage (NCBI taxonomy): Eukaryota > Metazoa > Chordata > Actinopteri > Acipenseriformes > Acipenseridae > Acipenser > Acipenser ruthenus. The sequence goes on along the minus strand of NC_081190.1, from coordinate 38,056,110 downwards.
TACAGTAGATATTGATCCCCCCAGATGAAAACAACATTGCAGAGTAGACGAAGAGGAGACAGCAGATCAAACCAGCAGAAAAAAAGTAGGAGGGATACACCTGAGTCCAAGTGAAAGTAAAACTTGTACAAAATGATAGTGGCTTATTGGGATATGCTAATGAGATGTAAGAATATTGGTTTAGAATTAAATCTAGTATATTTGCCACTTAATGAACACTGTTTATGGCCAATTAGTATATTTTACAATGTTCTGTGTGTTTATATAGAGCTAAATAGATGAACAAACCATAAATACTGCAGCTGCTTGTACTGCATTTTACTCTAGAGCACATGCTTCAGTATCTAACTTTGCGTGCAATGCCTGAGAAGCTAAGAGCCTGAGAAAAGCAGAAACAGCCTGACTCTCACGAGACTGTGCCCTGAAAATGCACGGCTGATTGGCTGCCTGCATCCCTGCCTCTGAACCTCAAGTAAATGGAGAAGAGTACATTTAAGAGATGCCAACAAGCTATATAACACAAATCCAACTGGACCAGTACTGGAGTGGAGTTACTGCATTTGTTTAATGCTTGATTTAAAATCCTAGTCCTTTGGCACAGAATTATTTTTTATATGTTCACAAATCTTCTTCCAGAAGCAAAGGGGAGAGTGCTTTGAAAGAGAACAGACAGATACTGTGAACAAACACATTAAGAGGCTTTTGACAGGACCAGGAATATGTTATATACAGTCTACAGCAGGACAGAAAAGCAATCCTATTTAAAAATGAAAGGATTCAATACGTTATATATATAATATCAGACTTGTATGATTTTAAAACCAGTAAGCTATTAGCGTCATTCCATTCAAATCTTTACCTTTCAACTTTGCCAGTAAAGCTCAACATGTATATGGACAGAGAGCACATTGGGCCCACACAGTTGAAAGTCACATGGTTTGACTGTAATGAAGAAGGCGGTTCAGGGCTGGCACTTAGCATTTCCCAGGCAAGCTGAAGGCCAGAAAATAATAATAATAATAATAATAATAATAATAATAATAATAATAATAATAATAATAATAATAACTAAATATTAGAGCAACAGACCTCAAACCAGTCAAAATGATTGCAAACACCTAAATAAAGAAAATGCAAAAAAAAAAAAAAAAATGACATTTGAACCTGCATAATCTTTAACTATTAACAACATGGCTCCAAACAACCCTCAAATTACTTTCAGTCCTTCCCTCACTTGAATATATCCCAGAAGAACACTAACAACACATTGCATTCACCACAACCTGTTTTAAAAACACACGCACGACAAAACTGAAGATTTGTGGAAACATCCTTTTCCAGAATATAGAATGCAAAGATGCACAGTATCCCAGAAAACATTTGCAATGATCAATTAAACAGGCATTACAGAAAAAAATAAATAACTGCATTCTTCTTTGTTCACTACATGCTACTTGTCTTTTGCTAAAGTTCTACAGAATGATTTTCTAATTTTAATCACTCTAAGTTAACTCAATCAATATTGCAACGCCAGCCTCTTAGCATATCCACCCAGCCTATACTTCATGTCTCTTGTTTATCATGGTCACCATAAATTATTTTCCAAATCACAATTAAATTGTAATCTTTGCATGCTCCATTACTCAAAGTGAGCATCAATCAGCAGAATCAAGTCTTGGAATGATGCACAGGGGTTAAAGAAAAGGGCTTGTAACCAGAAGGTCCCTGGTTCAAATCCCGGCTCACTCACTGACTCACTGTGTGACACAGAGCAAGTCACTTAACCTCCTTGTGCTGTCTTTCGGGTGAGACGTTGTTGTAAGTGACTCTGCAGCTGATGCATAGTTCACACAGCCTAGTCTTTGTAAGTCGCCTTGGATAAAGACGTCTGCTAAATAAACTAATAATAATAATAATAATAATAATAATAATAATAATAATAATAATAGTAATTTATACATCATGGCTTTGGAAGCATGGCTTCACATGAAATACTTTATCAAGATAACAAAAAATGGGCATCTAAATCATTATTTTACAATGACCTTGATAGTCCTTACTAGCTGTACATGGCTAATTGTGATTTGTACAGTAGCTATGACTGACATATTGGTTCAGAAAAGTAACCTGATGCTTCAAGCCCTTTGTATTTCATCCTGCTTATAAGTGCAGTAAAACACCTGTCCAATGCCAGTGACCCCACCCATCACCACTGAGTAGGCTGAATAAAACAAAGGAAGCTGCTTTCATGAGAGCAGCTGATCTGGAAAGACCAATAAACTGGTGAGATTATTAGATCATTGGTGTTTTACAGTTTTGTGGTACTGATACGTTTAAAGAATAGGTTCTTAGAGAGTTACAACCACATTTACATAAATACTGTACATTAATATATAAATATAAATGTATATCACTTCTGAGAGGTGAACAAAAATACAGACCACTTTGTTAGAAAACAGTATACTGGTAACAGCAAAAATGCTGCAATATATCTTAGCTGTACATTCATGATTTATACAATAAATACATTTAGAAAAAAGCTTAGAATACAGCTTAGGTACAGCAACATTCATTCTTAAGATTTAACAAATTAAATAAAATAAGCTGTTTAGAATTTGACTTTTTAATATGGAAAATAGAAACAGGCAAGCTTGTACCACTTAAATTGCATTTGGAATTCTGAGTAATTCTGAGTTCAACTAAATTGTAGCCTCAAACCCTCCAAGCATAAAATGCTTGAAAACCGTGGGAATAAGGTGGAGACGAAGAGGAAAACACGAAAAGCTATAGGGCTGCAAAAGAAGACTTTGGAGCAAGCTGCCAGGCAAGCTGAGAAGCAGCCAGCGTAAGAGCAAGATTAAAGGCCATTGAGTACTGCAAGCCAGGATGGTTCTGATAAAAGACCTCAGGTGGCCTGATATTATTATCCAAACACGTGGGATATTCATAGACCAGCAGCTGTTTCAATAACAGTAACCAGTGCTGATTCTTTCAGATACTCCTTACATGCATAACTTGCTACTGGAGAATCATTCCATTAGAATTGAAATATAATAATGTTAAACTACATTATTCTGCAATAACTAACTGTACTTCCTCCTGCATGTGTATTATTATAATAATAATAACTATTATTATTATTAGGAGTAGTCGTAGTATTGGCTATATTTTTTGTTTGTTTGTTTGTTTGACAAAATGGCTTTTCAAGCTAAGTCTGCATAATCTATATTCAGTAATGTTTTAAATGTAAAACTTAATACCGACTACAGTAACTGATGAATATGGGGTTATTATTTTATTATTATTTGTATTGTGTTTTTTTTTTTATTTCTAAATTTAGAGTCATGAAATATATCTAATATATCACATTACAACTTTTTTGTTTAACATTTGAAACAAGTATATGGGTTATTTGGCTAAGAAATATTTAGATGTTAGCTGCATAACCCTATTTAAAACAATAAACACTCCTAAGTGCAGAACATGTACAGTTTTCTAATATTTTCTACTAAGGCACCAATTTTATTTTGTTCTCCCCAATCTAAATGAGCATTTCCTCTGGTATTTATGGTTAATGCAATGCAGTACTGTGAATTGCTTTTAATTACAAGTGTTTCAACACCAATTACTGTATCAGATTCCCCTCAGTGACTGTATAGGCACCGGCAACAGGAAATGACGTTAATAAACCTGCAATGGCCTCACGATGGCAATACTACATTCAGCCTTTATGCAGTATGAATGTAATATAATTAACAACATAAACTGTGCATGCAATACTGTTGATTTTAATAAAAGCTTATGTTAACTCCTCAATGATTCTCAGTTTGAATTTGTGGGCAGTCAATAGTAATAACATTTTCTAAAAAATGTTTTAAATCACACATTGTTTGGACCATTTTCTCACCATAAAGGGAATGAATAGAAGAGGCTTGATAATCATAATTTGCTATCTGCACACTAAAGAGTTCATACTGGTATAAAATGGAACAGATACACACAAAATGACAGTGCTTTCATTTCAGCTTGTTTCAGAGAATTTATGGCTGCCTTTCAAAATCCAAAAAAATGTTTTCTTCTCACAAGCACTGGAATGTCTCAGGTCGATATAAGGAAACAAAAAACCCTGGGGAGGGGTTAACCAAGTGTGTTTAGTAGCATGTGGCACCACACACTTAATCGGAAGGCTCTTGGTCAAGTGAAGGCTTAATTTTAAAAATAGGCCAGATTAATGTAATCTCTTTACTTATCTAACTACAATAGCTGAACCAAAGTTAGTCTTGTAATTATCTGCTACACATTCACAAAAACATTATTAGATAATGCCTAACATGGTTGAGTCTTAGAGCCGTGCATGTGCATTTATATTATTATATAATTTATAAGCAAAATGGTTAAACTGATTTTAAGATGATACTTCTTTTCACGCATATGAAAAGTGCTTTAAACATGCATCATCAGTCCCTGGCTTACTGCTCTGACTTGTAAAATTGTTAATGATTTTTCCTATTTTTAAGCCATTAAATATTTAAGACAAATATTCTAAAATTATATACACAAAGCATGTCGCCTGTTAAGACAAAGAATCTGAAGTGGTTACAGTAGTTACTAAGAGGCGCTGAAGTGACCGTGGAAAGTCTGCTGTGGTGATCAAAGTATAAGTACAAGTATAAGTATAAGTTGTCTAAGTGCTGAGTGTGTAACCTTCAGCCAGAAGGTGGTTCTATTGCTTAGCATAAATTGCTTATTTCACATCCCCACTGCTCTTCTTCTAGCAAGAGTGTATGCTGCTTTAACTGTTTCTAAAACACGTATCCAGTACAACAATATGCATGCTGTTTTTATATTTATTATGCTGTCTCTAACTAATAATTAAAAGGATGTAACGCTTCTGTGCCCCAGTGTACAATTGCACAGTAAAATGTGCTTTCTTTCTGTTAAAATATGACATGCTGTCTACCAGCTTTCAAAACTGCAGTCTTCAAAATGTTGACAACTTAAGTTTGCCTATATAGTCCAGATTTTCACATTTACTCTCACCCCCTCAGTGTACAGTGTTCAGATTTGACTATCCCTGACATCACCAATAAGGAATAGTCAAGGCTTTTCAAATTTATTTGTATTTATTAGTTTTAACATTACTGGTCCATCAGAAATCTTATTTTCTGTTACTCACAGTGTGTAACTTATAATAGACATGGTGGTGGGCGTGTTTGCCTGACCATTATCTGTTGGATATCCTCAGGGATACTTTATAATTTATTTAAATCTGCAACTACAACAATACTGACTGAGCCCCTGAGCCTCTGGACACCTCGCACAGTTTACAGCAGCCAGTTCCCGAGTTTAAATCAGTGCCCGAGGCACCTGCTGGTGGCAGCCATCCCTTCATAAGCAGAAATTTGCACATCTCCTGTGATGCCTGATCACAATTTGAATGTGCCAGTTACTGTGAATCATGCCAGGATTCACACATACTGAAACATTCTGTTCTATCACAGTTATAGTACTCCAGAGTTTATTTTCTTCACTATCATTTATTTATTTATTTATTTTAAATGCTATTGTATGGTAAGGCTGCAAATATAGCAAAAATGGTAAGGCTGTGCTGACCGATCATGCAGAGAGTTGTGATGCATATATATCCTATACAAGTTGAATGTTAATTTTATTTGTACTACTACGACTACTACTAATAATAATAATAATTAGTACAATAATGACAAATTGGTGTTAATCTCACACAACCCAACATAAAGAAAGTACAAAATGTCACATCCAGGTGGCCCCTTAGAATCAGGTTGTTAATAAAAGTTTAATAAAAGCAGAATAAACTCAACCCTTTTAAATGTCAATCATGTGTTGAAATTACATTGTGAAGGTGACTTAGTTGCACAAGGTTCTGCTATTTTATTATTGCACTGTGTCAATGTGATTGGACTGGATTGATGAAGCAAGTAAATTCAGTATTTTTTGTAATATCTAAACTCTTTTGTTTCTTGGAGCAATAAATACAAGTTAATCCGAAATGCCTAAGCATCTCTTTTCCCCTGAGATATTAATACACTTTCACTTCGTGCCCTTTCAATTAACAACCCATCTCCCTTACAGTGCACTCTGCTCCTTTAGCATAACAAATTACCCAGTAATAATGTTTTTGCAATAAAATGAACTTGCGGTTCTCCTTTGTGCACTCTTGGGCAATAAACTAGTTTTCTAAAGAAGAAAACATGCCCAAAAAAGCAGTTCATCACTGAACATTAGTATACCCCTTGACTACAAATCTGCACACAGGTTTCCAAACAACCCGTAAGTAAGTTACTCAGTGGTTAGGGTGGTGGGCTGCATTGCAATGGATGGGGGTCACACACACGCTTCTGGGCAGGCACTATACAATCTTACTATAACTACTCTATCAAATTGGAACAAAACATCAATTGTATCAAATACATCTTTGTTTAAAATCAGTAGAATAAAAATGGAAATGTACTAAGCTGTGCCCAAGACAAATCTGGCAGGTCACATGCACTGTCAAAGTGACAAACATTTTTAGTTTGCCTTAAATAGACAACAGCTATTTCACACCCTCTCTACATAGGAGGTTTGTTGAAGGCCTAAGCAGTCAGACTAGCACAGTATCTCACTACCATAAAATGGCAGCACCGCTGTTAGTCCAGCAGCTACTGTATTGTTATCTGATAATGATGTTAAGTAGGCTATACGTAGCTAGTGTGAAGCTCTACGTACATGCACATATAAAACTCCTGTTCCCAAGCTTAGAAGTACTAAGTTTGGGGAATGTAGGACAACAGAGATTTAAGAAACAGAACTGATTCCATTGTAACTTACCGGTAGTTAGTATGTGTGTCACCATATTCTGAACACCTGAATCTGAACGTCTAATTCCATGGTTAATAATACTATTAAAATTGTTTATCCACATAATATTATTTTAATGTTTAATAAAGATATTGTGAGTGATAATAACATACTGTATATGCAGTACAAAAAATGAAAGAAGTTATTTACAAACCGCTAACCAAGATCTTGCAACAGTCTCTTGACACAGGGGTTGTACCGACAGACTGGAGAATTGCAAACGTAATACCAATCCACAAAAAGGGAGACAAAACTGAACCAGGTAACTACAGACCAATAAGCCTGACTTCTATTATATGTGAACTTATGGAAACTAATAAGATCCAAAATGGAAAATTACCTATATGGTAACAGTATCCTGGGAGACAGTCAGCATGGTTTTAGGAAAGGGAAATCGTGTCTAACTAATCCTTGAGGATGCAACATCGACAATGGATAATTGCAAAGCATATGACATGGTTTATTTAGATTTCCAGAAAGCTTTTGACAAAGTCCCGCATAAAAGATTAATCCTCAAACTGAACGCAGTAGGGATTCAAGGAAATACATGCACATGGATTAGGGAGTGGTTAACATGTTGAAAACAGAAAGTACTGATTAGAGGAGAAACCTCAAAATGGAGCGAGGTAACCAGTGGTGTACCACAGGGATCAGTATTAGGTCCTCTGCTATTCCTACTCTACATTAATGATTTAGATTCTGGTATAGTAAGCAAACTTGTTAAATTTGCAGACACCACAAAAATAGGAGGAGTTGCAAACACTGTTGCAGCAGCAAAGGTCATTCAAAATGATCTAGACAGCATTCAGAACTGGGCAGACACATGGCAAATGACATTTAATAGAGAAAAGTGTAAGGTACTGCATGCAGGCAATAAAAATGTGCATTATAAATACCATATGGGAGATACTGAAGTTGAAGACAGAATCTATGAAAAAGACCTAGGCGTTTATGTTGACTCAGAAATGTCTTCATCTAGACAATGTGGGAAAGCTATAAAAAAGGCCAACAAGATGCTCGGATATATTGTGAAAAGTGTTGAATTTAAATCAAGGGAAGTAATGTTAAAACTTTACAATGCATTAGTAAGACCTCATCTAGAATATTGTGTTCAGTTCTGGTCACCTCGTTACAAAAAGGATATTGCTGCTCTAGAAAGAGTGAAAAGAAGAGCGACCGGAATTATCCCAGGTTTAAAAGGCATGTTGTATACAGACAGGCTAAAATAATTTAATCTGTTCAGTCTTGAACAAAGAAGACTGTGGTGATCTGATTCAACTATTCAAAAAGCTGATTGATGTGATTCTGGGATCAATAAGCTACTAACAACCAAATAAGCAGGATGGGCCGAATGGCCTCCTCTCGTTTGTAAACTTTCTTATGTTCTTATGTTCTTATGTACAATGCAGAGTAAATGTGTAGCATAAAAACGTCATTCATAAGAGGCTGATTAAGGAGAATATTGAAAACCGATTGGTTATTTATGCTTGGCCTATTCCCAAATGACCTATCAATAAATAGTAAAGTATTAGGAAACAATGCTGTAAGTAATTAATATTAAATTCAGTAGTATGTACACAGGAAAGATGCAAATATTATGTGGTTTTTTTTTTTTTTTACTAAAAGATAGACATAGAAAGTCAAAGTATTTTATTTGTATCTGTGCTAGGAATCAAATTGACAGACATGACAGTGGCTCTGTATTAATTTTTCAAGGAATTTCGGTGTAAACTAGCAACATCACCACAGGACAACTGCATGTTTTTAAATAGACAGAAATAAGACATGTGTTCAATGTACAGGCTTGAAAATAGCATGTTTGATATTAGTTTAGAAATGTATTTGGAGTTTTTTTTTTTCTTTTAGAGTTTGAGGTCAAAAGCTTTAACTTATTTAACTTAACTCTGCTTTTTGTGGATAACATAGTGTAATTAAAAGTTGAAGTATAATGGTGTTAGACCTACACCCATATATAGTGCATTAAAATTAAGTACAGTACGGTAATACCAAGTAAATTCTGAATACATTCTACCAGTTTTCCTCTTGGTACACTAGCTCTTTGCCATATCATTGTTTTTTTCTATGCAACCACTACAGCTGCCAGTAAGGCTTATTTGAAATGAAAGAATGCATCACATGGTGATTTATGCCAATATGTGATATTCATGGCAGACCGCTCCCAGCCAGCACTCGCAGCATGTCAGTTCATTTGTGCTTGCTGCAGAGAGATGATGTCTGTTCAAATGACAGCTGACCTTGTGGTTTATTACAGGTAGGTATGGAAGTGTGAATTCTCTATTTTATCCTTTTTTACAGTAAGAAGTTGCATTGCATTGCTGGCATCGTAACATAACTCCAGCTTAATTTAAGCACTTGAGCTGTAGATAACATATGCTGCATGTTATTTAGATAGACCAGCATGACTTGTAATTACCACCATCTTGTTTTGTTGTTTAAATTGAACTGCTTTCACATTTTTTAATTATACCTGGCTAAAATAAAATATACCATTTCAACACCCTTTAGTTAGTTAGTTCACATCCAGGCATAAGTCAAAGTCACCTTAGAACCACATAAGACCATCTTAAACATCTTTCTGGTGGTCATGGCTAAAACCACATTTTTTTTTAATCAGTCTTTGCAATTTGGATGATAAAATAATAATGTTGTTACTGTTAATAATTGTTTTATATTTTTTTAAACAGGCGTGTCATCTTTTCTAGCCAGCATCATCACAGTAGTATTACTCATGTAAGCATAAACATAAAATTAAACACATCTTACCTCTTCCCACTGGTGTATGTATCTTATGAGTCTTGAAAGTCTTAGCAAGCGTAAGAGACTGAGGATTTTTGTAAACCTCACAATGCGAAGTGCTCTGGCAGTCTTGTAAACTTCCGAGTCAAACCCTTTCTCTACTATTAGAAAGATATAATCCACTGGTATGGAGGAGAGGAAATCGACAACAAACCAGCTCTTCAAGTAGTTCATCTTGATGACTTTGGGGTCCAGAATGATCTCTGAACTCTCCTCTATGACAATCCCAGTTCTGAAGTTCATGACAAGGTCCACAAGGAAGATAGTGTCTGAGGCTACATTAAACACAAGCCACGGCGTGGTTGTCTGTTCTGTAAAGAAGGTGATTCCAACAGGTATGATTATCAGATTCCCCACCATCATTATGAGCATGATCAAATCCCAGTAAAACCTAAAAAAAAAAAAAAAACAGTAGTCAAATAAAAACTAGTCTCAACAACAGCACAATCCATTAAGCAACACTGCAATATTATTACAACCACTCCCTTAGGAAACACTGTCTTCAATGTATTCAAACAGTCGTAAAACAAATCACATAATCAGTTTTCAGCAACCTGAAACATAATAAGAAAATGGACACTATGGTGTTGACGTGAGAAGGTTTTAGAGACCAAAACACCTTTGTGTATTTATTTATTTACTACTTGCTCTTTTTACTCTAGGTAGATATAAGAACAGTTTTAAGATTTCAAACCATTGTGTATGGTACATTACAAACCAATGTCAGTTTCCTATTAAAAATATCAATACAAGGCAGTTACTAATTGCTATACATTGTAAAATCCTGAATTTATTTGGAACACGTTTTCATATTATGCCATCATTTGAGTCTATATAAGCTCATGAAAAAGCCATTTTTAAGCAATAAAACATTTTAATAGCACCTTTTAGACAGTTTCATACCCTTCACAAGGTTATTGTTGAGCAAATGTGGAGCTGGATCTGTGGTGAATTTTTAAAAGTTTGCTTTGTTAAATGACAATTTATCACAATTGTGTCGTGACTTATTATTTTCGCTATCATTTCCATTCCATTAGCGTTATATATTATGTGTCCTTATTACAGCCCTATCAATCAGGCACATTAGTCATTTCCTTAGTCGTATAACTACCTAGGTTTTAAACCATTACACTCTTGTCAAGACTCAATTTCCAATTAATTAATATCAGACTCAGCAGAAGGTTGTTAAAATGGACGTTAGACCACCTGAAAGTTAAGATGAATTTGCAACATTCTTTTTTTTAGGGAACAAGCATGACTAAATGATTGATGATAGATAACAGCAAAATAATTTTTTTTCTCTTTCCAAAATTGTTACTTTTGCTACTAGAATATGTTTGGGCAAACAAAGCTCTTAGTGGGTAACAAGGAGATTCTTCCAGACCTGCTGTGTGTGTCTGACATTAATCACATGACAAAACCACCATATGATTTGCCACAAATGGCTTAGAGAGGCCCAGGACTGATGGCAGGGCACGTTCAGGTCAGGATTCAGGTAAACTTGCAGAGCTCTCATGGCATCTCACTGTAGTTGGCACTGCCATCATTTCTCACCGTACATGAGAACTAGTCTCTCAATTTGCATTAGCACTAACTTTGCAAGAAAGAAACTAAGAAAAAAAGGACAAATTATGAAGTAATTTTTAGAGCCAGTTAAGAAAACAAAACAAATAGGTAGCAGATCTAAATACAGATGTTGTTTAAATAATGAAAATTGGACCCTTACTGGTGTTTTACATTTTTACAGACAGAATACAGCACACTAAAGAGACCCATGTGTAATGTTACTGAATATGTTTGATTTCATAGGCTATTTTAATTATCTAAGTAGTGTCTTAATTTATATTTCTATTCTCATTTATATTTCTTTTCAGATCAACTCAATAGTCCCTTTTGGTTTTTATTATTATTATTAGTATTATTTTTTATTGTAGCTTAAGTCTTTTAACTGAACAATACATAAACAGTATTTCTAGAGACAGTTACTACATTTTACGTGACTAGCATACATTCAACTTCACTTGGGTCAATATGATTCTCCAAGCCACTTCTACTTCAAAAAAATAATATTGATGTGGTTGTGAAGGATGGCTTGCAGTGGTGAGGTGTGGTGATGTCACAGACCAGAAACACAGACTCAGGAAGTACGGGTGAGAGCTGAAATGCTACGGCGTTCAGCTAATTTTATTAAATAATTAAACAAAAACAAAAGATTTAAACAAACAACAAAACGCTACAAAACAAAAGGGCACGTTGGCCAAACAAATATAAATAAACAAATAAGCGTGCTGGTTTTACCCCAGCACGATACTTAGCAGTTGTTTACTCTCTCTCGCTCGCTCGCTCGCTCAAAACCTGTCTCGCCTCTGACACTCTCCTCCGAGCACGGACAGCTGCAGGTTCTTATATTCTGGCCGAGGGGTTAACTAGCTATTAATTATCTTATTACCCCTCGGCCACAGTCAGCACAAGTTTAGTAAGGATGCGTGACTGTCAGCTAGTTAAATAATCAGTAGCTGATCAGCCACACATCCTCACGAGGTTTTTAAAATATAAAAGCAATAACAAATACGCAGCGCTTTGACCTGCACCGCAAACAAAAATACAAATAATAATACAAAATACATATAGGGGCGGGACACTCCGCCACAGTGGTATAAATAGCAAATTAATATTTATTGCATGAGTGTAGACTTAAGGTGACCACAGACCCCTTACGAATAAGTAGTTGAGGCAAATATTCATATAATATATTGAACTAACTTTCTGTGAGATTCTAGAGGCAAGGGCCCAGGCTCTGGAGGTGAGGGCCCAGGTCTGGGAATTCTCTGCCTGAACTGTAGGTTGCCTGACCAGTAAGTTGCAGAAGTGCTATGATTTTCCTCTGTGGGAGTGCAAAGGTTAATGCAACTCTGTTGATCTCCAATTTGTCACACATGGGCTTAACACCAGGCTTGTTACCTCACCCTGCACTAAAAGCAGCAATTATTTCAATAGGGGTTGTACAGTTATTTTATGCAAAAGTGTAAATGGCTGTTCTTTTAAAGATGGTGGGACATCTTTTGCAGCAGTTTTTCTTTCCTTTTTTGTTGGCAAAAAAAATATGTTGTGGCAGTGTGCCCCGCCCCTAGTATTTTGTGTTATATGTGGAGTGTGGTGTGTTAATGTTGGTGTATATGTATTGGTGCACGGGATATAAATGGGTCTGTGTAACATGAGTGATTTAAAATATATAGTTGTATTTAGGCACGGGGATGCATAATCGCTTCACATGCAGATAAAGTATGTAATAGTATGTGAGCACAGGATTGCACAAATTAGTTCACGTGCCGAGATTCAAGTGAATGATTAATTAATAATTGAATCTCGGCACAACTGTATATATAGAGGCATGAAGCACTCACTCAGGGTTGTGTGTTTGTGAGTGGAGAATGTGTGTAGAGAGCAGAATAAAAAGTAAGAGAAAATAAATAATTGCAACAACGTGCTGGAAGCACCAGCACTGTACTTTTGTTTGTCTGTTCGCCCACTGTTTCTTTAGTGTTAGTCTGTTTGTCTATTTATTTTGGCCCAAAGTGCCGTGTGCTGTTTTCGTTCAACTTTTTATTTGTTTGTGTGTTTAATAAAACACTGAGTGCTGCAGCGTCTCATTTTGACCCGCCAGTACTGCCTGTCTGTATGTTCCTTTCTGGCCTTACGTCACCCCATACAGCCAGCCTGTTCACAGATGTTTATTAGTTTAGTGCTTTTAGTATGAAAGGTGAGGAACACAGCAACTGAGCTTAACTCTGGTATCTCTGCAAGCACACTTATTCCTGACCTGAAAATCCCCTGCAGTCCAGAGACTGCCAACCGTGTCAGATTGCGTAGTAGTTATGTGATGTTGACTAATGCACACTGTTGACCAAATCCATTTCATTTGTGATCTTAGCCAGATACAAACTAGAGGTATACACCCAACCTACCCAGATAAATGTTTCTACCTAGCTATCAAATTTTAACTCTTTAACAGTAAATTGTGACAGAATTATTGAAGGTATAAAAAAAATGAGCATTAACCCGCTGTACAATCTGTATGCCATAAAAAAACTATACGCTTTAATGGGTAGGTGTACAAAATACCCGACTGCTATTTTTTAAGCTGTAATATACAAATCACTATTTTAAAATATAAACTCACTGATCATACACACATTTATAATCTTTAATCATACTAATTCTGTTTGATTTTTGGGGAGTGTGAGGTCTCCATAAAGGATAAGGTATCTGTGCAAAAAGCAGAATCTTCATTTGACAGGCTCACACATAGGTTAAACTGTAAATAGATTTCCAAAGTGACTTGCATGATAGTACTAAAGTAGTAGTTTCTTTTTTAAATCAGCCCTACTATGTAGAGGTTAAAGGTGATGGGAAAAAGTGTTAGTGTGGGAGCTGTAGCTTCAATGAACTTGCCTAAATGCACAAAGCACTGATAAACTGGAATGCACATGCACTAAAATAGACACTTAAAAGAATCCTATCACAAAGTAAACTAGCTTGTGCCCTGTTTAAAAAAAAACATTCCTCTTTACAGCTTTCTATTATTTAAAACAAAAATAATAATATGGAGCAATTTCTTCTACGAAACATAAAGTTAGCTATGTAAATAATTAATATTATTTGCCAGCTGTACATTTTTAAAACCTATTTGTTACCAAGGCTTTATTTTCTGGAATAAGAAACATACTTTTTCAGTTGGGTAATGTCCAGTTCAGGAGATTACTTAAAAAAACTGAAAATGTTACTTACATCCTAGACTGTACTTTCAAATCAATAAAAAAAGTATATATGCGTGCCATCCCTTTAAAAGTAACCTCATTAATTTGAAGTAGTCTGATATTTTGAAACCTACAGTAGACCAGGTGCTGCATTTCATAACTGACAGGCACAAATGCAATTGAATGAATAAATGCTGTAAGTAGCAAAGACACATTCAGTATTTACTGTATGTACTATTGTCAGCTGGCTTAATTATATGTTATCCCTGTAAAAATAATGCACATGTAAATCTCTCCAGACTAAAACAAAAGATTATTAAGATTTACCTGGTTGTTTCCTTTTTTAACTAGCCTTCGATGCTTCTGCTACTCCCGAGTTTTTTTAATCCAAAATACAGAAATATAAAATATACCTAAACTGTTCATCTGAACTCCACCCACAAATCCTCCCACAAAACAACTTCCAACCAGACCATACCAGCTTACAAATAATTATTCTGCTAAATCACACTGCTTTTTTTACCCCAAAAGCCCCCCCCCCCCAAATAAATAAATAAATAAATAAATAAATAAATAAATTGAAAGTACATAACATTGTAGTGTGAAGTGCATAAAATAGCAACTGATAAATAGGACATCTACATACTTTGATTATGTGTCCAGAATATTGTACTTCAGTCAGCGTATTAATAAGTATTACATTATTTACTAATGGACAAACAATTACAGGAGGAACCTGTAAAACGACACTAGACTATTTATCTATTTATAAAAGAAACACTTTAATTTAGACTTATTTTTAATTAAAATCCTGTACAAAATTCAAACATTTTTTAAGACAGATTGCATCTAGTTGAAATATTCCCGTTGAAAAAATTAAACGCAGGTCTATACAATAGGTTCCACTGAACCTTACATCACACGGGGGCTGGGGTGTGGGGGTGCTATAGTACAATAAAGATAAAACATTATTTATTTTAACTCAGCCTTGTTTTTGTTTTTTAAAAAAAATCAGGACCAGTACATCTGCAGCGTAAAGTAATTGCGATAAAACGCCACAATTGTGTTCTGTGTCGTTCCTAAGGACCAAGTTCAAGCAATTATGCGTGAGTTATCAAAAAAGATTGTAATATTGTTTGTTTTTTTGTTAATAACACACACAAACGCATTTTAATGATGTCATCTTTTACTCGCACTATAAAGGAAGTAATTGTGCCATTTAATTATTTAATTAAGCCATTGCGTTCATTTACTGAACCAAGGGTATGTCTAATGGTATCAGATTGCGATGCATAAGGCATTGTGTAGCTAATCTCAGACTGTTGCTGGACAGTATTCCTCTAATACCAGTTCACCGTCGATTTAAATACTAGCGTCAGGTGGTTCAAAGGGGTGGACTATTTTGCGGTGATCGATTACGGTTTATTGCAGGAATGACTACAGTAGGTAGTAATAACCCGCTCACCACATAGCAAAGTGGGAGTCGTCAAAATTGAATATTACATAGAAGGTCGCTTACGTAAAAGATCTCTTACTCTTTGAGTTGCACTTCACTAGAACTGTCGTGGCTTTTCTTCTATGTCTCAAACTATATTTATTTTTTAAATGTACAGTAAATCATCCTCATTGTGAATCGAAAGACATTTCAGCACCACGGATAGCTCCCAGTTAAGGGTCTGCCAAGTATTGTTCATGCTATAGAAACCTTTCCAATATCTGTCTGTTTTTCCACGATGGTTATACGACAATGCAGTTTTTCATATCTCCAATTATGTAACACATGTATTAGCGCAATGCTAGAATGTGATTCAAATTTAATTTGAATGTAGCTTTTGATTACATTGACTCAGTGTTTTTAGAATTATATATGTTGTATATCTTTCCTATCTCATACAAAAATGTTTGTGGCGCCTAGAATATTGTATTCTGCATATCATGTTTGCGGTAACGGTAATTTCATTTATATTATATTTGTGACATATTGTAAATGGCAAATAAGAGATGGTGTCCATAAAATTGGTAGCAGATTGAAACATAAACTATTTTACTGTAAACGCATTTTACAATCAGTCTACGGATTTTACACAACATTTGATTTTGAACATTAAATCTAAATAGTGTGAGCAAAACGTATATATGATCTGGACTGAACGGAGTTGCGACATGTAGATGACATATAATGTAGCTATTTGTGCCAACCTCGTTAAAAGAACCCGAGTAAAGGCTGACACCGTGTATGAAAGTAGAATATTTTACCATAGCGCTTCTGAAGTGTTTCAGAATGCAGAGAGGGAGGTGTTGCAGCATCATGCTAATGCGATACAGGTGAAAACTAGTATTGAGATATCGAATGTAATCTGCAAAAAAGGATGAAACAATAAAGGTATCCAAGCTAAGAATGTTAAATAAATTGACCCACCAATATCATTCGGAACACATAGTGAAATGTTAATGTCTGTTCATTTTAGTGCATTTTTTTGCCCAAATGATTATTATTAAGCTAATAATAATATATTATTTTATGTTTAAAATATATGTTAAGCTAGTGATACCAAAACATGTGATTCCCATTGTATTTATTTACTTGTGTATTTATTTATGTGCTTATTTGCTATGATGCAAGATGACATTCGCCAATTTGAACCACAAGGGCATCTCATTTTTAAAACTCAACCACACCAGATACAATAATACAGTATTGTTAACACACACACACACAAACATACACACACACACACACACGCACACACACACAAAACACAGTCATCTAAGTAGATTATATTACTTGCAAATCGGCATTGTTAAAATGGGGGCATTAAACCATGTAAATCTGTTTTACTGCAGAGAGCAAACTGAATGTGAGCAACGGCGTGAGAAGGTGACTTTCGATTCCTTACCTAAAATCGCTATAGGGATGTATAATCCAGTATCCAGCAGTTTTGACCCGTTCTTGTTCTTTTTCTACCCCCTTCTGGCTGCCGAACATACGGAGGGAGAACTTATTAACCCCGGGCTGTAGCATGGCTCCGAATTGCCTCTGCATGAAGCCGTGCTGTCTCGCTGCCCCGTCCAGATCATCGAACCCAACCATGGCTTCCTCCCGATCCATCTTAAAACCCACGGAATTGACATGGTCTTTTATGTTCTGGCTTCCCATACTGTTCTTCTGTATCGAATCTTGCCTTTGAAATGCATTATTTCCATCTGATTTCTCTTCTTTGTTGTTGGAGAATGAATTGGATTTATTTGCCATGTTTTCAAAATGTAATGTCTCCCTGCTTCGAAGACAGTCTACTGCTGCTCCACACTGAAGTCAAGAGGACCCGCTGCAAGCTCTCCTCTTGTTTCATTTGATGCCCTTCAAATGATCAGCTCCACTGCCTGCTGTGCAACTGCTGCAAACCGAGGCTACGAGTTCTGGTGAATCCACCAGATCAGATGTCTTAGGCTACTGCCACCTACTGTTAGAAATGGAAATTTCAGTGTTCTTGCTTGATTTCCTGCCTGGGTGAGTGTGGGGCGCAGACTGATAACGAATAACAGCTTGCATTAGTATTAGCATAGAATCTTTCATAATTGTTTCCATTTATGGTGTACTGTAGGCTCGATTTTATTCAGGCAATGTAACAAACCGAAAGTAGCTTTAATCAGGCAATGTAAACAATCTGAAAGTAGCATTAAGGTGTATTTTACATTCTTATTATTTATTTCTTAGCAGACATACAATTGTTACAAGATATCACATTATTTTTGACATACAACTACATTTTTTTTTTTTTTTTTTTTTACACATTATTTTTTACATACAATTACCCATTTATACAGTTGGGTTTGTACTGGAGCAATGTAGGTAAAGTACCTTGCTCAAGGGTACAGCAGCAGTGTCCTTATCACCCTTATAGTTGTATGATTTTATATCTCAGTGTTTAGTTTTAATCAATCACTTTTTGTATTTATCTTTTATTATATAATTTGTAACCATTTGACCACTTGCAACCATTTTCTATTGCTGTTCTGCTGCGTATTGTTCTATTTTTTATCTATTACATTCCTATGCAAAGCACGTTAATTTAACATGTCCTTAACCACTAATTATAGTCCTTGTGTACCTTGTATACATGTCCTTCTTAACAGTTTCTACAACTACATTGATATTTCTAAGGTCCCCCACAGTTATATTATTGTCTTATATAAATCCGAATGCCAACATAGTATAATGTTTTTTGAAGAGCAGGACAGTTATTGTAATTCTTTCTTATATTCACTCTGTACAATATGGTTGATCTCTTTATTCTACATACACTTTTTTTAACCAAGACTTGTTTAATTTCAAGTCAATGATTTGAACCAATGACTCTAGAGAAGATTAATAACCTTAATGATTTAGATTTATGAAAACTTGGCTTGAATAATTCATTTGGATGTTGCCACTCCACAACTCCCTCGTGGTCACGGTGATAACTAAACATTAAATAAAAAAATACACAAAAATAATATTAATATATTATTTTGAGTTTCATCCAGATCCGTCTTAATTCACTAGATGTTTTGCTACTTCCACAAGGAAAACAGAAGGAACATGGAAATCTTTTTTTTCCCACTTTTTGACTGCTTATTTCTCCTCATCAATTAACATATAGTACAATATTCGATTTGAATGTGGTTTTAGTAAAGAACTTACTGAAATCTGCTGGAAGCAGTGACCTTGCCAGAGTTTAGAGACCACATTGCTTCTTTCACTTCACTCACTGATACCTTTTTATAACGAGTGCCTATGACTCCTTGACTGCAGGCTCTTCTTGTCTCTCTCTCACCTCATTATCACTGACTCACACATTCTGACACCCTTAATGCTTAGTATCTGTATGTTCCCAAGCCTTATGGATTTCACTATCCAAAACCATGACAGTTGTGCCCCTTTGCACACACATTTGTATCCTTGGTTTTTATATTCACATTCACATTTGGTCTGTTTACACGGTTTCATCTTTCTGTCTGTCAGAGTAGATCTTAATGTGTCTGTTTGAATAGAAATCAGATTAACATACTGTTAAGCTTCTAGTTTACATTTGAGAAATCATTTCATTTAATGATTACATTTAGTGCTTCCAGACTTTTCATTTTGAATATTGTTTATATATTGCTAACATGTGTGTATTGTTGGCTACTTGATGTGTGTAACACTACATTGAGTAATTCACATTGAGTAATTCCAGACCTAAATTATTATTTATTTATAGGGACTATTTATAAGAATCTTGAATGAGGATGCAAGCACGGCCCTCTTTAAATTATCTGTAAATATTACCACACTTGTATTTTCCATTTCTATTACACAGTAGATATTTCCATTACTGTCAGTACTATGTAATCAATACGCTCTGGTTCTAATCAATTTCCACTTACTTATTCAGATGTATTGTGTTATGACTTGCCACAAACAAGGTTCAGTTGCCCTTGCTCATCCTAACTATCATCCTATCTATCTGAATCCAACGCCCTATCCTTTATTAATACTGCCCACTCAATTCTGTGTTGTATTCGTTTTAATATTACATGGTTCCGTCCATGTTTAGAAAGCAATACCTGCAGGATATAAAAGCATGCTGTCCTGGCATACAATATCTATAGTAACAGTCCATGCCATCCTGATAAATTGTGATGACTTGAGTAATATCTTTCCAATATATTCAGCAGATTTCATTACAGCAATTTTTGATGTTAAAAGCATTTTGGAATTCAGCAACAAAGTTGACCATGTAAACAAACCACAGCTTGACATGCTAAATGTTGGTATGCTTAAAGAGTTATACTCTTGGTGCCCTTTAACACTCTGTCTCCCTGTTTAAATCCTGCCGCCTCCGTCACCCCACTAGGCCATGTCGTACCTTGTAATCCACCCCCTCACTCACCAGACATTGTCCAGCTTACTTATTTGAGTTAATATTGAGAGAATCCTAATTTTCTTGTTTTGGGTGACACCTGAAAACACTGGTGTCTACTTTATAAATCTAGTATTTGGAGCATAAATTGCTACTGAATACTTTCTATTTATTTGACATGTATAATTATATGTATATCATTATTCTTTATTCCATATCTTAAAATAGCACTTAAGCTGAAATCTTATTTGTTATACTATGTTTTAAAACTGACTAGTTTGTAAAGCATAGCTCACAGCATAGGGTTCAAGTGGAAACAGGTGGGGGTTTTTTATCCTACATTGAAGGCTTCTGTTGTTTTGGCCACTGTAGCATCTGTTGTCACAACAAATTGAATGGACTTGACCTGCCTCCAGACTTAGCCATTCTAGTAACACCTAGGAGACTGTCTTAATAGACAGCATTGACGGGGGAGCAGGCTGGAGGGCACCAGTTATCATGCCCCATGTGAAATCACTGAGATCATTCTTTCTCAAGATTGTCTCTCAACAGTTGCACACAACTCTAACACAGCTAGTGGATTACATGGCATACTACATTTTTTGGCCAGTCAGTTTGCTGTTGTATACTATTACTCAAGCGTTTCAGTGATCTGCTTAAATGGAAAATGCTGCCTGCATGATGAAATAGCAGTGTCTTTTACCTTCTAAACATAGATCTAATCTAATAAATAGGCAACACACTATCTGACTGCTGTCTTTTATCAGGAAGCATTTTTAAAAACACATTGGAGTTCAAGACATGTATCTAAACAATAACCCACCATAATTCTAACTAGCTTGTCAGAGGCATTCATCCCCCATAACAGCTAGACATTCTAAATTAGAGGTATCAAAAAACAAACAAGCTCGACAGCTGTACTACCAAGTTTCATAATTAATTAATTATAAATAGACTAGCCTTTCTCTAGATATCGTGTGTATGTAAAAACGTAATGTGAATGTGTTCTGAATAGCATCAGCAGTTAAATGATCTGATTACTAAAGAAGAACTTGTGATTAAAGACATTTTTGGAATGCAATGCGATCACTAATACTTGTAACTGTAATTTAAATAAATAATGCCATGAAAAGCTCCTTTGTGTACCTTATTCATAATTTTAGAATTCAATTATTATGCTGTTACTTAGCACTTCTACACAGCTGGGCAACATACAAAATATTTTATTTGCAGCCATACTGCTGTTGGTGAAACACACCACCTATTTGTTGAATGTCATCTCTTGAGTTTAACAAGAGTTTGTTTGTAAATTTGTTCCATTGAGAAACACCTAGTAATTAATTAAAACACCACACGGACCTGATATGTGTAGTAAACAAAAAAAGAGATGTATATGTTTAAGTGTGAATTACCTTTTTTTAAGTTTCCCCTGAGCTACAAAAAACTATCCTAATACAAATTTAATTCAGTATGCATCTCATGCTTATAGAGTAAGTAGCGGCGTTCCGGAAAATATAACGTTATACGTCCCCACATGCTGCTACAACTGTTTAAATAACGTACCTATAATTTTTATTTTCATTGTTAACATCCTGACAATTTTTTACACTTTTTTACACAACTTTAAAGTCTGTTTCAAAGTTATTTTCAAAATGTCTGCTCTAGTGCACTGAGGTTTGAGATCTGTCCTCTAAATCACTGCAGGAAGCGATAAATTAAAAAAAGCCTAACAAGTGCTCTGGTTTTTCTGTTCTGTACCACATCATAGATCGCTATTGCTGTGTTACCTGTTTGACAATGTGGGCAATAATCCTTACACTATCAGTGCACTAGAGCGGATATTTTGAAAACAGATTTGAAACAGACTTTAAAGTTATGTGTAAAAAGTTGTCAGGATGTTAACAATGAAAAGAAAAATCACAGGTACGTTATTTAAACAGTTGTAGCAACACGTGGGGACATATAACACTATATTTTTCGGAACCCCGCTACTTACTCTTTGAGGTAGAAAATTAAAAGACAATACAAATTAATCAAGTTTTAATGAAACAAATAATTACTTTTAATTCACATTTTACATAGTATTGTCTCTTGTGTTATTGTATTTACCCATGCCTATGCAATAATATCAGAAGCTTGGTAAATGTTTAAAACATTTAGATTTCCGTGCAGTAAGAATCTATACATTTATTTAAATGTATAAGCTATTATAAAGCAGAAAGCTGTTTGTACTGCACTGCAAGAAAACCTGTTTCCAGGTGGTGGTGAAGCCATCCCCTGGTCTGTTTTTTTATAAGTGATGAATTAATGATGAATAAATAATTGAATACTGTACACCATCTTAAAAAGAAATCCATTTACATTCAATTTCAGGAATAATGTATACTGCTGGTAAGTGGAAAAGGACTAACATTCTATTTCAAGATAAAAAAAAAAAATCTGGTGGTAACACTAGCTGAGATCAAGGGGCTGATGTAAGGCTAGGTGGAGAATGAACAATTGCGGCTGCAAAATCCAAATTGCCTAACGGCCAGGCAATTATTTTGCACTGTGGCTTACATAATATTAAGAGCAATTCAAATTACTCAATACGCACAAATAATGAGCTGCAGTCATAATAATGAGGGCCACAATGTGCATCACGTTATTTAGCGGCTGCTCACCTGTGTATCAGGTTATTTAGAGGCTGCTCTTACAGTCCAGTGGTGATGGGAGGGGAGTTAGGAGTACAGAGAGCAGTAGGCGCTGTATGAGATTTGTGGAGCACGAAAATCAAACCAAACAAAAAAAATGTGTCAAAAAAGGGCAGCAAAGTCCTCTTGGCACATAAGAAAAGTTTTCTGAGGAGGAGCTGAGAGTCCTTACGGCTGAGGTCACTCAATTAATTGAGTTATTTGGAAAAGCCTCACTTCTGCTACCAGAGGCCATATGGCCCTCAATAGTGGAGAAAGTCAGTGCTGTAGGTTACTAGGAGGACAGTCAACCAGGTGATGACAAGGTGACAAACAAAAGCAAAACTCGCAACGCAGCACAGACATGCAGTAGGAACAAGAGGAGGTCCGCTATCCACATTACAGCACTGGAGAGGCAAGTGGAGAGGACAATCCATCCCAAACAAAGTGACCCTGGGTTTGAATATGTTGGGTCTTTTCCGTCTTGCCCTTCTCCTCCGAAAGTTTTCCTGCCTGTCTTACAGCCAAGTGTCGCCACATCAGGCAGTGTATTACAGCAGCCATCCTGAGGCCAATGACAGGTCTCTGAAGGTGTGTGGTTTTATACAGCTCTTAATTACTTGCTTATACAATGGTTTGCACCTTGTCAGCAATTGAACCAAGTGCAAGGCAAAATCCCTACATTTCATTATAATCTTTGTGCCCACTTAGTATTCCAAATCTCCACCCAATTCCTTTTCTTCATTTGAATATATTTCAATATCATTTAAATGGATTAATGATGACAATGTGCTAATTTGCATACTGGTCCAGAACGGCAGATGGAAACCATTCTTTACATATGGCGCATTTTTAGTGACCGCTAAAGTCCTACTTTACAGCAGCTATACACATTTTTTGCAGCAATATGGGTTTTTTAGAGCTGCAAATCACTTTGCACATATCCTTACATCAGCCCCCAAGTGTTCCTTCATTAGAATGAGGGCAACCAATTGTGTGGGTAGGCTGGTCCGGCGCTGAGCTGATCGGGAGGTCCAGAGAGAGCAGGCCTCCTGAGCAACCCTGTGTGTCAATTCTCTTCCTGGTCTGACGTCACCACAAAGCCATCTCTGTCACACCCACTTACAAAATAAAAAATCTGCAAAATAAGATTGTAACCTAATCTTTCATCAGTTCATACTTATTAATTTAAACTAGTCTGACTAATAATGGAGGACAATGTGTAAATTATATATTACTGTAGTAATAACTGTAGTACACAACAACAACAACAATAATAATACTAATAAAACAATTTTAGAATGCAGTGTTTATGCCTGTTTGTCTGCCCAGAGAAGTGTGTAGTGCCAACGACAGTCATAGCTTTGTTAAATCCAGATTTGTAGCAAACACTGTGCTCATGTGCTAATTGCAGTAATCCAAAGGATTTCTCATTTATTTTTAGTAATAGATGCCCTCATACTAATCTCTCTATCAACTGTTTTATGAACTTGAGTAAAAGCTACTTGTGCTGTGAGCTAAATAACGTGGTGTGACAAAGTGGTTGCTGATTATGTACAGGTGCAGAGGTGATGCAGTGCAGGAATAAACAGGCAGAGATTTGTAAACCGGTATGGAAAATAGTTGTTTTATTTATAATCCAGGTCTAGTGACCAAATAATAAGCTCTGGTAATACACAGCAATATGTAAAACCCGGAGTACAAAAAACAGGGATTGCAGCCCTAAATAACAAAGACACGTTATCTGCCCCACAATAATACTCACCACGATCACCCATCCCAGTGCATGCAGTAGTGCTCGTGGTGGCTGATAACAATTTATTATAGTTCGTGACAGTTTTAGTGCAATGGTGATCCGGTTTGGTGCTGGCCCAAGGCGACAGCTCCGGATTCGTGTTAGCCGTCTGGTGGTTCAAAAACACAGACAGTTACTAACAAATTACAAACAAAACAAAACACTCACGAATATTTCTTTTAACACACAAGTCTCGGTGTCTCTCAGGGTCCTTCCAGTCTCAATAAAAACCAAGTGAAGGAAAAGATTTACAATTCTCCGGCCCCTTTTATGCGATTATGCATGACCCCTTGGTAAACGATTGCAGCTGACTCTATTGCCTGCAGCTGCTACTTTGTTTACCTTCCAGGTCAATACGTTCCTGCACCAGAGTCTTGCCTTTTTCCAGGCTGACTGACCTCCCGTCATTTTGTGTTTTTCTTACAGGGTCTGGTATCCTGTTATCTTATGTATGGAAATGTTTTTCATATTATTTAGAAGCCCATAAACAGCATGAAAGGTAAACAAACAGTGTGTATTTTATCATTATTTAATGTAATACATTTGCAATTTTTGGAGTGCTGTTTGAAGTAATATACTGTAATTTATACAGTATATACACATATACAATGCTTGAATATACATATTAATAGCTACATCTGTTTTTTTTTTAGTTTTGGATAGTACCTACCTTCACTCTTTTATCTAAGAAACATTTAACATTTTAAGTAACCTATGGGTCCAATATATTATTATCATACAATATATAATACAATGTCACTATCACCACTCAATGTCACTACCACCAGACAGTATATTATAGTGTTTGATAATATATTGTAACCAATATAATACTTTATTTATATGCCACAATGCAACATTTATGCAAATTATCTTTTATATGGCCATGTTGAGATCCTGAAAAATTCATAGTTGTGACACATGAGGTTTGGTAATGATGTCTATGGCAGCTCCTGTTGACATGCAGAATATATTGCTGATAGGGGCAGGGGAGCTTGGAGAGATATACAGTAGAAAAGGTGCATCGATTAGAAAATGATTGATTTTGCTTTATATAGTCATTTTATATGTAGTCAGTTTCTAATTTTGGAATGATACAAATATCTGTCTGTGTAATAGATTTGTTTCCAGCACTGTATCTGATACACGCCCCCATCTAAAGGACTTTGAAACTTTAACAATGGCATTACTTGGATTGGCATTTTATTTTGTTTTATTTTTTATGTACACAAGCGCTCTTTTTTAATGCCTAAAAGGCAAGCTATTTTTCTTTTAATGTGTCATTCGACTTCATATTGAAGCACTGACATGTGTTGAGTTTCCATGTACAATATAATATTTATTTTATGTAGTTTTATTTTAAAAAAGCTTAGAACTTCAAAATCTATTAAATACAGAATAATATAAACCATTTTTGTGACATTTTTCTTTTCATTTTTAAATAAACAACGCTTATGTTTGTGGGGTGCATTTGCACCCCATTCTGCCTGCCCTGTGCATGGATATTTTGCCACTGACAAAAGGTTAATGCTTGAAAACATTCAGTTACAGATGGAGGTTTTGCCCTCTAAAGCTTCTATATCAAGCACCAGCAGCATCATCATTACAGAGAGAAGATACTAGTGAGTGTGTGGGAGAAGGCAGCAGTAAGAGAATTTCAAGGGAATATGTAGACCAACAGAGTATCTAATCGAGTTAGCAGGTACATTTACACACAGATGTTAGCCAGGCTGTTTGTGTGACAGCTTTAGATGACTTATTTACAGTAAAGACAATGCTTTTGGACCATGCTTGAGCACCACCCTACTGGCTTCTAATAGGTGTTTTGTTTACAGCACAGAGGAATTCCCATGGCTGGCACCAAATCCAGTGTTATTGACGAGTGCTGTAAAATGCTTTAATAATATCTGTCTGTGGTACATCCAGAAGGTTATACTTTGATCCAATCAAAGGACTTACTGCCAGCCTAGGTCATATCACCAGTTTTCAATTTCAGTTCTAAATTAAATAATTTGCTATTACCTCAGTTTTCAATAATAAAAATTCAAAAATCATTACATTTGGAATGTTCGCCAAGATTGTAAACTTGGTGCAAGTTGGATTGAAATCAGGCTTGCATACAGTCGATCGCTCTGCACTCTGAACAGCAGGGCTTTTACTAGGTCAGTCACTGGCGACCCATGAAGTTTAGACATTTATTTTTATTGAATTCTAATTGGACATCAAACCAAAAATGTTTCACACATGCAAAAACAGTATAAATAAAAAATATTTCAGGCTATTCAGAATATGTCAATCTGAAAAGGTAACTGGCAGCCATTGTACAAATAAAAGAAAAAAAGGAAACAGTAGGATCTCAAGGATTAATATAAACTAAGCTCCTTGAGCATTTCTATTGAAAAAGTACATATTATCTTTTCTGAAAGAGCAAATTGTTTGCCATGACAAATGGTATTTCAGAAATGTGGTTTAAAAATGTCCAACCTTAGTTTTGCATATTAGCACTTTTTTTTTAAATAGCAGTTTGTAAAAAAAAAAAGTAAGTGTAAATAATGTTGTATTTGAAACAGAGACACAAATAATGTTGTATGTCATTGCATTTGTAAAACTGAACATTTTCAGGTTGAAGTGTAAAATATCTCATTAACAAAAAATATAACTCAGGGTCCCCGAGTACCTCACCTGGTGTGCAGGTTTCTCCTCATCACTCGACAGCGGACCCTACTGGCTAGGCGCCTGATGAGCTCAAGGGGACACCTGCAGGCTGGCCTTTGTCCTCCAAAGGCTGGTAGCTTTACATTACAGCCCACGGTCACTCACATTCCTACAGTGAATGGAATTCAGTGTGTATCTCTACCTCCTTAAAACTCACAAGTGCTTCTTTCACCACTGTTGAAAGTTACTTGCAGAATAATATCCAGGATTGTTCCTGGTCTTGTTTACACTGAGTTAACAATTTTCCTCCAAGCTGTTGCCTAGCACAGCACATTATTGTTGTGTATGTTGATTTAAGGGGAATAGGTGTAAATGTCCTAAGGTACGATTGAACCACATCACTTATCCCTGTATTATAGTATACCAGTACTTCTGTACAATTTGTAAATAATAAAAGTAATAATAATAATGAAATGAGGGCATTGTTTTTTTCTGTTTGGGCATTACATGATTAAATAGCATTTTAAATACTATAAACCCTGACATAGTAATGCTTTTTTACAATGCATCTAGAACACAAATAGTTGTTTTTTTATGTAAAAATATTGATTCTGCTGTAACTTCAGTTGTGAGCAATATCTGAATGGCTTCACAGTCATGTACCCTGGAGTATGGGCTGTTATCATTCTCCTACAATGTTTTTGCACATCATTGATTATATCGTTCCCAGAACAAATGAATATAGTAAAAGAGGCATAATGGAAAGACCTTGAAAATGCTCATACCACATGTCCCAGTGGAACAAATGTATGAGAATACCAGATAACTGAACAACTATAGCTCAAACAGGATTTAAAATCAGTAGAAATAAAGTTGTTTGAAAGAAAGAAAACCAGTGACTACAAGTGAGCATTAATACAATCAGTGCTTAATTTGTAAATCGGGAGGTCCCGGAACACATAGTGAGCGCGAGAGGGGGGGCTCTGAGGTACCGGAACACATGAGAAAAAAAAGTGACACACAATGTAGCCAGACAATGTAACTATAACCTGTGCTAAGGTGTCATCTTTAGCCTTGGCTACAATGCTTACTGCCGCTAAATAGGCCTTGGTTCGGGCATGTTCAAAAACCTTTTTTCTGAGGGCTCTTTGTTGTTTTTTTTACGTCAAAGGCAGACGACGTTACTGTAAATTCCGCCCACTCTTTTGCTAGTTTCATCCCTCCCTATAATTAATACTTCTAAGTCATCTTGAGTAAAGTCAGCCAAATTACTAAATAATATTAATAACAATAACAATAATAATAATACTACTAATAATAATTGAGATATACACCTAATTTCCAAAATAAATAAATACAAACATCTACTGGTATTGTAACGTTATTGTACCCAAGGCTTAATTATATAACTTGTGATTACATATTTGACCTTGAGGAATGAATGTATTTTATACATGACAATTTACAACTACGGTTAAATATTTTATAATTTAATAATGACGGCGATTCCCCTTAGTCCACAAGATGAAACGTAGTATCAGCTACGATACAACAACCTTTTAGGAGGATATTGCACATTCTAATGGATAACGTTCTTAAACATCTATTATATTTTACACGCACATTAAACATACATTTTCTAAATGTTATTTTACTGTGTTAAACACAAAAAAAAACTAAATATATACACGTTTAAATTTTGTTTTATAAAATATACATGTTGCGGTTATGGGTGTGCTTCAACGTGTGATTGATTACATGACTAATCCCAAAGGTTTACTGGATAGAAGAGGAATTGGGCAAACCACGTTTTGCTATGTGCTGAATAAATACCACAGATTAGTTCCACAAGTACCACTCGTTCGAGCCTCTCTTTTTTGTTGTTGTAAAAAACAATGGGTGACTCCAAATGTATAGAAAAAAAACACATAAGAAATGCAATTTACTATTTTTTTTAAAGATTAAATTAAATTAAATTAAATTAAATTAAATTAAATTAAATTAAATTAAATTAGATTAGATTGATACTGATGGCTAAACAATGCTAATGGTTCAAACTGTTATGTTATCTCCAATATATTTGTCAAACTATATTTAATTTAATGTTTATGAACCAAGTCAACCAAATATAGATTCTCCCTAGCTTTTGTGATGTGCAGTTTGTGAACGACTCGTTCTTTCCGGTTCAAGTAAACCTACGTAAACAATCTTAATGCGGTCTACATTGATTGGTTTTGTGTCATTGAATCAGTGAATCAAGTGAACGAAATGAATCGAGTCACCAAACTGAACTGAATCAAATGAATCGAGTCACTAAAAAGAATTGAACTGCCCATCACTAGTCCTCCCCGACCCTGAATACAATGCAAAAGGTTGCCTACCTATACTGTAGTGCCAGAACAGCATCAGATATGGGGCTGAGAGTGAGAACAAGATTAGCTTTAAATCAGACTTAATCCAATCTAGTGTTGCCGAAATGGACTTTGATCAAGGATAAACAGCTATAAAGAGTAATGCTACAGTACTGTTAGGGTATTGGATTACAACATGCCTGCAAGGCAATTGCACAAGAAATGTAATGGAAAATATGGAGTCAGTCATTCTAATCTAATGACAATATTTTCACTTGACCTGAACCTATAAAAACCTTTCTTTTACCATCAACAGGAAAATACTGCCCATCATGGACAATGCCATTGTCTTGGTAGTTCCGTTGTTATTCTTTTAATAGAGCAATTTTCGAAACATTTTATGATTTCTCCATGTTTTGAGAGTACTGAGCTTCACCTGCAACTTAAGTACAAATTAATAAAAAAAAAAACCTAATGTTGTGTAATTGTCTTTTTATCAATTGATTGAAATGAAGTTAAATAAAATGTTAATATATGTTGAGAACATTTTTTCTTTTGTATCACATCTGGGCACCCCACTCCAGAAATATTATTGTTTCAATATGATATTCCCTTTTATTTATTATGCATAAAATTATCTACATTGATTTTCTTGTTTCAAATAGTGGCGTTCTTGGCTGTATGCAAACATATGACCCTAATCCATTAGAAATGTTTTATATGTCTGGAGGAAGGAGGTGGTGAAGGGGGGAACTATTCTGGTCATACTGAAACAAGAAGATACTTGATTTCTCTATTAATGTCTTTTGGTGAGTCACACACCTGCAAATCAAATGCCCTACATGAATAGTTCTGTGACCCAGTCGCTTTCTCTCCCCCTGTACTTCCTCCACACTCTATTGTGTATGGTGTATTGACCATTGAAGTGAGGGGGAGGGTCCAGAGTTCTAGTCTGTGTACAAGAGAATGTTGTTGGCTTTTGGTCTAAAATATGATTTTTTTTCTATGAATAGCATTTCATGTCTATTTTCTTAAATTCACTTAATTTGAATCTCATGCTTTTACATTCAGAAGAAAAAGACAAGAGAATTGAATTTGCCTCTGAAACCCTTTGGAGGGCCTCTTTTAGAAGAGAGGTGTGTCTCACTTCCTTACAACCCCTGGAACGAAGATGGTGCTAAATGGAAGCTTTAACACTCTTGACACTTATTTACAAATAATAAAACAAATGTAAAAGGTCAATTGGATTCAAAATCAAGGCAGTTACCAGGTAGGCAGTTGCCATGTAGAGTGTGACAGACAGAGATAAATAGCTAAATGAAATGTATCATTTCAGTTTTAGTAACTCAACATAAAACAGATACTTACTAGATACTGTACTTTGTAGAATACAGATTACACTTAAATGTAGATGCATTATGTGGACATTGTAATATAAATTAAGTAGAGCAAAAATTCCTAATAGTCAAAAGAAATGTGTTGTTTACATGAGTTTACATTTATTTTGCCTGGCCACTTAGTAGTCCAGATCCCGCCCAATTCCATGCTCTTTTCTTCATTTAAATGCATTTAAATATAATTTAAATGGATTAACTCTTTCAGATCATACAGTAGCACCTCGTTAATCTGGACATATTTGTCCGACATAAGGAGGTGTCAGGTTTTAAAAACAATACAATAAAATCGCACACACATACATTCATGGTGCTCAATGCATTATAAATGTAAATCATTGCACTGAAATAGCACTAATGTGTTTTGGGTAGGCCACACATTACATTATAAAAAATATAAATCTGTATGGACTTTAACTCGCAGACGCATCGCAAAGCAAGACTAGTCTGACAATCTGAGCTACCGGATAGCTAGGATTTACTGGGCCCTGGTGCAAGACTGGGAAGTGGACCTTCCTCCCACCATCCCCTGCCCCCCCCCCCCAAAAAAAAAAACAAATAAAAAAAATGTGCAGCACTATCAAAGACAACCGATTGAAAATAAATAGGCTACATCAGCAGCAAAATCTGATTGGGTCAAAAACGTATATTTTTTTCATTTTCCAACAAAACATATTCTAACGTTATTTCAAGATGACTGTGAACAAGACAGTAATCAATCAAGTAACAATATCCAAACATTTTAATAAACCAATTATGTAAAAAGATTAATCAATTTGATTAATTACTCGATTTAGTTAATATTGAAACATATTAATAGCTTCCAATTAGTCACAAAACGCATTAATCATAGGCATCAATTGGATTTTTAAATTAATGTTATCAAGTACAAAACAATAGTACCCTATGAAAACGTTTCTATAAAAAAAAGCACATGTCTGAATCTCAAAACTTAGCCTACAGTACAAATGCATTTGTTATACTCAGAAGCGAAAACATAATTCTGTGAACACACTTAACAAATTAATATCTCAAAAGCATGTAAATTTTTTTAAAACTACATTTTTACCATCAGTTAGTTAAGGTGGAATTTCTTGAGGCGGACATACTCGGACACATTCAGCTTGTTCGATGTAGAAATGGAACAGGTATTAGCCTTTTTGCTAAATCATTCAGTTCCATATCTGTTCTAGCATCATGACTGACAGTGATTTGGGGATCCTGTTTGTGCATTGTGATGGTTTGTTTCAGACAAAATTCCAAGCAGTAGTTATATCAATATGTAACATATTATAACATTAATATTACGGTCAAATATATAAAAGAAATCTCGCTATACAGACAGTACAGACCATCGTAAATCGATGTTTATTCTATTTTGCCAGTATTGCATGTACAGTTGTGTAATTTACCTATAGAATACAGTGAATTAGCAGTACAGCTATGGCCAAAAGTGTTGCATGTCCCTGTATAATTAAACATATGTTACACTGAATTACAATCATACCACTTTGTAGTTTTCCATACTTAACGAAAAACTGACAACAATTAAAAAATGTGACATTTCGAAATCCAACATGAAATACTGTACTACTATAATGCTGCCTTCTGGTACACTTTTAGTCTATATTGATGATGTTATCATATACTCCCAGACTGCTGAGCAACACCTTCATGACTTGGAGACAGTTACACTCAACCTGGACAAGTGTCATTTGTTCTGGACCAGTCTCCCTTAAGGAAGTCCAGCATTTTTTTAGGCATGGCAGCCTAGTACCATAAATTTATCAACAACTTTGCAGATATTTCAGCACCTTTGAAGTCTAGTCTGAAAAACTGCGCTACCCCTCAGAATGAGCTACCCTGATTGAAAAATATTTGGTAGCTCATTCTGTCACACAGAAAGGACCTATAATAATGAGCTACCCTCTGCTTTAAAACACACACAGCATTTTTAACCCTTCATAACCAAGGTAGTGCATTCTGTCAGACAGAAATGACATGAAGTTTATAACTAAGGTTCAGGGGAAAGGAACAGATACCAATCTTCATGCCACTAATTGAATCATTCAATTTACACATTAGCAGCAGCCCTATAAATCAATTGAATTATCACCTTACCATTTAATTTAACTACTAATCATCTTTAGTATAAATACCCAGCCTACCTACCCCTCATTCATGCTTTCGTTTTTGCAAGCCACCTCCCGCCCCTATCGCCTGCTTTTCACAATTCTCTTAGCTGGGGGGGGGGTTGGTCTTCCGCCTCGTCCATCGGTCGGGTGGAGATCTCCGATCCAGATAGGTAAAATGCCAAATTATTTGTTTCATTTTCACATACTGTATTTACATATTGCATTCCCGTAATACTGCATTTCCTTTCATACTGCTTTCCTGTATACCGTATTAATAAATTATTGAAACTAAACTTTTTGTGATTGGTGTTTGTTCCAAACTACTGAACTATAATAATGAGCTACCCTCGGCTTTAAAACAAGGTAGCTCATTCTGTCAGACAGAAATGACCTATAACTTGACAACTTGAATTATATTTTAATATGTTTGAGAGTCAGTGAAAATTTATATTTTTTGCATATTTTAAAATAGTGCTATTTTAAAAATGGGCC
Organism: Acipenser ruthenus; assembly: GCF_902713425.1. Classification (NCBI taxonomy): domain Eukaryota; kingdom Metazoa; phylum Chordata; class Actinopteri; order Acipenseriformes; family Acipenseridae; genus Acipenser; species Acipenser ruthenus. The sequence goes on along the minus strand of NC_081190.1, from coordinate 38,022,281 downwards.
TAAATAAATTTTACTCCAGTCCAAGAAGATGAAAATGGGGGAAAAAAAAAATTCTCAAAAATAAATTTAGCAAATTAGTCACTATAGAATAACAACATGAGCATTATCATAATCTAAACTGTACATAATTATACGTTTGAGGCAATTGTGCTCATAAACACAGCTAAGTCTACAAAGGTGACTTTGAAACATCAAGCTGCATGCAGCTTTTATTTCTTTTTATTCAGTGCACATTTTCAACACCTGTATGATTTGTCATGATTTTGAGGTCTTCAGGACAGGTAGAGCAATCTGTCAATCAACATGTGCCCATCTGTAGCAAAGGTCACACTGCACTTAAAACAAATCAACAACAGTAATTTACTTTCTTAATAACGAATATATTAGGCACTAATAGATATTGTAACATTTAGATGAAATAATTGCTTCCAGGCTTGGATTCATCTGGTAGCCTCTTGGGACTGTAAGAGTTTTTATTTTGTTATTAATATTCTTATTCTCCATTTTGAAATGGCTCCTATTCAAAGACTAATTACCACATCAACAACATTTGGTAGGGTTTTTGCCAGCATCTCAGCTATTCAGTTTAGGTCATCCAGTGTTAAACCAAGTTGCTGCCATTAGTTGTGTGAACCAATATTATTATTATTATTATTATTATTTATTTCTTAGCAGACGCCCTTATCCAGGGCGACTTACAATCGTAAGCAAAAACATTTCAAGCGTTACAATACAAGTAATACAATAAGAGCAAGAAATACAATAACTTTTGTTCAAGTAAAGTACAAGTACAAGTACAATATTATAGCTACAATACAACACAAATTTACAACTATATGGGTTCAGCTGGATTGGGATACTTAAAACAGCTTGCAGTTCTATTTCATAATTATATTCTCTAGCCTCATTTAAGCATGTACTGCATTAGTATTTTGACCATGTTGATGATGGCGTTGCCCGAGTCAGTGTTCATCATGTTGCATGTTACACAGAACTCCTCTACATTACCAACCATTACTACCATTACTGAAGCAAGGCAATGTTCTGCAAACTAAATAAAAACAATGTAAAATATGTGATGTATATAAAACGTATTAGCTCAATGCAAAGACCTGAAATGTTAGCAGAAATATACTGCCATTCTTACTTTTAATATTAGTACACCACAACTGCTGCCATCCACCTGCTGTCTGTGTTTCAGAATCTGTATTTTCCAATTTTTGCCTTGCTTTCTGTGTGCCCTCTCATCTTCAAGAAATTCCTAGAAATAGCCATTTTCCCATGACAGCCAGTCATATTTATTTTTATACTTATACACTATGTATGTAGTCTTAAGTGAGGACTTTGACTTACATAGCATTAAATAAATCATTTTGACCACACTACTCTGCAGAGTTTTTGTATTTATTATTATACATATTAAAACATGACATTATCAAAGTGTTAGTCCCTAACTCCAGTTCCTTAAAAATGTCCTGCTGTACTTGTTCTCATCACCCAATGGATCAATTAGGATGACAGTCTGATCACACATATTGACAATCTGTAAGACATCACAGATGATTGTTAGCCATATAGAACATACTACATTTAAGGATTTTTGTTTAAACATTTAATTATCACATACCACAAGAATCCAGTGATTTCCAGTGTTGTAAGGACACAGCCAAATGTTTGCTTCTGGAATGTCCATCTGTTAAAAAATGTATCCAGAATTTAAGTGTTCAACCATTATATATTTATATAAATGCATTATATATTTATATAAATGAAAAATGTAATCAAAGAAATACCTTACAAACTCACCTTCCTGACACATTGAAATTGTCCATCAAATAACAATATGGAGATAACTGAAGAAAGCTGGAAGACATTTTTCTGGGGAAGATATTTGTTTTGTTTTAATTAAGACTGAAGCTGTCAATATACACATATATAATTAACAAATTAGAATAGAGAATTTATTTAATTGCCAAAGTAATTTTAGTATACTTTTAAATTTTCAATCACTCTTATTACATTGATAGTATTAAATGTCAACCAATTACACAGAAAAAAATAAAGAGACCTTTGCATCAAAATTTAAGCTAATATTTACAGACAGCAATACTAAAGTTATCAAAAGTTAATATTCTATACTTCCCTTGTGTTTGTTTGTAAGGATACAGAGGTAAGCATCAATAACCTGTATGATAACAGAGAATGCATTAACATAATTGACTATTTTAAGAGGTTGTCCGCATCATTGCTTCAGATTTTAAATTCTCAACCAACAACCAACCACTCTCTTGAAGAGTTTTAAAGGATGAGTCATAAAGTTTGTATGGACCCACAGCAGCTTCAACTTGCCCAACTGCCTCCTGAGACCATAGCTGTTTGACTGAAAAGATGTAATGGCTTGTTAAATAGTTATTTCCATGCAACCAGATATTTTAATGCCCACACATTGATAATGTAATTAAAATGTTAATTGTTAATGTTAGTACTTAGCTAACAATTGCTAATAAAATAATAAGTAATTGTTAGTAATTCAAAGCCATTTGTTCTGCTTGTCAGTATGCCATAGGCTGTATTGCACTTGGTTTGAACAATTTATAAACCATAGTATTGAAAATTATGATCTCAGTAACAACGGAAGCCAGAACATGTGGCTTTTGTGAACAACAAAAAATAATCTTGAACCAATGCAGTGAATGCACGTAACCAGCTAGAACTTGAACCAACAAACAGAGTTAGAACTAGAACAAATGAACTGTTTTACAGCACCTCTCTCTTCCGTGTTGCTCACTACTTATCTGGGACTAGCTGAGAACAGATTCTCAGGTCGGAATTCCTTTTCTGCTTTAGTAAAGTTAGGATCTTTCTCCTTATCTGATTCCTCAGGTTTGACTGGATGTTTACTTCTTTCTGTCATCTGAGGATGAATATATTTTATGACAGATGGCCTTGATGGTTTGGAAGGCACTGCTGAATCAGCTGTCTGTGGGGTACTTTGATTGGTATCTGCACCTGTGACTGGATCGACCTTTAATTAATCTTTCTTTTGCACAAATGGAGGAAGAGCAGCTACATGAGGCAATGTCTTTTCTGGTGTAGACTCTTTGTCAGATGCCTCTGCAGTTTTGGGAGGTATAATGTTTACAGAGGGAATGTCAGCTGCTTTGTTTTCCACATTGCTTCTCCTGTAGGGTTTTATGTGATTAATGCTGTACTGTGTCTTCAGACTGTATCCCTGCTGCCTCCTTGCTCATCAGTGTGACCAATTTTCCTGAAATAGTTTTGATTGTATATGGACCACCCTTATGTCCCTTCTTTCTGGCATTGTACAGTAGAACTTCATCTCCTATACTGTAAAATATGTGTTTGTGGTTTTTTTGGATGTGTTTTGCATGTGCTTCTTTCTTTCTGTCAATTCTGTGATTGATTGACATTATATTTTGCACTTTTTTGCACTGCTTCTGATTGTTTTGGGTTTTTTTTGCTTCTACAAATTCATTATAACAGAATCATCAGGAAGGACCACAGTTGATAGCTACAATAAAAAATATATCATCATTTGTTAAAAGATTATTAATTTCAAAATAACTAAATAATTATAATATGTCCCGTTATTGAACTGGGGTACTGGTTTCTGGTCCTGAGGGAAGAAATCATCCTACTCGTTCACCAACACCACTGCTAAAAGCAACCTGACCAGGCCCAGCCCTGCTGAGCTTCTGAGATCTGACGAGATCCAGCTCCACCTTTTACTTTTCATATTGGTCCAAAACTTAAATTATTGTTCTTTTCACAACACATAACTAAAGCATGTGCATAAAATAGCCAGGGTCTTCCGAGGGAAATCTTGCCGTCTTCCATACATCAAAAGAAAAGGAATGTATTGGTATTTATATGGATTTTGGATCTTAGGGAAAACAAAGTAGCATCCAAGTAGATACCCCAGTCATTTTGATGGGTGTTGACTAGTTTTTTCAGAGCCCTAAAATAAAAGATTTGGTTACAGATATCCTGAAAAGAAATGTTTTATATACAGAAGGCGGCTTGTAAATGTGTTGGCCCTCTGCAAAACAATCATAATTTATGTATGAACACCACTTGGAGAATTTGGCAGCAGAGCACTTAAGAACAGAAAATACAGAGAACTATACCAATGTACAATTACCTCTTGATGTTATCATTAGTTTTCTCGTCAAGGCCATTGGTCTGTGGGTGATTGACAGCAGTTCACACAGTGTGAAATTAATCTTTAAAATTGTAAAAAAAAAAAAAAAAGAAAAAAAAAAATCGCACCTATGTGTAAGTGTCACAAAGACGGCCGGAGTGGGTGGCGTCAGACCAGAAGCAGGAAATAAACAGACAGAGAGGTGTGGTTTGGTGAAGCTGAGCGAATGCTTTCGCTCAGCATTTAATAAACAGAACAGAAAATAAAAGGTTTGTAACAAAAACACAGGACACGGCACTATACGCCAAAATAAAAAGACAAACAAAACGAACTAAACAGTGCACAGACAGACGAACAAAACACGGTGAGCAGATTTAACTATTATTACTTTCCACAAATACCTCCGTCTCCAATCCCGTTCTCCACTCACCGAACACCCAACCTCGAGTGAATGCTACGTGTCTCTATATATACTGTTGTGCTGGGATTCAATTACTAATTAATTATTCACTTGAATCCCAGCACGTGAATTAATTCTGTGCAACCCCATGCTCACATATTACATTTAACCAGCACGTGAAGTGATCTGTGCCCTCCTCGTGCCTAAATACAAATCTACATTTTTAAATACACGTGAAACACAGACCCGTTTATATCCCGTGTACCAATGACTATACACCAACATTAACACACGCAACATACAACACTTAACACACATATGCACACAGGGGCGGGCACATTGCCACAGTAAGCAATGTAGGGATTTTGGTTTTAGTACAATTACATGGATTAGAATGTATATCAACCAATCGGAATGCAGAAATGTACTCTATATATACACATGTACACATAAATACATATATACATATACACATATTTACATCTCTCTTTCTCTCTCTCTCTCTCTCTCTCTCTCTATATATATATATATATATATAGAGAGAGAGAGAGAGAGAGAGAGAGAGAGAGAGAGAGCGAGAGAGAGAGTAATAGATGGGCTTCAGTGAGTTACAGGAAAATAATTTCATCCAGTGTTTCTATGCCGTCATAAATTACAAGAACGAAATCCTTTTTTAAAGGATTTTTAATACTATAAATCAGGTGATGCTTTGCGATGCGTCTGCAAGTTAAAGAGCGTGGATCAGAGGGGGTGTACAATCTCATGGGGTGCACTTTTTCATGCTACACTGGTTTTGGATCACCCATACATGCTTTCCTATCTATAGTTAATAGCAATATTGATCGTATTTGATACCTGTACAGTTATAAGCTAATATATTATGACTTACCGAAAATGGTAGCTCGGATTTATGGGTGTGTATCGAAGAGGGAAGAAGTAAAGTCAAAAAAATATCACTGCGCATGGGAATTTTGTGTGGGCATGTGTACTTTGTGTAGGAAGCTCATCCTGAGCGGAAGCTGAGATTGTCAGTACACCTGCCCTGTTTGCAGAGAGGTTTGTATTGGTGACTTTGTGTGACAGTACTGTCCATCAGCTAAAACACTGCCTAACGCCGACATTTTTAATCATAAATATTTGACAGAAAATGGTGATGCTTTAGTTGGTAAACTTATGGAACGCATTAATGGAAATGTCCAGTGTGATTTTGCACGATGGCTTGCACCGTCCAATTCTGTCAATTTTCTTTTCTTTTTATGATTTCAAGGCGAATAAACCTGGCTTGCTTGGTGCTGATGTCAAGTTCATACCTTCTGCAGATACTATTTCCATCAGCACAACGATTGCCTAAACTTTCCAGCTAACTTGGGTAAATGTGGCTTCGACTTGCACAGATTCTGCTTCATCATACATACATTAAACTTAATCAGAAAGCAGAACTGCTACGTATCATATTCCACATGTAAAGTGTGTAAACTGAGATTTTTCCCCCTTGATTTTTATCGATGTTTCAATTAAAAACACATTTTTACAGATTTTATCCCTATTTTAATATATGTAAAATAAACTCCCAAAAATTCCCAGAATTTTTTTTTAAAGATAAAAGCCAAAAATGCGGAACACTAAGTAGTGAAAATCAGGTACTTGGGTGTTTGCCTCAAAAATGCATTGAGCACAACTGACAATGCACGAGAAAAAGCGGACTGGGAAATGCCAGCAACAATTGCGACAATTTGTAAGTGTCACAATTGCCGTCAGCTTTAGTACATCTCATTATACTATTTGAGAACCCTGATTTGTATCTCCACCCCCTTTTTGCCAATTTATGCAGGAACGCCCATTATTACATATTACTTTTAGCTTGAACCTCAACAAATACAAAAACTGCTGCTGCAAAGGATTCCCTAAAAAGTCACAAATAGCATTGTGCTTGTTTAGTACATTTCACCCAAGACTTCCGACACGTTTGCAACTGGTTTGTGACTATTGCGACAGGCCCAACCCTTTAGTACATCTACCCCTCGGTCTCAAAAACCAACTCCATTGCAGCCTGTGCATCTATCTTGCGCGATCTCTTACTGAATTCCATTTCAATCAATCAATTATACTCTACTCCTCACAAAATTAGCTGTCTCTTCTTTCACTCCTAACTACAATCTCATCCGGGTTCAAAGTTCATTGAGCCTTCATTTCAGTCCATGTGACTGTTTTAAGCCTATCAGTGCACACAGATCACATTTCAATGTAATTTTCAATTATATAATTGGAAAACAAAACAGGTAGCGCTGTGAAACAGTAAATGTTCCAGGGCCCGAAATATTCTTGCTCAGCCTTGAAAGGGTTCATGATGGCAAACTGCTAATTTGATAGCGGGCGTAGGTGAAAACTATTCTTTACATATGCTACATTTTTAGTGACTGTATTGTCCTCAGTGATTGAGCACCATTGACATCTGTATACTGTATTTAAACTGCTGATGGCACGCTTTTGCTAATTGCAATGCGACAGAGTGGCAGAGGACAATGTAAATTATCAGGCTGGAGTCTTGATTTACAGTTTTAAACCGGTATTGGTTTTATTTTTCTTACACTGCGGTGGCAAAACAACCACTAATAAAACAAACAAAATAAACCTAGCTCTCAGCTGGAGCACTAAGTAAACAATACTGTGTGTGGAACAAACACTAGATCTCTTACTCACATTTTGGTTTCTTTTTCTTTCTTCTGCTTCCTTACTCCTCTATACCCCATCACAAAGCTACCGGCTAAGCCTTTCTTATAGTGGTGCCATTAACTTTAACCAATTGACCATTATCCTTAATTTGTTAAGGAAAAGTAGCTGTGGATTTTTCGTGGACGTGCATACATGCGGGAACTCGTGACATCTAGTGGACAACCCATTACATTGCAGGGCACAATCATTCTGCACCACAGTAATCAAATTGATCCGCTTTTAAGGGTCAACCACTTATAAGAATCAAGTCATCTGGGATGGATGTGATTCTAATAAACAGAGTGCACTGTACACATAAATAAAATCTTCCTCTGCATTGTCTGGGTCAAATCCAGAGTGTGGTCCGTGTGAGTATTGTGCATATGTGGCAAAGTGGTTAACAGTGTGCCGGTGCAGGAATGCAGCAGTGATCAATGAACAGACAGACAACGGTAATCCAGGTGCAATGTTATTTATTTTTATAATCCAAAGTCTGATGACAAAACGGCAGTAAACAATAACAATAACGGCGTGTATTGCACTGTTTTAATCCGTGGGTTAGTCCTGAAATAATAGTGCCAATCTTAAACACCCACACATAACACAAAACACAAACACAAGTCCACAGTGAGTGCTAAAGTGCTCATGGTGTAAATACAGTTATTCGTGAAACAAAGTGCAGTGCAGTCCGGGTTTGTGCTGGCCTCTGGCGACAGCTCCAGATCGTGTTAGCCGTAAATAACAACAAACAGTACATTTAATAACGAAAAAACAAACAAAACACTCACGATAATAACACGCGTCTTTCCTTCTGGTGTATAGTAGCTCCGCCCCCTTTCCAGATGACCGACTTCCTTCTAACCCTGGGAATTAATTGTCTGGCCATCCAGTCCAGGGCACTCTGTTCCCTTTATACAGCACCCTCACAGGTCGGAAGAGAGATTTATCACCAAGAATCATTCTGTCTGTCACAGCATACTTGACATTTTTTGGCTATGTAATATCTCTGCAGTAGTGAACTTTGGGTGGATTTGTGGACTTACCCAATTGACCCCTTGTTCAATACTTGGTCTTGGCCTGATATTAATTAGGCGATGTGGTCCAGTGGTTAAAGAAAAGGGCTTGTTCAATTCGGTTCAATTCCTGGCTCACTCACTGACTCATTGTGTGACCTTGAGCAAGCCTCCTTGTGCTCTGTCTTTTGGGTGAGTCATTGTTGTAAGTGACTCTGCAGCTGATGCACAGTTCACACACCCTAGTCACTGTAAGTCGCCTTGGATAAAAGTGCCTACTAAAATAAACTAATAATAATTAGATTAACTTTATCATGCTGTTTTTGTTGTTGTGTTGTCTATAATTGTATGTGCCTCTTAAATTGTCTGCCTAAATGATATAGAACATATTTGTGTGGTCCTGCCATGATATACTTATTGATCTAACTACTTAAATGTTGCTTATTTCATATTGAATCCACCCAAAGTCCACTACCGCATAGATATTCAATAGCACAATACATAGAACAGAAGCAACCAATTTAGTATCACACAATGAGTAATCTGTATCAGTTTATTTTTCTGTTTTAAAGTCCCATACAAAAAAAAGCAGGAGAGAAAAATAAAAGGAAGTCAATACTTCACTGTAAAACATAATGATGTGGTTATCAGCTAGCAGTAAACAGCTGCCAGCTAATTTTAGTTCTAAAAAGCAACAATATCAAGTGCTAAGCTCATTCAGACTGGAAACAATAACAACCAATCTTCTAACCCAACAAAGGGAACACAGGCAACCTGCACTACAAGTCCGCCCTGAATACAATACTTAGTCTTTGTGTAACAACCGGTCATAGTGAAATCGGATTTGGAGGTTAGTCCCCCAAATCCGATTTCACTATTTCACTTGGGAAGTACCCCAAGCCCAACCACGATCTAAACATGCTTGTTTAGATGTTTCTATTGATTGACTGAAGTTATTTTATATATATATATATATATATATTGTGACAGACACGTAAGTGGGGGAGACCCAAAAACCGGAGATCCAGACAGGAAGTTCTCAAATTGTGGACCAGGTAAGTTTATTATTTACACAAAAATAAACAAACAAACAAAAATAATATGCCTAGCCCTGTTCGGGCCTAACTGACTTTCTTCTTTGTCCCTCACTACCCAGTGAAATCAACAAACACCGCTCCACAAGGTCCAACACTTCCTGCGTTGCCGAGTTATCCGTTCCAGACCTCCCAGATGTGAAGGCGGCGGGCTTTCTGGTTTCCCCACCAGAAATAGTGTTCAACAACATAAAGTTTCTTTTTTTTAAAGTCTCTCACGTGTCCGTGTGGTTATTTTTATATTCAATCACAAAGTCACATGCCTTCGGGTTTACCTCTCACTCCCAAGATCCCTATTTGGCTGAACTTTCCCACACTGTAGCAAATTAACATTGGCGATTTCATTCACCCGCCAATTTAACTAAATGAAAAGAAAAACACATTGCATAAACTGCAGCAGTCCTGAATCACATACCCCTTTCAAGCTTGCAACAGGCTGTGGTATTCCAGTTTTATTCCAAGCAAACTGGAGTCTGGAGTCTGTTCCCTGCGGCAACCTCCCACGAACTGCCCAGACTCCCTCAGCTTGCCTCCTTATATACCCAGGAGTCCCCGCCCATCCTGTCTCTGCCACGGAGGCTCCTGGGACATGTAGTGTTTTTTTTTTTTTTTTTTTTTTTTTTTTTTTTTTTTTTACTCTCGGACAGCCATTTTAAAAAGCGACAAAGTCTAGCTTCATCACATATCCTTCCCCCCAGCTTCAATGCCATCGGCTTGGAGCGGCCAACTCACAACCCGCATGTACCCTTGACAGGCCGTCTGCGTTTGCGTTTTTAGCTCCGCTTCTGTGTTTTATGGTAAACCTGTATTGTTGTAAGGTCAGGAACCATCTTGTAACCCGTGCATTTGTCTCCTTGTTATCTTTCATCCACCTCAAGGGTGAATGGTCAGTAACAAGGACAAATTCTCTCCCTAACAGGTAGTATTTTAGGGTGTCAATAGCCCACTTTATGGCTAAGCATTCTTTTTCTACTACAGCATAATTTTTTTCTCGAGGCATTAATTTCCGGCTCAAGTACATTATGGGGTGTTCTTCTCCCTCTATTTCCTGAGATAACACTGCACCTATGCCAATTTCTGATGCATCCGTTTGCAGGACAAATGGCCTAGAGAAGTCGGGAACCCTTAGGACAGGATCATTACAAAGAAGGTTCTTTATGCCTTGGAAAGCTAGTTCAGACTCTGCGGTCCATGTTATTTTGTTCGGACCAGACTTTTTTAACAGGTCTGTAAGCGGGGCCGCAACGCTTGAGAACTCGGGAACAAATCTCCTATAGTATCCCGCCAACCCCAAGAAAGCTCGTACCTGTTTTTTTTCCTTTGGGGTTGGCCAATTGGTAATGGCCTCTACTTTGCCTATCTGTGGTTTTACTTTCCCCCCCCCCCACTATAAACCCTAAATATTTAGCCTCTTTTAGGCCTACAAAACATTTATCAGGGTTTGCTGTGAGGGACGCCTGTCTCAACGCTTGTACCACCGCCTCAACTTTTTGTAAATGGTTCTCCCACCCTTGCGTAAAAATCACTATGTCGTCGATATAGGCGGCGGCGTACGCTTCATGTGGCTTCAACACCCGGTCCATCAGACGTTGGAAAGTCGCCGGGGCACCATGCAACCCGAACGGCATGACCTTATATTGAAATAAGCCCCGTGGGGTGGAGAACGCAGTTTTTTCTTTAGCCTCTTTGGTCAAAGGGATTTGCCAGTATCCCTTTGTGAGGTCAAGTGTCGTGATGTAATTGGCCTGTCCTAACTGCTCAATTAACTCATCTACCCTGGGCATGGGGTAGGCGTCAAACTTGGATATATTATTGAGTTGTCGGAAGTCATTACAAAACCTCCACGTGCCGTCCGGTTTTGTAACCATAACAATGGGGCTACTCCAAGGACTATTAGACTCTTCTATTACTCCTAATTTTAACATTTTATCTAGTTCCTTGTGAACATCTGCTTTTTTTGCTTCTGGTATCCTATATGGTCGTACTCTAACGCGTTCCCCTGGGGCCGTTATTATGTCGTGACAAATAACCGATGTCCTCCCCGGCACATCGGAAAAAACGTCTTGGTTGGAACGGACCAAATCACAGACTTCCTGAACTTGACGTTCATTTAGTTCAGGTCCTATATTTACCATATGTTCCTCAATCCCTATTTCTGCTAGAGCATTTTCAGCCTCCCGATCCACCCACGGTTTTAATAAATTAATATGGTAAAGTTGTTCGGGCTTTCTCCGATTGGGCTGATGTACTTTATAATTAACCTCCCCAACCTGTTCTAATATCTCATACGGCCCCTGCCAATGGGCAAACAGCTTACTTTCCGGGGTAGGGACCAAGACCATCACGCGATCCCCTGGGCTGAAGGTTCTAACCCTGGCGGTTTTGTTATATTGGTAGGCCTGGTTCTCTTGTGCACGTTCGAGATGCTCACGGACTATCGGTGTGACGGAATCGATTCGGTCCTGTAACTGGAGTATATGCTCGCCCACATTACGGCCCCTAAGTCCCTGGTCTTCCCACGTTTCTTTCGTGAGGTCCAAAATGCCTCGGGGGTGGCGCCCGTATAATAATTCGAACGGGGAGAACCCCGTAGACGATTGTGGGACCTCACGAATGGCGAACATGAGAAAGGGCAGCAGCAGGTCCCAGTCCCTGCCTTCCTTGTCAGCTACCTTCCTCAACATGGACTTTAAGGTTTTGTTGAATCTCTCAACTAGTCCATCGGTCTGAGGGTGATAAATGGAGGTGCGTAATGCAGCGATGCGTAGAGTTTTACATAAGTCTTTCATGAGTTTGCTTACGAACGGGGTCCCTTGATCTGTTAAGACCTCTTTTGGGATACCCACTCGGGATATTACCTGAATTAGTTCTTTTATTATGGTTTTGGAGGCCATATTACGTAAGGGAATGGCTTCCGGGTACCTAGTTGCGTAGTCCATAATTACGAGTATATACTCATGACCCCGCGCGGACTTAGTGAGTGGCCCCACTATATCCATGGCGATACGTTCAAATGGAATATCTATAATAGGTAGGGGCATTAAGGGCGCTCTTAAGGAGGGCCTTGGGCTAGCAAGCTGGCACTCAGGACAAGACCTGCAATACCGCTCTACAGCCTTTCGAATGCCTACCCAATAAAACCGTCTTAATATTCTCTGTAAGGTTTTCTCTACCCCTAGGTGAGCTCCGAACAGATGGGTGTGTGCCAGTCGCAATACTGTATTTTGATATACTTTGGGTACTAAAAGTTGTTCAACTGGGGTTCCCTCTAGCGGTGCACATCGGTATAGCAAATCATTTTTTATTATAAAATGTTCAAGGGGGTTTATTACTACATTTTCTACCGCTACCCCATTCACCTCGGTCACTCGGGTTTTGATATTAGCTAAGGTGGGGTCGTTAGCCTGTTCAGTGGCAAATCGGGTCCCCTCTGGACTAAATGATGTGGCCCAATCCTCCGATCTATCTACAGGATCAGTGGAGGTGGGGGTGTCATCCGTTTCCCCCCAGATTTCTGCTTCCGAGCACTGAGTGGCAACCCCTTTCCTTTGTCGTTTATCCGATCCCCCTATTAATGCTATCTGGATGGGAGCCCCTCGCTGTTTGTCTACCCTCTTTTGTTTCCTTGACTTCTGTATTTTCTCAGACGGTGTTTCACAGACCTCTAAATGAGTAAATGGGAAACCTTCGGTTGGGCTCTCTGTGGGCTCCATATTCGCCCTTAATTTTGTTGCAGGGGTTTTCAACTCCCTTTTGTTTTGTACCAGGGTTTTGAACCCTGGGAAGTCTCTACCCAGGATTACCTCCTGGGGTAGTTTAGGTACCACCCCGACTCGGAGGGTAATAGACTGAGCATCAAGGGTGAATTTAACCCTCGCTGTGGGGTAATATTTATTATCCCCATGGATACAGGTAATCCCGGTCTTGAGACTATAGTTCAATTGGTTGGGCCGCACAAAGTTGGGTGTCACCAGTGTTAATGCGCTACCTGAATCCATAAGGGCCTCAGCATTTTTCCCATTTACCCTAACCTGCATCAAGTATGGGTATTTATTCTCCCCCAACCGTTTAACAATAATGCTGCCAACAAATGTTTCACTCAGGCTACAGTCCATGTCCTCGGGCTGTTTACAATACTTGGCTATATGGCCTATTTTGTTACATTTATAACACCTAAAGCCTATTGGTTCCCCAATCCCAGGACTAGGTACAAATTCTTTATACTGTCCCTTCACGGTCGGAGACCGCTCTTCACCCCCTCCCGGCATCGCCGGTTTCTTACCCACCCGTTGCGCCGGTCGTGGTCTCCATGTATTCTGGGGGGGGCTCCGGGATGCTGTTGTGGTGGGAGTGGGACGAGCTAGTTCCTCCGCGGCCAGCTGTCGTTCCACGAGGTCTATGAAGTCATTAACTGTGGTGGGGTTTCCTTGCCCCACCCACTTACGCAGGGGTGCTGGTAGGGCCCGAAGATACCGGTCCATAACCAACAGCTCCACTACTTTCTCTGCAGGGTTCACATCGGGCCGCAACCACCTGGTTGCCAGATGAATTAAGTCAAACATTTGGGAGCGAGGTGGAGTTCCAGCCTTGTACTCCCAAGCGTGGTACTTTTGTGCCCGGACGGCTGCTGTTACCCCAGCTCTGGCCAGAATTTCCGCTTTCAAGTGGGTATAGTCGTCTGCCACGTCAGCGGCCAGGTCGTGATACGCCTTCTGTGCTTCACCTAGAAGGAAAGGCGCCAAAATTCCTGCCCACTTCTCTGCGGGCCAGCCCTCCCGGGTGGCGGTTCGCTCAAAGGCCAGGAGAAAGGCTTCCACGTCGTCCTCCTTTGTCATTTTTTGGAGAACATGTGTGGACCTGATTGCGTAGGTGGGAGTCGGGGTGGTGGCCATCTTCTCTAGACGCTGAAAGATGGCGGTCCGCTCTTCTCTGGCGGCCTCAAATTGCTGTGCCTGTAGTCGGTTGGTCTCCCGCTGTTCAGCGGTGGCGGTTACCAGAGCCATCAAGAGTTCACTAAGGTCTGCCATGTTGTTGTTGTTTTTGTTTTAAGTGGGTGGGTTGAGTTTCCTGATCAATCCCATAATCCCACTTCTGACACCATATGTGACAGACACGTAAGTGGGGGAGACCCAAAAACCGGAGATCCAGACAGGAAGTTCTCAAATTGTGGACCAGGTAAGTTTATTATTTACACAAAAATAAACAAACAAACAAAAATAATATGCCTAGCCCTGTTCGGGCCTAACTGACTTTCTTCTTTGTCCCTCACTACCCAGTGAAATCAACAAACACCGCTCCACAAGGTCCAACACTTCCTGCGTTGCCGAGTTATCCGTTCCAGACCTCCCAGATGTGAAGGCGGCGGGCTTTCTGGTTTCCCCACCAGAAATAGTGTTCAACAACATAAAGTTTCTTTTTTTTAAAGTCTCTCACGTGTCCGTGTGGTTATTTTTATATTCAATCACAAAGTCACATGCCTTCGGGTTTACCTCTCACTCCCAAGATCCCTATTTGGCTGAACTTTCCCACACTGTAGCAAATTAACATTGGCGATTTCATTCACCCGCCAATTTAACTAAATGAAAAGAAAAACACATTGCATAAACTGCAGCAGTCCTGAATCACATACCCCTTTCAAGCTTGCAACAGGCTGTGGTATTCCAGTTTTATTCCAAGCAAACTGGAGTCTGGAGTCTGTTCCCTGCGGCAACCTCCCACGAACTGCCCAGACTCCCTCAGCTTGCCTCCTTATATACCCAGGAGTCCCCGCCCATCCTGTCTCTGCCACGGAGGCTCCTGGGACATGTAGTGTTTTTTTTTTTTTTTTTTTTTTTTTTTTTTTTTTTTACTCTCGGACAGCCATTTTAAAAAGCGACAAAGTCTAGCTTCATCACAATATATATATATATATATATATATATATATATATATATATATATATATATATTGTAACACAGCAGGGAGGGGGTTAATCCTCCCTGCATGAAAGAAAACATGTGCGAATCCACATTTGTTAATTGTTTTATTTAATTGGTTAAGTGTTTTATTGTTAATGATCCCCTGCACCTGGTAGTGATTGTAAATTAGGACCAGGTGCAGGGTATATAAGAGGTGCAGTCAGTCTGCTCAGGGCTGCTGGAACAACAAATTCAACCCTATCCACTACTTTAAATATAGATGCAATTGTATATTTTTTCCCATACAATGGCTAATCAAGCTCTGGTTATTAGTTATATAAACATTATATAATGATCAAGGAACCCCTTTCCTTACTCTAAAAAATAATTGATACAGGATTCAAAAAACATAATATTGACCATGCAAGTCACCCAAACACTAAATGGTGTTAGTTTTTAATTTTTTTTTAAATGTTTTAGTATTAAATGTATTTTAATGTAACATGCACTTTTATAGTGCATGTTATATGGTGATAGTTGATTTTTGGTTAAAAATATTTTCCATCTAAGTTTTACTAATTTCCCAAGAACAATATGATCAAAGGATATAAACTGTAGTGATTATGTATGAAGATTTCTGCAAATTAAACCACCACAACAGTATATAAATCAATCAAACTTTACTTTAATATGAAAAAGGATTTGTTTTTAATGCTTTCATATTGGCTGTCGTTGAGTATTATGCATTGCTGTAACAAATTAAACTATAAATTGGCTCTTGAACAAACTAGTTAGCACTTGATACCAGCCACATGGTCTAAGCCATTGTCTTAAAAAAAAGTACAATTATTTTAACATGTGGGCTTTACTGTGATGATGTAACAGCTATATGTATGCCACAGAAACATAACAGAAGTTAATGAATGCCTGAATAAGCAATGCATTCAGTTATCATGTTCTTTATGTAATTAACACTCACTCCAGCCTGTTCAAGTCTAGAATTCTGAAAACCACATGCACAAAGGCTAGTTTACACTGTAGACTAGTCATTGTAATAGATCACAACATATCTGAGGAAACAATGTACTCTTTTTATGTGTCTGAGTGTCTGAGTTTAAATAAGGAGCAACTGTAATAAATCCTAGTATAAAAAATGTAATACAATCTTTTGTCACAATTATTGGAAAGCAATGTAAAACAGAACGATAGGTTGCGGATGCAACCCCGGTTCCCTGAAAGAGAAAATAACCATCAAGGTATGGGATATTGCCGTCAGGCAGTAGCGATTGGCTGAGCTTTTATAGCAAAGCTGCCGATAGGCCTCTGCGCGAGCTGCCACGTAAGCCCGCCCCCTTGGGAGCTTACTATACGCAGCGCGCAGAGACTCACTTCCTCTTTTGCTCTTCAGGCCGTGAAGGCTTCTGAAGCGACCACGCGGCTTGATGGTTATTTTCTCTTTCAGGGAACCGGGGTTGCATCCGCAACCTATCGTTCCCTTTCAAGTCGAAAATAACCATCAAGGTATGGGAACAGTGTACCCAAGCCGTCGCGAGGGAGGATTCTCGGCAGTAGGACAGACTTACGTCATAACGCAACTGCGTAGGCAGAACATCTAGGCATATGCGGAGCTGCGCCTCAGCGTCTATGCTCGTAATGACACCTGTCTTAAAGGTGGAACAGTCAACACCATGCTATCAACCACTCTATACGTCCGCATCCTGAGGCGTCGTAGAGTGTAAAACAGATGCTCCAAACAGTGGAGCAGAGGAATCCAGTACATTTAACCTGTAAAACCTCATGAAAGTATGCGGCGTAGCCCAACTGGCTGCCGCGCAAATATCAGACACCGGCACCCCTCGAAAGAGGGCCCAGGATGTCGCCATACCCCTGGTAGAATGCGCCTTCAACTGCCCTGGTGGTGGAAGGCCTGCAGATTCATACGCTAATTTAATAGCATCCACTATCCAGTGGGAAAGGCGCTGTTTAGACAGCGGCTGACCCAAAGATCTAGAACCATGGCATATGAACAACTGTTCTGTCTGCCTCACAGTCTTTGTACGGTCCATATAACACCTCAATGCCCTCACGGGGCAGAGCATGTGTAACCGCTCTTCCTCTGGGGAAGAAAAAGGAGGAGGATGGAACGCCATCAACTCGACTGACTGGTTCATGTGGAACGGGGATATAACCTTTGGTAAAAAGGCCGGATTAGGGCGCATGGAGACCTTAGAACCGTCTCCTGCAAAACGAGTACAAGAAGGATGCACTGAAAGTGCATGTAACTCACTCACGCGTTTTGCTGATACCACAGCCAGCAAAAAAGCTGTCTTAATAGATATGAGCTTCATATCCACGCTGTGGAGAGGCTCAAACGGTGCCTTGGTAAGGGCTTCTAGCACCACATCAAGGCTCCACGACGGTAAACTGGTCGTTCTTGGAGGCCGCAAGCGTCTTGCGCCTTTCAGAAACTGAGATGCCAAAAAATGGCAACCAGGTGATAACCCGTCAATGTGTACATGACAAACCGAAATGGCGGCTAGATACACTTTGAGTGTAGAAGGAGATTTCCCTTCATCCAGCAGTTTCTGCAGAAACTGCAATATTACTGCCATAGGACAGGAGACTGGGTCGTGGCTCTCAGCCAGACACCAACTCTGAAACAGCTGCCACTTATACGCATACTGCGACCTAGTAGAGGGCGCTCTCGCACTCTGGATGGTCGATATAACTGCAGTCGAAAGCCCTAAGGCTGACAGGCGCTCCCGCTCAGGGGCCAAGCCCACAACTGCATGAGTTTGGGGTTCGGATGCCAAAGCTGTCCTTGAGCTTGGGACAACAAGTCCGCTCGCAAAGGGAGTTCCCTCGGGCGACCGTGCAGTAACTGCACTAGACTCGGGAACCATATTCTCCGAGGCCACCGAGGAGCGATCAGAATCACTGTCGCTCGCTCTACCCTGACCTTCTCCAAGAAGGCGGGGAGCATCGGAATCGGTGGAAAGGCATACAGGAGCCCTGGCGGCCATTCGTGAGCCAGTGCATCCACCCCCAGGGGGCTGTCGAGGTCCTTCACCGAGAACCATAGGGGACAGT
Source organism: Acipenser ruthenus (assembly GCF_902713425.1). Taxonomy (NCBI): domain Eukaryota; kingdom Metazoa; phylum Chordata; class Actinopteri; order Acipenseriformes; family Acipenseridae; genus Acipenser; species Acipenser ruthenus. Next base: position 38,003,913 of record NC_081190.1, on the reverse strand, counting down.
GCGTGGTCTCTCGCGAAGCGAAGAGATCGACCTGCGCTGTGCCGAACCATTCCCAGATGCGCTCCACCACTTGAGGGTGGAGACGCCATTCGCCCGCAAGAGGACCTCCTCTGGACAGGAGATCCGCTGCGTAATTGACTCTGCCCGGCAGATGAACTGCACGCAGAGAGGCTAAACGCGGTTGAGCCCAGAGCAACAGCCGCGTTACCATCTGGTGAAGACTGGGGGACCGCAATCCGCCCTGGCGATTGATATACGCCACTACTGTGGTGTTGTCTGACCGCACTAACACGTGCTTGTCTAGAAGCACTGGCAAGAAGTGCCGGAGGGCGAGGTCCACCGCTCTGAGCTCCAGAGCGTTGATATGGGCTGACCTCCAGGGTCCTGACCACACTCCACGGGTCCCTGTCCCGTTCCAGACTGCTCCCCAACCGTGGTTGGAAGCGTCGGTCGTGATGACCTGCCTTCTGAAAATGGGACCCAAGCGTACGCCTTGGCGGAGGTTTGACGGAACTCTCCACCAGCGTAGCGCTTCCCAGCAAGCTTGGGATACCCTTAGCCTGCGGTGTTTGTCTCTCCGCGGATGCAACGCGAAGGCATTGAACCAGGCCTGCAGAGGTCTCTGGTGTAGTAAGCCCAAAGGAAGGGCTTGTGAGGCGGCAGCCATCAACCCCAGCATGCGCTGACACAGCTCCATGCTGACTGTTTGTCTCAACCTGAATAGGGAAAGACACCGCTCTATTGAGGCAACTCTTTGTGTCGACAGGGTCGCTTCCATGGACACTGAGTCCAGATGCAGACCCAAGAACTCGGTCTGTTGGCTCGGCACTAGGCGGCTCTTTTCTGAATTGATCTTCAGACCTAGCCGCCGAAGATGGTCTGTAACCATCACTGTGTGCTGTGCCACCTGCTCCTTCGACTGCGCGCAGACGAGCCAGTCGTCCAGATAATTCAGCAGTCGGACACCTTGAGCCCGCAAGGGAGCTAGAATGGCATCCATACATTTCGAAAAGGTTCGAGGAGCTAGTGACAGGCCGAACGGAAGGACACAAAACTCGTATACCCTGCTCTGGAATGCGAAACGCAGATACTTCCTGTGACCCGGGCAGATGGGAACGTGAAAGTACGCATCTGTCAGGTCCACGGTGGTGAACCAGTCGCCGTGTCGGACTGACTGGATGATGTGCCTGTGCGTAAGCATCCTGAACGATAACACCCGCAGGTATTTGTTCAGTACTCGCAGATCTAAAATAGGACGGAGCCCGCCGTCCTTCTTGGGCACCAGGAAGTATTTGGAATAGAACCCCTGGTCGATCAGAGCAGGGTCTACTTGTTGAATGGCACGCTTGCTGAGCAATGCTTGTATTTCCACATTCAGAGCTGAGGACTGAACCGAGTCCTTCACTGCAGTTACGACCACCCCCCGAAAGGGTAGGGGAGGGTTAACAGCTGCCTGGTGTTCTCAGGGCTGTTTGGGCTGGGCTCGTTCGCGAGGAGCCTGGCCAGAGCCCCGAGGGCGTGGCTTGGCACCACCTCTGGGGCGCCACCCTCCGCGCTGCGGTCTTGAAAAAGGAGGTTGACCGCGCGCTGCTGTGCTTGAGGGAGAGGTCTTAGTACCCCCTGGCCGTGGCTGGTGCTGTGGTGGTGCCCTGCGCCACTGATGTTCCTGAGGCCGCTTCGGCTGGAACGACGGTTTTGGCCACATTTTCGCCATCTGCTGTGACGCCTCCCGCGCCTTGGCGGAGCGTTGCAGCATCTCCTCCACCGCTGGACCAAATGTGTGTCCCGGTGTAATTGGGGCGTCCAGCAACGGGGCCTTATCAGGTTCCTGCACTCTCGCCTGCGAGAGCCAGAGCTGCCTTCTGGCCACCACCAGAGATGCGATGCTCCTGCCCTGAGCCCGCGCGTTGAGCTGGGCCAGCTTCACCAGCAGTTGACTGACGGTCCCCAACTCGCTTCTGAGGGCCGCCGAAGGGCACTCAGGCAGGTCTTTGATTAATGCCGCTTGGTAAACCGTCAGCAAGCTGGCCACATTAGAGAGCTTGACCGCCTCTGTGGCCGCAGCGTACCCCTTCTTGAGGTGTACCTCAGTGGTCCTGCACTGCTTATTGGGGCATGCAGGATCTTTCGTCAGCCCCGATAATGTTGGCGTCTTCACCAACGCGGCGAACGCAGCGTCCACAGGTGGGAAGGACGCCAACCCAGCCTCACTTGCCCCTTGCATGTTAAAGGCCGAGGTCTTGCGAGAAGTCGCCGGGGCAGAGGCCGGAGCCCCCCAGGTGGACTGTACCTCCTTAATAAAGTCTGGGAATGCCGGAAGCATCCTGGACTGACTGGACTGGGCTGAAGGCGACTCAAACAAGGAGCGCCGAGGCGGCTCCGCCATCGGCCACTCGACGCCCAAGTGGCGGGTTGCTCTGTCCACCACAGACCACGTAGGGTCATTGGTGTCCAGCACGTGGAGCTCGTCCTCAGAGTGCTGGGAGGCTACCTCAGCCTCTGTACTGTCCCCCTCTAGGATGTCAGATGCGTCTCTAGACAGCGCATCGATATCCCACTCCCCTTGAGACTGCACTGGAGGAGCGACGACCGGTGCAGGTTGTGGAGGGGCCACTGGCTGACTAGCAATGGGCCCAGTCGGTTGTCCTGGGACTGGAGGCACCACATTTGCTAAGGACATGAGGATGGACTGCTGCCCCATCATAACCTCCATGAATTGAGACATTTTGGAGGTTAGCTCTGCCACCCCCGACCTGTCTCTGTATCGCCTGTCCCGACGAGGGGAAAGAGAGCGTGCTCTCCGTCGAGGCGATCTGGAGTGCGACCTAGACTCCCGACGGGGGCGTACCCTACGAGGGGAGGGGCTGCGCTCCCGAGCGCGTCTGGTGGGGGACCTCTGACCAGCCGTTAGCTGGGAGGACGGGCTCCTGGAGAGCTGCAGCCGCCCTGGCGGCATCGCCGTAGATGACGGCGGGGCAGAAATGGTGTGGGACGATCCAGTGGAAGGAGAGCGCCCACCCACTGCTTTCTTCGCCCTTTGGCGGAGGGTGCGTGTCTGGAAACCAGCACAAAGATGGCAAAAAGCCCTATCCGCCAACGCGGATGCGGCGTGCTCTGGCCCCAGACACGCCACACAGTCCTCATGGGGATCGCTCGCTGGCAATTTTGCCTGGCAGGTGACGCAACGGTGGAACCCGGACATGGTTGCCGAAGCGTGGACGTGCCCTGATCGTAAAGGCGTCGATGCGCCAAGCGTCGAGCGCCGAAGCATCGAGCGTTGAGGTGCGTGCACCGAGCGTCAAGGCGTCGAAGCGCCGAGGTGCGTGCACCGAGCGAGCGCCGAAGTGCGTGCACCGAGCGTCGAGGTGCATGCACCGAGCGTCAAGGCGTCGAAGCGCCGAGCGTCGAGGTGCGTGCACCGAGCGTCGAGCGTCGAGGTGCGTGCACCGAGCGTCGAGCGTCGAGGTGCGTGCACCGAGCGTCGAAGCGCCGAGCGTCGAGGTGCGTGCACCGAGCGTGAAGGCGTCGATGCGCCGAGCGTCGAGCGCCGAAGCGTCGAGCGTCGAGGTGCGTGCACCGAGCGTCGAGTGTCGAGGTGCGTGCACCGAGCGTCGAGGTGCGTGCACCGAGCGTCGAGGCGCCGACGCGCCGAGCGTCGAGCGCCGAAGCGTCGAGCGTCGAGGTGCGTGCACCGAGCGTCGAAGCGTCGAGGTGCGTGCACCGAGCGTCGAGGCGTCGATGCGCCGAGCGTCGAGCGCCGAAGCGTCGAGCGTCGAGGTGCGTGCACCGAGCGTCGAGCGCCGAAGCGTCGAGCATCGAGGTGCGTGCACCGAGCGTCGATGCGCCGAAGTCCCCAAGCGCAGACGCGCTAGCACCAAGCGCTGATGCGCTGCACAAAGCGCCGAAGCGCTGCACCAAGTGGCAAAGTGCCGACACCAAGCGCCTAAGCGCAGCACGCCGGAGCGTGAGTACCGAGCGTAGAACGCTAGCACAGACGCCTAAGCGTCAGCTGACCCGCAGAGCGGAGACGCTATGTGCTGGTACAGTGTCTGATGCTGTGCACTACTTACCTGCTGGTGCTGGGGATTGAGGCTTAGTGGTCGTCTTCCTCTGTGTAGTGAATGGGATTTTTTTTTTTTTTTTTTTTTCGCTGCAGCAGTACTGCTGGTGGTGATTATGTGACTGGGACACAGTATATGTGGGCACAGTACAACTACCACGCGGTTTTTTTTTTTTTTTTTTTACCGCAGGCAGTACGTGGGAGACAGCAGAGCAGGCTCCACACACACGCGGTCTAGCCAAGGCAAGACCGGGGCTGCAGACACGCGCGCGGCCAAGGCCAACGCAACGTGCGTCACAAATATATACAAATACACACAGAAAAATATATATTTTAATACAACCCAAAACACAACACAATAATCAAAATTAATTAATAAAGGAAAGACGGGAGACCACGAGAAACGCGATGCAAGCAAAGCGTGAAGGAAATATATAAAATATATAAAAATATACACAATATATAAAATCCTTAAATAATAATAATAACGACTCCGAAGAGTGTAACTGAAATAAACTCAGAGAAGGGGCAAAAACCAGCTTCTCAAGCTTTAAGCTTTTTGAGTACAGTCAGCTACAGGCTCTAATACCTACCGCTACCAATGCTGAAGACAAAAGAGGAAGTGAGTCTCTGCGCGCTGCGTATAGTAAGCTCCCAAGGGGGCGGGCTTACGTGGCAGCTCGCGCAGAGGCCTATCGGCAGCTTTGCTATAAAAGCTCAGCCAATCGCTACTGCCTGACGGCAATATCCCATACCTTGATGGTTATTTTCGACTTGAAAGGGAACTGGAGATTAGTGTGTCTGTGTGTGACAATACCTGGGTGCCCCATCTTAGTTCTTAACTTTGACCTGAAGAGATATCACCATCTACTGGAACAAGATAGAAGTTCCTATTCTGATAGAATATCAAACTACAGACTTATTATAAACTTTTATTGTGTTATATTGGTTGTTTTCCAATATAACACATGATAAGAATCCAAGCATAACATAGCACAGAAAGTACACAACGTTTTTGTTGTATGGCTAACCTACAGTATCCTAAAGGAAACAGCTCTGAGATAGCATTGTATTACTGGTTCTTCCACATCCATGAAGCTTCTCTGAACTGTAGCTTTCCAAACAAGGCCACATTAGGTATTTTTATTACTTGTAGTGTTTTTTACCTGCTTGTTTTAAATAAGAAGTTTTGTTTTTGTTTTTCCTCTAGAAAGTAAATGTTGCTGTGATGTATTCACAGGAAGTGCTTTCTTAAAATATACATCCTATGTTTTAAAAGCTAAAGGTTTGAGGTATTTTGTTTAATAGACAGTATTCTCCAAAGCCCTGTTTCCATTGCCTTAATACACTTAGGGGTTAATGTAAGTATAGGTGCCAATAATTGCAGATGCAAAATTCAAATTGCATTGTGACCAGGCAATTATTTTGCACTGCACCCTATGTACGCTTAGGAGCAATGCAACTTACTCAACTCGTACAAATAATGATCCGCAATTCTAATAATGAGGGTCTCAATGAGCGCATCGGTCTATTTAGTGGCTACACTTGCAGAGTTAGGAGTACAGAGAGCAGTATGACATTTGAGACATCTCAAATTGACTTCCTGTCCTGTTTGAGATATCTCAAATTGAATTTGAGATATCTCAAATTGACTTCCTGTCTAGTTGGAGATATCTCGAATTGACTTCCTGTCTAGTTTGAGATATCTTGAAATGGGACGGAAGTCCATTCAAAACATAGAGCATTTTCACAGGAAATTAATTTGAGATAACTCACAGGAAGTCAATTTGAGATATCTCAAATTCAAATCAAGATATCTCAAACAGGACAGGAAATCAATTTAAGATATCTGAAATTCAATTCGAGATATCTCAAAAAGGACAGGAAGTCAATTTGAGATCTCAAATTCAATCTGAGATATCTCCAAATGAGTTTGAGATATCTGCAATTCAATTTAAGATATCTCGAAATGCATTTCGCGATATCTCTAAATGATCATTTGGCTTGCCATACACTGTGAACAAGTTACTGAATTAACAGCTTCATCATTAACACATGTAGGCCACTTCTAGATATTTTTAATTGCAGTACTAAAACTTTTTTTTTTTTTTTTTTTTACTTTTGCTAATACATTTTAGGACCTAATGGTAACTTAAATACTGAAACTTACACAAATACATAAACCTGCACTCAAATCCTAATTACAAAATACAAAAATATCTGTACAATTATTATTTTAGATATTTAAAACATTTTAAGAGCTAGATAAAAAAAAAAAGTTCTAACCATGTTTGCTTTTGTGTATGAGATACCTCAACTAAAGAACAGCTCCATGTAACTAGATTTTTTTTTAGTATTGAGGAATTATTTAGACTATTGGAAATACCCATGACGCAACATCGTCCACTGCTGGCATACTGAAGCCTGAAGGCTACCATACAACATATGGAATATTGAGGAAAACGTTTGCATTCATTAGCAACAATGAAATTGTATAAAATCATGAAAAAAAAAACCAACAGAAAAATGTATATATATTTTTTTAACACAGCCATTATCTAATAGCAATAGAAATCTGGTAAGGCCCTTTTCATTATGGTAAGTTACCTCGTCTTAGGCTCAGGCATTTAACAGCATGAGACGGGGCTTATCAGACGGTAAAGCCCTCTTCTTTGGGTTCTATTATTATTATTATTTATTTATTTGCAGACGCCCTTACCCAGGGTGACTTACAGTTGTATACAGAATAAAATACATATCAAGAATAACAGTACAATTAAGAGCAAGATACAAAATACAATGACTTCAGTCCTAATAAAAGCAAATACAAAACACAGTACGATTTGATATTGGTGCAGTTCAAGAGCAGATAACAGTGTTGATAGTTACATCAGGGTTAGATACGAGTGCAAGTGAAATACAAAATACTACAGATTGGATTAAGTGCAGGATTAAAGGAGTAAAATAGGGAGCCGATAAGTGCAAGTTAAAGTGCATTAAAGGCAGAGTGCTATATTGTCCAGAAGGGAAGAGTTGAGTTTTACAGGTGTTTTCTGAAGAGGTGTGTCTTGAGGAGGCGCCAGAAGGTGGTCAGGTATTGGGCAGTCCTCTGTAGGAAGGTCGTTCCGTCACTGCGGGGTGAGGGTGGAGAAGGAGTGGGCTCTGGAGGCAGGGGAGCGTAGAGGAGGTACAGCCAGTCTTCTAGTGCAGGCAGAGAAGAGAGGTCGGGTGGGGGTGTAGGGCGAGATGAGGGTTATTGCCTAAATATTTCACTCACTGATATTCTTAAAATGTTTATTTTACATTTATGTAATGAACTACTGTATTGATTTTTGCTCATATACACATTTCCATCTCAACTCCTTAATTGCATGTACATAGGGGGAATCCAAGTCCAGTGACCCTTATGAACAAAGCTAATTCGATACTGGCCCCAGATCAACAGAGGACCAAGTCACATGGCCAACCACAATAAGAAAATTACAATTGCAATAGTCTGTCACAATTTGAGGAATGAAGATCAAAGGAACCCCATGACATTTTTAGAATTTATTTTATGTGATTTTTACAATTTTGTTAAAATAATGATCTTTTCAAAATCATGTTCTAATATCAAGCTTGGCACACATTAATATGTAAAATATAAGACTTTGTAATTTAGGTGAAATATTACATTTTATACTCTAATAGAACAATTATAAAGTGATTTAAACGCCAATTGAAGATGGCCATTTCAATAAAATAAGTCAATGCACTTTATATTGGTAAATTCGGTATATGTAAATACACAAGATCTTCATAAAGTACAGAGTTTGTTTATTTTAGTAGACGACACATCATTTAATTAATTATTTTTAATCTCTGACTTTTCCAGTTCGCCCCCAATTCCACTGTATCATATAAAGTAAAATATACAATTGGCAGGAAGACCAGGGTCAGTATCTTCATCATTTTTCATTATGAGATGAAAATCTGGTATATCGGTCCCAGCTAATTACGTCCTGATAGATTGTGTAACGATTTCCCTTGCCTTCAACAGAAGTACCTGCCTGTTGGGAAACATGGGAGAAAGGTACAAGTTAATCAAAATCAAGAGTAAAGAATAACACAGTTCAGTGGTGCACCACTTTATTACAGGTGAGGTCCAGATTAAACATAAATTGATATGGGGCACAATGATCTAGTATGCCCAGCCAGGGTGGATAATACATTGTATTAAATGTATCTGCAAAGTCAGTCAGGCTAAAGATTTTTTAAAAGCTATTGAAACCTTATTTGCCCTATTGCTCCTTGTCCTTGCTCCTTGACATACATATTCAGAAAGGAATTAAGTAATTCTGAAGTTTATATATCTAAAAAGTGGTGTGGTATGGATGTGCACTATTGAAGAAGCATGGGCTCCATGACAATGCTGTGTGTGCATTTTAAAGAGACCACATATAGTTCAGCATGGCATTAGATAGGTCTTTATCTGAGTTAAATTGGTACATTATCCTGTAAACAGTGGCATACGGGATAGTTTCGTTATCGTAACTTACCTTGTGCAATACAGTTCACACTATCTAATTAAATCATAAAAGAATGATGTAGTTGTTCTTATTAAGATTGGAATTTACAGTAGGCATATGTTGGCATCCATACAGGTGTTTGTATGTGTTTATGTAGGTACTGTATTTCAATTTCTTGAATATAGGACTGTTTCTTTAGGGCTAGAGGACTTCTGTTTTGTTTTTTTGTCATTTGGAAAAGGATGACGACACTATTCTAACAGTATCACACCCCGACTGCACATGAATCCCAATAGGAATGTAGTTATAGAAATATTATGTAAATAGATTTATGCCTGTGTGTATAAATCCCAAATCCCCACTGAGACCAGTATCTACAGTACTTTGCAACACAGGCAATTGGACACACTTATTGAGGTTAAAACGGGACAGATTCTATTTTTCTGTACTATCCTTGCTTACAAACATTTCATTACAGTTGGAAATTATTAGTCAGTGTCTTGCTTGAAACCCTGGAACATACTGACCACAGTGATATATTATCAATCTTTCTTTAACAGCAGTTTATAATCATAAACTGTTGTCATTATAGGCAAGAGTTGTAATTATCTTCCCTTTCAAAGTCAATACCCATGTAAAATATACTGTGAATATTTATTTTGATCCCATTAATGCAGCGTGTATTTAAATGCCTTAAGTGTTTGTTTTATTGTAGTATCCCCGTTTAAAAAAGTTTAGCGCCTTTTAAACTCACTCATCACTTTTCCAAGTTTACACATTGAGCAAGGGGTACATGCACCCAATTTCAATTAATTATATTGAAAAAAACAGGTCAACTGCAGGTCATTCCCTATAATGTAATGACATGTCACTAACTGAAAGTGAAAGTGATCTGTTATGAGTTGAATGGGTTGCTACAGCTGTTACACTAAATCACTGGTACTGTTTACATGATTATAGAAGCAAGGCTCATTGTATCTCAACCAATCATAAGAAGTCAAGGAGAAGTTCAGATCATGATATGCAAAATAAAGTAACACAAGTAATCATGTTCAAACTTGTCAATTCCATAGAGATAAAATGGAGAGCCTTTGCTGTACGGGACCTGTTTCAGCAGCATATTGATGGTACTGCGAGATAAACTTAAAAAGTTACCATTTTGGACCAGCTGCCAGCCTGCAAAACGGGCACTCACTTATGCTCACATTCAACTGTAGTTTGTATTTATTTAGCACTATTTCTCTTGGAAAAACATGGCACTGTCACAAATCCTTCCTTAACAGAAACACCTTAATTTCAATGAGAGACAGAAGAACAGTTTAATAATTGACTTTGCTCTTTGTTACTTCAGTTAATGAAATGGGGTTATTTTTAATCGTGGAGTGAAAATAAAAGTGCATTTTTATAACAGGTCATCATTTTATATAGGCAAAAGTGACATTTGCTCAGCTGATGAAATATAGTACCCCAGGTATTATTTCTTATATAAGTTCCAAAAGCGGAAGAACTACATTGTCTGAGTACTTTAATCATATGTGGAGGAAGCTTGCACTGATCTGCTGACATTGACAAAAAATAATCCAGTGGAGATAATCGTTAATACTTCAAAAGAATGACAAACAAGCAGGAAACTAGGATTGTGAAACAATTAGTCAAGTACTGTTATATGTGAGATATTTTAAAACAGAAGTTCAAGGACAATTAAAAATCATTTAACACTTTCCATTACCCCCACACAAACAAACTGGTTATACATTATGACAAACTGGTTATACATTATGACAAACTGGTTATACATTATGTGTTAGATAGTACTGTATGTTTAAGAAAGCATGCTTACAGGCAACAATTTTAAGACACTTTACCCTCCACTAAATGAAATGTATATGAGACAATTGGCCAATAAATTGTTTTATATTTGTTTAGTTGGGGCAAATTCTGCTTGGAATGTTCTAATGGCTGGGCACATGGCTGTATCTCAATGTGCACCCTCCCTCTATGAGAAGTGCACACTTATGTCCATCACTATCATGTAGGGATGTCCAAATACTGAGGCAGCACACAAAGGCACAGGATCAGATGTAATTGTTCTGACTTTTTAACCAATGATTTTGCATCTCTTACAAACTTTAACCAACCATGTGTCATTGACCGAAAATGGTAAATAGGTTTGCTGTAATATTAAAGGCTATTGTTAATGCAAAAAAGCAAACAGAGGTGGTTTAAAGAAAGTGTCACTTTTTTCCTTTCTCATTAACATGCCTGTGACTCAGTCTGTGCTATCAAATTGCAACTGTACTTAAAATATTTAAAAAACAACAGTATAGATAAACTACTGCACCCTTTCAGCTAGACCATTGGAGTGAGTTTAAGCTACAACATATTGAATTACCGTAAAAAACGGTGCATAAGCCGCACCTGTTTATGGGTGCCCCCCCCCCCTTTTTTTAGACAACAATTTCAGGAAAAAGCCTATAGGTCACACCAGTGTATAAGTCACTCCCCCTTTTTAGGACCCCCTAAAAATACCTACAAATAGACTTATACAAAGGTTTTTACAGTAAGTCCTTAGGTACCAACAAGCAGTAGCAATTTTTCATGTATAGCATGTCTTTGAGATATTTGCATATTCCAAATTGAAGTTAAAAAAATAATTAAAAATACAAGCACTTTTACAAGCACATACAAGCACAATACAAGCACAAAATTGAATATTTGGAAAATAGTGCTAATAAGAGGTTAGAAATTTGATTTAAAACTTTAGGAAACTATTGTAATGCTCTTTCTATTAAAACATATTGTGCTGTTGAAAAAATATGAAGGTCTAAAACCACTGGAGACTGCAACACTATGTATAGACCATATAGTATGACCATTACATACTGTAGTAGAGGATAGTGGTTCACTTCCCATAAGTATACAAAATAAGACAATTTTTCTTTACTTGACAATGGTTCTTAATTACTAAAGATGTGATTTATCTACAGGCACCAAACTAGTTTTGACCATTGCTGAACTTGTACTGAAGTAAAAAATAATAATAAAAAGCAGCATCTATTCTATACCATTCATTTTCTTATCAACCATTGTGGCAAGGTCAGGTTTACAAGTGTGGCAGGAAGGGGCTAATATGTTTATTTCAGGCAGGAAAAATTTGATTTTTTTTGGAACTAACCACCTGTAGCCACTAGGGGGGACAAGGGAAGTGGATACCTTTTTGGACCAAAAAAAAAAAGCACATTTTGCCCCAGAACAATGAAACAATAGAGAACAATGAAGGACGTTGGCTTGTTGTTTGTTGTTGCTGATAATACAAGCGATGTGGCATTTATAACGTTCAAGTTTACATTTATTATAATTGTTGTCACTGTTTTTTTCTATTGTATATTTCTGTTTAGTTTGAGTCTATTAAAATTGTAATGTTTGTTCCTGCAGTCGTATGAAGCCTTTCTGCCTGCTCTGTGCTTGTTTAACTTTGTCATTAGATATTTTTTACATCCTTTCAATGATACAGCAACTTTATGTTTGCCTCAACTTTAGAAAGTGGCCCTGTTTTACATAACATAAAAGGCTGGCCCCTTTACACAAGTATACATTGATCGTTCAGATGTGCTGATACATTTTTGCTATTGATAGCAGATTTACAGCTGGAATATAATAGTCTATTAAAAGATAAATTATGATACATTAACACAGACACTATTGCAACAAATATACACTTATCCTATTAATCTTAGCTCTTAAAAAGCTCATATTGTACATACACACATACATACATACGTACAGTCCATACGTCATGTCCCTTTTTTAATTTAATGGGTTGTGTTTATAAAAGATACTAAAAAGTGGTTTCTTAATAGTCAAGCTAGGTTGCATATAAGGAAAATGTCCAAAAGATATGTGTGTTTGCTTAGGTTTTTATTGGTGATGAACGCAAAGTAATTATTTTTTTCAAAAACATTTTAATGCTAAACATCATTATATACAAAACCGGGAAGCATAATTTTGATAAACACATTGTTATTAGTAAATTACTTATCCATAATACTCTATCATAAATTATATGTTGATAGCACTGAAGAAGGCTAAAGTGTTTGTATTTTTTACTGTCTACATTTTTCCTATTATACATGTTTGTTGGGGTGGATTGGTTGTGGTTTTGTAAGCTTTAACTATTTGCTCAATCAGACAATGATGACATCACCCCAATAGCTGCTTGTCTCAAAATGTCTCAGGCTACTGACAGCTTGTGAAACTACTGTAGAATGCACAAAATACAAAAATCAGACCCCTGGTAAAACAAGATACTAACTTAATTGCAACCTCATTAATCTGTCTTCCCTATGTAAAACATACGTAACATATATGAAAATAAATGCTGGGAAAACACAGCATGTACTGTTATGTTGATCAAAATGGCGGTGTATCTAAGTACTGCTGTCCCTTAAATCAATAAAAGATGGGTACTGTTTTAAAAACAAACCTCTCAGTGTGTGTATTGAATAGAACACAGTATATGGAAATGCTTCTTTCACTGAAATACTTCTGTGCCAAAAAATAATTCTACTTATTAAAAACCAAAAAAGTCTTCCTGAGTATACTGTAGGTTTTGCTTTTTAATAGAATTGTATTGACCCACTGGACACAACATTATAACTACGAGGATTACAAGACCATAGGCTCTACACATTACAAAAAATGCATCATACACATATTTCAAAGAGTCAAGGTCATGCTTTTTAAACATGCCTCGTTGTCACACACTGTTTTTTTTTTCTTGTGTTTAATGATTGCAATTACACACATTCCCTATAAAGTCTTTCTATCTTTTCTGTCTATATGGGACCTAGATGACCTCATGTCACTCAAGCCATTCCTGTAAACGGAGACCCTAGAGCATTTGTTAAGCTCTCTGTAATGTTGTACTGTAGTATCCTTTTTTAATTGATTTTATTTTACAAAAGTATAAAATCATTTAAGTAACCTAATAATGTGTTTTTTGCTAATGTGGTATATATTGTCCTTGTGTTAATACAATGCTAATTTGTAGAACATCTGTAGAAACCCTGGTGAATCGGTTTTATTTTTTTTATTATTTTTAGCTGTTCATTTCACATGATGTATGGAACTTGTATTTAAGATAGTGGATTTTGTTACAAATCTTTCCATTGAAATAAAAATGTAAAGGTCACGATACACTATTAGTATATAACTTTAGTATATACTGCATATTTGTATATGTATGTTCATAACAATAACAATAATTTCATTATAATACAAGTTTAACAATTCAAAATTGACAGAAAAATACAGAATTCTACTGTAAAGAACCACTTTTTATTATATATATATATAACTCATCATTTTCATATATCACAGATACTTTTTTTAAATGATAACATTGCCCTACAGTACATGTTATGTAATCTCACCAAAACATTTTACATGGCCAATATAAAGAAATCAAGTAAAAAATAAAAAAAAACTGTACCATAAAAACTAGTCTTATTTTTACAGTTTATGCCCTTTTTTTAAAATATATATATAGATATATATTTTACAACAACGAAAACATGCACAGTTAAATGACTGTTATCTGCAGAACACTCTTTTGAAGGCAGTCCAATTTCAGCAGTATATAAATAAGTACTGGCATGGCACTTTCCCTATATATTGCCCAATGCTAAGCCCTATCACTTATCCTCTGACAGCAAATGCACAGTAAATAAAATATCAATGATGAACATGTAAACTTAGTGAATGCATTATTGGAAATGTGAAAAAACGCCAATTAATCAAAAGTGCCCAGCCATTTAAAGTGGAGATACCAAAAACACAAACCAAATTTCAAGAAACCATTGGGGCAACCTTGCCCAGCACAAAGCAAATAGGCACAACTGTAAAACCGATGGGGGACAAGGTTGCCCCAATTGTTTCTTCTAACGTATCAAAAACAGAAGCCATGTTATTAGAAGAAACAATTGGGGCAACCTTGGCCAGCACACAACTGTAAAAGCGGTGGGGGGTCAGGGTTGCTCCATTTGTTTCTACTAACTTGGCTTGTGTTTTTGATGCAAGTTCAATCACTTTTTTTGTGCCTGAAAGTTTCCAATATAAACCCTGTTTGGGAATCAAACCCAAGACATGCTCCTAATGCAGCTTGCAATGCAGGCACCTTAGCTTTCACGCCACAAAGTTTGTCCTTCCATTTCACAACTTTTGCAAGTGTATGGCAGTAAAGTTAGTTTTTAACAAATAACAAGACAAACAAGATTTTGTAAATAATGATTATGTATTATCCCGATTGTATTGAAAGCTTTCATCTGATTTTGCAAACTGTCATAATAAGCTCGATCCGTTAATTTAGTATATTGTAATATTTTCATGTTTAGGAAGTAGTACTCACGGTGTTGAATTCTCAAAATGTTTGTTTTATTTGAAAATACAGAGAATTCCTGTCAGGGGCCGGAATTCATGGCACCAAAATAATAACCCTACGTTTTAGTCTTGGCACTTTCACTGCATATTCTCTCCGGTCACATCTCACACGCTCGCTCAGTTGCACCCACAGTTTCTCATTCAAGTTCAGCGCTTGACTGTTTCCAGTCCCCAGGCTCATGCATCCCCTTATATAACCTCCCGTAATTTCCCACCGCTGTCTGGCTCATCAACCAGTCACATCCATGCTCTGCAACCCCCGAGAACATGTAACATAAAAGACAGACGAGAGAAACTGAACAGTCAACAAGTCCTGCAACAAAGCAATTGTCCAGGTCGTTACAATATTTTTTTTTAAATTTGAAAGTAAAAATATATGAAAGCATGACGACCTTTATGTACAAAAATCTTCACTAATATACAATTGAACAAGAACAGTTGAGAATTTATTTTTCGTTTCATATAGTATTAAATGGCAGTGTTTATATCTGATAGCGAAAAATACATTAATAAATATCAAGATAGATAAAGAAATAAAGAAATAAATTTATATTTATATTATATAAAAAATATATTTTTTTGCAGGCAAATGTTCCATTTTAAAACAGAAATAAATAACTGAATATGAATATAGACAATAAGTGTGTACCCTAGTATATTTCCATGTTGACAAATAAAGTTAATTGTCATTAAACTCGGATATCCTGTAATATACATATGCGTGGATAAAAGTGCCTGGAGTCTGCAATAATCTGCAAAAAAACGAGAGAAAAATCTTACTGTATGACAGGTTGTGACTGAAATATAATAAGTTCTGTTTGTAAATCTCCCTCTCGACCTGTGAGGGTACTAAGTAGCGACAGGGAAAGGCTTTGGACAGGTTGGCCTGACAGTTCATTCCCTGGGTCGGGAAGTCAGTCAGCCTGGAAAAAGATGAGACTCCGGTGCAGGAACGTATTGACCTGGAAGGTAAACGAGGTAGCAGCTGCAGGCAATAGAGTCAGCTGCAATCGTTTACCAAGGGGTCATGCATAATCGCATAAAAGGGGCCGGAGAATTGTAAATCTTTTCCTTCACTTTTGGTTTCAAAATAGACCCGGAAGGACCCGTGCACTGTGTATTAAGAGTATCGTCAGTGTTTGTTTTGTTTGTCTTGTCTATAATTGTTACTTGTGTGTTTATAGACAGCTAACACGTTCCGAAGCTGTCGCTAAGAGCCAGCACTGAACCCGGAACAGCACTGCACTGTTTGTCACTCTTTAAACTGTATCACCCACCACGAGCACTACAGCACGCACCCAGGACTGGTGACCGTGGTTGTATGTTGTGGGAGAGATACTGTGTTTATTGTTTAGGGCTACAATCCCTATTACTGTTCTCCATGTTTTACGCATCACTGTGTATAACCGGAGTTTATTATTTGGTACCAGACCTGGATTATAACTAAAATAAAACTGATATTTTTCTATACCGAATTACAAATCTCTGTCTGTTTATTCCTGCACTGCATCACCTCTGCACCTGTACATAATCAGCAACCACTTTGCCACACAGGTATTGACTTTTTTTCTACATTTCACCTAAGAGTGTTGGGAACTACAAATTAAAAGTGAAAAGGTACTTTTGGCTGATTTACTTTTGCTGCGCCAATACCCTGAAAACACGGAAACTATCCTTGCTGTATGGAGTCACTGGCCATTCTCGCTGATAACTTGGCACGAGGAACTACCATTCCTCTCAATCAATTTAACGGGCCAAGGCAACCAGATGTACAGGTGGAGACAAACGTGGCACCTAGCACTTACTAGAGTCGCATCTTAACCACCATGTGAAAGATCCAGAACAGTACACACCTCCTGACACGCCACAATACTGAGGTGAATTTCATTGGTAAGTGTATAGTACATGACTTGAAGGAAAATTATTTGTATTTTCCATTTTTTCTCTGTCTTAACAAACCCATTAGTATTACAAATCAAAACCCACATGTTTAATGATAGGTCATATTCCTGAAGCTCAAGGTTATTACTGATTTAAAACACATACTGTAAAGTACTTGCCAGAACTATTATACTGTATCTTGCATCTTAAAGCAATGTTAAAGTTAAATATCAGCTTCTAGATTCTCTGAGGTGACATTTATTATAGTAGGAAGAAAATCATGTTACCCTGGCCAGCAGACTGACCATTAACAGGCAAACCAAAATAATACTATAAAAGTCAAATCAAACATAACCATCAACTACTGGAGTTTATGTATAAAGGAACATAGCCTCACAGCGTTAAAACATTGCTTAGTCCATGGGTCAGATTTTCCTAAGCATTAGCATTAATGGGGCCTCCTATTACATGACTCCAAATGCTGGATGAATACAAGGCTAAGTGCTAAGCTCAGATAACCGAACCCCATCACATATTCATTGGCTGCAGGATTACACTGTTTGGTGCAGCTTTTTGTCTTTGTTTTGATTTTCAGTTTTCAGATAAATTAGGAAAGACAGGATATATTATCAGCATTCCAGCCACATTATTCAATCTATCTCGCGGAAATAGAAAACAACAACATGCATGACATGTTGACGCCGTGTTCTCCTTCCAATAATACCAAGTCACCATCTTTCTGAATGTATTCTAACAGGAAAAGGTAAAACTATTCAAACCAATATATATATATAAAAGATTCTAAACAGAATAACTATATAAAAATGAGTCACCTTGAAAATGAAAGCTGTATTTACTTAATGGAGCTGACATTTATGACTATTGTTAATGTGCTGTACACTATTACTAATCGGTCTTGATTGAACCAATTTAATAATCAATACCTACAAATACAATATATACTACAGAATTGGTATATGTCAAGATAAGCCTAACTTCATAAAGGCTTCACCTTTTCAACCTCAGCACAGTCACAGAATCCACTCACTGAATCAACATCAAAGGGCCTGTCTATCATTTTTGATGATAATAAAGCAAACCACAAAAAAAATAAATGATTTTTCGGGGATTGACACCATCGTGTGACAGATTTTAGTTTGCACTATAGCCTCAGAAGTCCTTAACAACGGTACATATTCATAGCAACTAGTCATAGTCACGGTACATATTCATAGCAATGGTTGTGACCACTGACATGCTTATGACATGCCACAGAATTAAAAAATATTACGCAACTGTTTTTTCCTCAGCTTTCTTCAGACAAGCGTCAACAAATTTTAAATGAAAAAGACACTAAAAACCCAAAGTTAATAAGAAATATTCGGCAGCATATCCACTCCAATGGAGGAGTATGAGTGTGGCAGGCCGAAAGTTCTGCATGTGTAAACAGTGTATGGGGGTGTGGGGAATTCACTAGACACAGGAGTCAGAAATGTTATTTGAAACACCACTGGGGTTTTATTAGTTCCAGCAGAGGGCGCTCTTGTGCCGTGGCTCAAATACCGACAACAGTAATTATGAAGTTCACAGGGGTGTTAATAGTAGGGATGAACATAGTCTGGGTTGCACTCACAGGTGCTGCAGATAATTCTAAAAACAAAAGGCGAAAGCAAAAGAGAAAACAAACATTGATAATAAAACTATTGTCTGCAGCCTCCGCTATCCGCAAGGCGCAAGCGTTAATGACAGTTCGGTCTCCCCTCACTAAACTGGAATGGGGTTTTACAAGGGTGTAGTCCCTTGTAAAAGCGTAGTAATAAAGTGAGCTGTGCCTAGATGCTCCAGCCACTCATCTACTTTTATTACCTGTCGTTTACGTTCAGGTATACAGTACGGCCTCTGGCAGACCTTGCACCCCTGGCGCTACTGCATTGTGATCATGGGCTACTCGAGTCTGCCCCAGGACTGGAGAAAACACATCAGGAAATTCCACCACCAACGCCCAAGCCTGGCATTTCTTCTTTGGTGTCAGATTGTCTCCAGTCTGCACCGACCCTGTTTTCGTCAAAACAGAAAGATCAGGACCAAGGTCTGTGACGTCATCTGGTTGCGCCACTAACAAGGCCTTCTGTTGCAACCAAGGCTTCAAGGGATTTACATAATAAATGTGCTTTTCTCGTCGCCGCCCTGGTTGGCAGATCTCATAGTCCACCATCCCAACCCGGCGTGTAACCTAAAAAGGTCCTTGCCACTTCGATAGTAATTTAGACTCCGAACTGGGTAATAATAGAAGCACTTTATCTCCCGGCTGAAATGTGCGCAACCAGGCCTCCCTGTTGTATTGGGTCTCCTGTCTATGCTGAACCTGCTGTAAATTGTCATGCTCCCACAGACCGACAGACTCAAGACGTTTGTGCAGGTTCAACACATACCGGACAGTATTGGTCGAATTATACTGCTGCTCCTCCCACATCTCTCTGACCAGATCGAGCACACCCCAGGTTCTCCACCCATACAGCATCTCAAATGGAGAAAACCCCATGGAATCCTGGGGAACTTCTCTGATAGCAAAGAGAAAGGGAGGAATCAGCTGGTGCCAGTAGCGCATGCCACTCGTAATAAATCTTCGCAACATGCTTTTCAGGGTCTAGGGGTGGTAAACCACGGTCCTGATGGTCTTAATCCCCAACAGTTTACATGTTTTGCGGACCAGCCGGGACATAAAGTTGGTCCCTTGGTTGGTCAGCATTTCCTTGGGGATCCATACCCGAGAGAAAACCTTCACTAACTCATTGGCAACAAATTTAGCAGACCCAGGGTAGAGTGGGATGGCCTCCCGATAGTGTAATCCAAGATTACATGAGCCACACTGGGCCACTACCCCAATATGCTCAAACAGAGCTTCCACTAGTGGCAATGGCACCAGTGGGGCCCCTGGAATGGCTCTAGGGCTAGCCATCTGGAATTCCCTGCAGAGTTCGCAAAAATGACACACATCACCATCTAGCCCCAGCCAATAGAAATGTGTCACAAGCCTCGCTTTGGTTTTGTCCCTGCCCAAATGACCAGACATGGGAATAGTGTGAGCCAACTACAATAAGTCCTCCCTAAAAGGCAACTAGTGATGCACTTCCCCCATCTGGGGTATTTGTTCAACAATACAAAAACGATACGCAATTAATTTCAAAGTGAGGGTACCTGGCAGTGCATCTGGGCTCTACCACCTGACTATTAATCACAAGAGCCTGCCCAGTTCGTCATCACGCCCTTGCTCGAGGTGGAAGTCATGAGAGCGTCATGAGAGACTGATGTGGCCCACCTCCTGGCATGTCCAACACTTCGGTGGACCGGTTTCTCATCATGAAGCTTTACTAAGAGGTTGGAAAACAGCAGCCATCAAAGGGACTTGTACACCCTGTATACAATAAATAGTCTATTCAATTTACTTTATTGACATCTGCATTAAAACAACATTATTAAGACTAATGTCAAACTGCACTAGTAGTAACCCACCCCCCCACCCTCCCAGTACCCCATTATATACCATCATCAACTTTCATTTTTCTATTTTTGACGGGAAAATGTAACATTCTGATCACATCATCAGAGCCCCCCAACCCCTCTCATCACCGGATGTCATGTTTTATTTTTTTTATTTTTTCTCAACTAATTTATATAGATAATACAAATATTATATTAACAACAAAAAGTTGAAAACAAATATGCACACACCTTTTAACATTTGAAGCTTGATGAATATTAAGTATTTTACATTGAGCTAAATATAAGGGAAGCTTCTAAGTGCATAACAGCTGGAACAGTTTAAGAACTGACATTACTGCACTTAACAGTTTTAAAAGGGTAGACATGTGAAAATATTGCTTGCCATTACTGCACTTATGAAAAGGATAATGATAGGTCAGCGATTTGGCACAACCTTGCCAGCATCACTAATCCAAGGGAATGATATATTGTGTAATATATATTTCACAAAAGTAATTACTTTATGTATTGCTGCTTATTTAAAAAAAACAAAAAAACAAAAAAAAAAACAGTTCATTTATAGTGCAGAACCTGCTATAAGGCTGAATGGTTGCATAGTCTCAAAATAATAACCTTAGTTTAAAACAGTTTAAAGTATTTTCAATTTTGTCTTGCTTGACCTCCTTTTACCCTGCTGTCCTAAATCCTGGATTTAACCATACATTTTAACCGAGTCCTTAAGTGCTTCCACTGACAGTAAGTTCAATCAATTTTGAAAGTATGACATGAACAGATATTTAACACAATCCATCTATTTTTCTATTTATCAAACAACCTGTCAGTTTGCATCTCCAAATGTGATGACAAAAATAACAGTGTAGTTAAAATTAAATGCACCATATAGTAAAGCTGGTTTATAATCTGCTATCCATCAGTCCGTTTATACAGTAGGTTCAAGCCACCATTTTTCAGTATTTATAGATACTGCTCTAGAACTGCATGGAAGTTTGCAAGATTCAAACTGTATTATCTGTTACTGAAGACCAGTTGGTCAAGAATACTCACCAGTATTCCCATTTACATTGTTACGTTTTGGATTGTTCCTGATTCATTTATGCAGCAGGTTCTTACCCTGGAGATGTAACCAGGTGGTATCCTGCCCTTATTTTTTAAAACTTACAGTTGGAACTGGATCTGGTCCAGGGAGTGAGTGTGCCAAATACCTGTCCAACAGAGGGTTCTTGAGCCATGCATTATTGAATGGGTTTGAAAAGACTGCAAGGATTCTGTAAAAGCAAGTGCTGTAAAACGGCAGCAAAATTGATTTTTAAACATCTCATAATCATGTCTAACCTTTAAGTACACCAGAGTTTAACCTATTGTATTTAAGAAATACCACATGTGTTATATGTATACTGTAGTATTTCTTACAGCCGTAAAGACAAAGTGGGGCAAGGTTACACTGCTGTATCAGATGTACACCTCTGGCATCACCCAGCTATAGAATTAACACATTTTGCTTCATAAAGTCAAATGAAACCTTCTGAATAATGTTATGCTATAATGTAGTTGTCTTGACACATGTACATGCTATTGTTTCCACCAGACTTTATTATTGCAATGCCCTACATGCTGGGGTGTCAAAAAATACCGTCCAAAAACTCCAGCATGTCCAAAATTCAGCATCTAGGTTGTTAATCAGGTCCCGCTCCAGTGAACATATAACCAATTCCAAAATGTTTTTCCAATATTATAACAGCAAGAGAACATTCAAATAGGAGGTTAAATATATAAGAGATACAAATGGCAAAATCATAGACGAAGAAAAAAATAGCAAATATATTAAATGATTACTTTTCATAAGTTTTTACAAAGGAGTATACGGACAACATGCCGCACATGTCGACCTGTTCCTATCCAGTTTTAAATAAATTTAGCATAACAGAGGCAGAAGTGTTAAAGGGACTAGGAGCTCTTAAAATAAACAAATCCCCTGGGCCGGATGAGATCTTCCCAATAGTACTCAAAGAAATGAAAGAAGTTATTTACAAACCGCTACCTAAGATCATGCAACAGTCTCTTGACACAGGGATTGTACCGACAGACTGGAAAATAGCAAACGTAATACCGATCCACAAAAAGGGAGACAAAACCGAACCAGGTAACTACAGACCAATAAGCCTGACTTCTATTATATGTAAACTTAAGGGAGATCGTGTCTAACTAACCTGCTTGATTTTTTTGAGGATGCAACATCGACAATGGATAATTGCAAAGCATATGACATGGTTTATTTAGATTTCCAGAAAGCTTTTGACAAAGTCCCGCATAAAAGATTAATTCTCAAACTGAACACAGTAGGGATTCAAGGAAATGCATGCACATGGATTAGGGAGTGGTTAACATGTAGAAAACAGAAAGTACTGATTAGAGGAGAAACCTCAAAATGGAGTGAGGTAACCAGTGCTGTACCACAGGGATCAGTATTAAGTCCTCTGCTATTCCTCATCTACATTAATGATTTAGATTCTGGTATAGGAAGCAAACTCATTAAAGTTGCAGACGACACAAAAATAGGAGGAGTGGCAAACACTGTTGAAGTAGCAAAGGTCATTCAAAATGATCTAGACAGCATTCAGAACTGTGCAGACACATGGCAAATTACATTTAATAGAGAAAAGTGTAAGGTACTGCATGCAGGCATTATATATATCATATGGGAGATACTGAAATTGAAGACAGAATCTATGAAAAAGACCTAGGAATTTATGTTGACTGAGAAATGTCTTCATCTAGACAATGTGGGGAAGCTATAAAAAAAGGCCAACAAGATGCTCGGATATATTGTGAAAAGTGTTGAATTTAAATCAAGGGAAGTAATGTTAAAACTTTACAATGCATTAGTAAGACCTCATCTAGAATATTGTGTTCAGTTCTGGTCACCTCGTTACAAAAAGGACATTGCTGCTCTAGAAAGAGTGCAAAGAAGAGTGACCAGAATTATCCCAGGTTTAAAAGGCATGTTGTATGCAGACAGGCTAAAATAATTTAATCTATTCAGTCTTGAACAAAGAAGAAAACGTGGTGATCTGATTCAAGTATTCGAAATTCTAAAAGGTATTGACAATGTCGACCTAGGGGACTTTTTCGACCTGAAAAAAGAAACAAGGTCACAAGTGGAGATTAGATAAAGGGGCATTCAAAACAGAAAATAGAAGGCACTTTTTTACAGAGAATTGTGAGGGTCTGGAACCAACTCTACTCAGTAATGTTGTTGAAGCTGACACCCTGGGATCCTTCAAGAAGCTGCTTGATGAGATTCTGGGATCAATAAGCTACTAACAACCAAATGAGCAAGATGGGGGCCGAATGGCCTCCTCTCGTTTGTAAACTTTCTTATGTTCTTATGTTGTTAACCCCTGTATTAAAATCTCTACACTGGTTGCTGGTCAAATTCCTTATTGATTATAACATTTTATTGTTGACTTTTAAGGCTACTAAGGAATTTCTCCCCCTTAAATCTCTGACCTGCTGTCAAATTACCCTCCTGGTCGCGCTCTACGGTCCGCCGACGCTGGTCTTTTAACTGCTCTCTTAACCAAGCTGCGAACGGAGGGGGATGGAGCTTTCTCATCCTGTGCACCAAGGCTGTGGAACTCACTCCTGCTCGAGATTCGAGTTTCTGAGTCCCTGTCTGTTTTTAAATCTTGCCTTAAAACACATTTATTTAAACTGGCCTTCTTTTAGATTGTTTGTTTTTATTTTCTTGATTTTTAATGTTGTTAGTAGTTTGTATCCAATGTGTTGCTTTTTTACTTGTCTTCCTTTGCTTTGTTAAGCGCTTTGTGATAATCCTTTATGAATTGCGCTATAAAATACAGATTATTATTATTATTATTATTATTATTATTATTATTATTATTATTATTATTATTATTATTATTATGTTAACATATTGAATTATGTACTGCTTTGTAGTTTTTCATATACTTAACAGAAAACTGACAAAATTCTGAAAATGTCACATTTTGAAATCTAACATAAAATACTGTACTACTAGTATAGCTTCCAGTAGATTTTTGCGATATCATTTTGTAGTTTCTTCGATTATATGATGTTAAATAAAAGATGTTCATATAGTATTTTTTTTTTCCTTAATTCTCTCTAGGTGATGCAAAACCTTTGGCCATTAGTTGCTAAACTGCTAAACTTTCTTTATAATTCCACTCTGATTACATTGGCTCATTAGGTTTGGTGTCGCAGAGATAGTTGAAGCTGATAAGGGCTCCAGTTGTTTTTCTTGAAAATGTACAGTGTTTATAAACTAAGCTATTAAAGACAAGGACAATTTACTCTGGGGTCTTTCTGAAGCTGCAAGGTTTGACAGTTGTACTCAATCACAAGTATAGGCAATATCCATACTAATGGGCTTACACTATTCAGTCTAGTGCTGTGGTAACTGCTATTTTTAAAGACACTTTGAAATAAAATAGTAATTTCCATTGACCATTGCAGCCTTGAGACTAACACATTAGGTTATATTTTAGTCATCTTAACAACAACTGAATTAGAGTAAGGTTACCAATACCTCCACCTCAGTATCAACCTATTTATTCTTACAGAAGCACGTTTTAGCATGTTTTTCCCCTTGAAACCCTTTCGGGGTGAGAACAACCAATGTTAGCGTGAAATCAGTTTGCATTTCCTATGTTGTAAGTTCAGGTTTGGGAAGTATACAAAACCAGTGAGCGAGCATACCACGTTTGGATTTTATTTTTTATATTGTGACACGTTTTACAGACCGGAAATCAAATCAAATGTCACTGAAAGTTTCTCTTTTGTCGGTCTGGCATGCTAGAAGTTTAATTCATTTGTTTCTATTTTTTCCAGTTAGTTCACGAAACAGGTTTTCCTTATGCCATTTGCACAGAAAAGGAGAACAAGTTTAGATGATGATCCCTTTTTCTTGTACTTTTTCCTGTATAAAGGGAATGCAGACCCACACTGACCCAGATAGAACCAGAATTTGATTACTCATCTCCAGGTTGTAAACTGTGAAAATGGCTTACTCTGTTGTTTTGTAAGTAGGACACTTGCTTGACAGTTCAATAATTTACCTGCTTAGCATGTACAATGTTTTTTTTTATTTTTTTTTATCACCCTGCTGTTCCTCTTTCAATCTTGTCTGTTTGATGGTGAATCCATCCCCACTTGCCCGTAAATCAACTTATTTTTAATGTGTTGTTCAAAACACAGAGCTTTTGGTGAAATTAACTTAGTAGTTAGATACACCATGCTTAACATCAATGTTCTTGAAGTTTTAACAATAATATGAATTTGCTATATATTAATATATATGTTTTATATATATTGTAGTTGTGTTTCTGTGTTTTGGAATAATTCGATATTATCGATATCAAAACACATGCACAATATCGATGTCAAATTTTCATATCTCTGTACATCACAAATTTTTTCTTTCATAAATGAGCTGATGAGATTAAAAATTATTAATTTTTTTCTTTCGTACCTTTCCTTATATTTTGCAAGAAAAGAACATCCAGTTTGCTTTGATTTAAGACTGATTTTCCTTTAGTTTTGGATATAGAAAGTATATGAGAAATAAAACACAGAATGACAGACTTGTACAATCACATCCAGCAGCCAGGTCTCACAGCCAGGGTTATGCTTATGTCTTACCTATATTATCTCTATTATAGGCAAACAATAGGCCTGTTTACTTTATCATTTAATCATAAGCTGAAGTACAACTGTGTGAGTTATCCCATCCTTTAATGTGTTTGTAGAATAGTTTCATCACTATATATCTGACACTGTCATTAGTTGAAGACAACAATATTAAGAAGCAATAGCAACTGCTTATTAAGATAGCTCAGTAAAGGCAGAGAAGAGCCCATGCAGGTGACTAACAAAACTGTTTTTCTCTGCCACCTCTGTGATCAAGGCCGCACCATAAAGTTTAGCGCCATTTCATAAATGAGGCCCTTTGAATATACTTCCCAGGAGATTGGTGGTAGGTACATGAACAATTATTTAATTCTCCTTTAATGCTTCAATATGTTTAAATAAAGTATTCAATTATGGAGGGGCGTTCTGAGCTATCAGCCACATGGAACGCAGCTTTTGTTGCGATGATACCTGGGATTGTCATTCTTTGCAGCAAATAACACACCAGTACTGTATGTTATACATGGGAGTTGGAGAAAACTATATTTAAGGTAGCTCATTGATAACAGCACTCAGTAATATGAATTAAATAATTAAATTGCAGTAACATTGAAAAGTGTAAAAGTAGTATTAGTTATATGTCCTATAAATCAAACCACACTATAAATGTAAATTAGACTTTAAACTGTGGAATTACTTACCTTTCATTTTTAAGAAAATATAACATTATGTACATGTTCTTAGAATTATATTTTATGCAATAAAGATGAAGTAGCTTCAATGTATTTTAATTTCTTTTTTTACATTCCCTATGCTATTTTATGGTTTGCAGTCATTATGAGTGGTATGGTTTCTCTGACTGAGTTATTATACTTTTTCTTTAAACAGAACCCAATATGCCTTTACCTGGCTTGCTTTGAGATTGAGGTAGAGCTCCAAAGAGTCTTTCTCAATCCATTCGAATCGTATGATAGATTGACCTTTCACCTCTGCCAGCCTTACCTACTCTACATGTTTTGAATGAAATGAGAAAGACTGTTCATTGCTGACACGTTGGATCTCTAGCTAAATCTCAAAGCAAGTTCAAAGCCAGGTAAAGACAGATTAGGTTCTGTTGTTTCCCATATATAGTGGAGAGTGGAACAATAGAACCTACAGCTAATAAGAATGATTGTAAGGGAAATGTAAAAAAAAAAAAAAATGTGTATGACTTATGCTAACTCTGTTACTTAAATTGCAAAATGTGGTAGTCAATTTGAAATTTGAAACCTAACCAGATGATGTTTTGAAGTAGTTTAATTTAAGAAACAACATACACAAATTAAGTTTTTTTAAAAAGTTGAATTTTACATAGAAAAGTGAGAAAGATTGCTCAATGAAGGTATAAAAAGGTTATGTATTGAATCTTTATTGTTTACTGAGAATGATCCCACTCATGATCCAGAGGTCTTAAACAGCCCTGCATTCTCATTCATGGGATAATTTTTGTTGCACAATGAATATTCAGTACATGACCTTTATTCATTTAGTAAAAGAAATCAATAGTCTCTCGCTCCAACCTAAAATCTGCAGCAAGTTCCTTGTCCCGAGAGCCTAATAACTGTTTGATTACTGTACTGTAAATCAGGTAGGAGATACACACATGAGCTTCTAAGAGCACTGTAATATTTATACCAAAAAAAAAGCCAGAATCAAAGCTTGGGGTTGAAGGAACCACTCGATCAATGTCCCTGACTCTGATTGGATTTTCTGCTGCATAGAGAGTAAATGCAAATACGGTATTTAAGCAATGTTAAACTGTAATAACATATGCACTAATAACTTACTTTAATGTTTTATAATATTATGCAGTTAATTATTCAACTACGTGGGAGAGAAAAAAATGTCAGCGACCTGTGACACTGTAAACCCCCGTCCCAACCAATGTAAGCTCAGACTCGTGAGCTGTTTGCTTCGCTGCCGCCTTAGCCAGGGCCGGCGTCATGGGGCGGGGCAAGTGTAGCAACTGCACCCAGAGGCCCAGAGTCCCGAGTCCCTTTTTTTTTTCTGAGACCACTTTAATGACTAGACATAAAAAATATATAGGTGCCGTCTATTAGACATGGATTAGAAAAAAAAAATAGCAAGTTCGTATTGGTGGACTGTCAATCAAAACACAAATTCACAAATCACAGTCGACAGATTGTCTATCTGGAGGCGGGATGCACAGTGAGTGCTCTGGCAATAGGCCAGTGTTAAGGTCATGTGATTACTCTGCTTGGAGATGTGATACTAAAGGCGTAATATCGTGAGCCCGAACAGACCGAACAGAACTGGACAACCTGATTTGGCAAAACTGTTCCACCTTCCTGCCGTTCTGCTTGTTTGGTTGAACAGCCCGGTCTGCTCCAGGAGCAGTTCCACATGGTGAAACATGGTAAAGCCCTGCAGGTATGGCCTATGGCCAAAAGTTTTTCATCACCTAATTTTCTTTTTTTGGGATTGATACATAATAAAAAATATAAAAAAAGAAAAAAATAGATTAACATAATTTAGATGTTTTATTTAACATCACATTATGTAATCAAAGAAACTACAGTCTACCGGAAGCCATAATAGTTGTACAGTAGTATTTAAGGCATGTTGGATTTCGAAATGTCACAGTTTTTCGTTAAGTATGGAAAACTACAGAGCAGTATGTAATTCAATATGTCAAAGTAGCATTATTCCAGAGGCTTCATTCAACTCTGAAGCAAAATGATTTAATTATATAGGAAGATGCAAAACTTTTGGCCATAGCTGTACTGTTAATTCACTGTATTCTAGATACAAAGCTGTACTGCTATGTGGCGGAGTGTCCCGCCCCTATGTATTATTATTTGTATTTTTGTTTACGGCGCGGGTAAAAGCGCAGCGTCTTTTATTATATATTTAAAAACCCTGTGAGGATGCATGGCTGATCAGCTACTGATTATTTAACTAGCTGACAGTCATTCATCCTTACCAAACGCGTGCAGACTCTGGCCGAGGGATAATAAGATAATTAACAACTAGTTAATCCCTCGGCCAGAGTATATAAACCTGCAGCTCTCTGCACTTGATGTTGGGTGTACAGAGGAGAGTACGGGGAGCGGAGAGAGCGAGCAACATTTAAAAACAATTGCTAAAACGTGCTGGATTATCCAGCACGACACTTACTTGTTTGTTTGTTTATTCGTTTGGCCCTCGTGCCCTTTTGTTTTGTGTTTGGTTAAAATCATTTGTTTGTTTATTAAATACGCTGAACGCCCATCCACTGTTTTGGTGTCAGTTACTTCCTGGTCCGTGACGTCATCCACCACCGCTGCGAGCCAGACTGTCACATATGGTGTCCGAGGTGGGACAAACAACGCCTCCAACAGCCGGACCAGGAAAGGCTGTTGGAGGCGTTGTTTGTCCCACCTCGGACACTATATGTGACAGTCTGGCTCACAGCGGTGGTGGATGACGTCACGGACCAGGAAGTAACTGACACCAAAACAGTGCGTTCAGCGTATTTAATAAACAAACAAATGATTTTAACCAAACACAAAACAAAAGGGCACGAGGGCCAAACGAATAAACAAACAAGTAAGTGTTGTGCTGGATAATCCAGCACGTTTTAGCAATTGTTTTTAAATGTTGCTCGCTCTCTCCGCTCCCCGTACTCTCCTCTGTACACCCAACATCAAGTGCAGAGAGCTGCAGGTTTATATACTCTGGCCGAGGGATTAACTAGTTGTTAATTATCTTATTATCCCTCGGCCAGAGTCTGCACACGTTTGGTAAGGATGCATGACTGTCAGCTAGTTAAATAATCAGTAGCTGATCAGCCATGCATCCTCACGGGGTTTTTAAATATATAATAAAAGACGCTGCGCTTTTACCCGCGCCGTAAACAAAAATACAAATAATAATACATAGGGGCGGGACACTCCGCCACATGCTAATTCACTTCTAGATACAACTGTACATGCAATACTGGCAAAATACAATAAATGTAGCCTCAATTTACAATGGTCTGTATATATATATTTGACCCATAATATTAATGTTATAGTTTATTACATATGATGTAACTACAGCTTGGAAATCGCTGTCAGCCATCATGCTAGAACAGAACTAAATGATTTAGTGAAAAGGCTAAAATCTGTTCCTGTTCCACATCAAACAAGCTGACCATGTCTGTTCACCTCACAAAATTCCACCTTAACTAACGGACGGTCAAAATTAAGTATTAAAAAAATACTATTATACTATATTTGGGATATTCATTTGTTAAGTGTGTTCATAGAATTATGTTTTCCCTTATGAGTTGTAACAAATGCATTTGTACTGTGGGCTAGTTTTTGAGATGCACATGTGTTTTTTTTTTTTTTTTATAGAAACATTTTCATACTAACTTTTGTACTTGATAATATTCATTTAAAAATCCTGGCTTGTCCTATGGCAACATTTGAAAAATTGCTTTATTGTATCACATTCAACTAGTTGCTTCACTGCTGCTGGAAAAAGCTGCCATATGTCCATGAAGCACAGAGAGTTATTGCATTTAGGTGAAGATGGACCCTGCATTAAATTACATGTGCAGAGTAGTTAAAATCTATTTGAAATTCTATTGTTAGCCCTGGTTACCAAATAGGACAGAATCTTATTATTGGTATTGGGAGTATAGATTCAGTCAATGTGTTTTCTCCATGCTGTGGTGTATTGCAATTGTTTTTATAGTACAATTTACAGTACATCATAATTAAAATAGCTTAAGAGAGAAATACAGTTTATAATTAATAATTGCATTTATGCTGGAATGTGTAAGGTGATTAAGTTCTGACTGGATATCTAGAGACGCCAGCAGCGGATGTTCAGATACACAACGTAAGGAAAAATTACATTTTTGCAAAAGACATTTCTTGGCCGCACTCTGCGACAGCTATAAATAACATCTGTCCTTATTATTCATTAATAGTCTCTGGATCTATAAAGTTACACTGTCTGACCACAAAGCAGCGTGTGTCAGACTGATTGATGAAAGATTCTAATTTCACAAACTAGAGATGGAGGGTCACTAATCTTTGTTTAATTGAATGACACCAAAGAGCTGATCTTGGATTACCACACAGGCGTTAATACAGTGGAAAGTATTGTGATGACCGTAACTTTTAAACTGATCCTTTAGTGTGCCTAAAGTGACTTATGAATTGAGTCTTGATTAAGTGTCTTGTAAACCTGCTCCAGTTAAAAGAGGAAGAGAATGTAAGATGTGTCCATATTTAAAAATGGAAAGTTGTAAGGAGTGGCGTGAAAGGAAAGACTTGCTTCCGCAAAGTATGTATTAGAAGAGTTAATCTTCCTTGTGAGGCAGGATTTTAGGTTTTTGTAAATCTGTTGCCTCTGTGTCTCCTTTTCAACTGATAATATATCATAAATCATATTTTCAATGTTATGGAAACTACTCTGACTCTTACTTTTACTTGTGAACTAATATGGATCATATTTAAAACAGTGAATGGAAGATTACTGGAGCTGTCCAACAGTGTGTGGGAATGTTATGTTAAGTTAGAAGAATATATTTTGCTGTTATCTGCTCTTTGCGTACAACTGAAATCCGATTTAGGATTTTGTTTTTAATGAACACCAAAATTCCTTCACAATAGAATGCAAAGTGTAAAATTTAGCAGAACCATTTTTTTTTGCATGTGTATGTCTCAGATACTTTTTTTACAATTCTACAAAACTTAAGCATGATTCATGTAGCACCATGTATGCTGGCCTCCAGTGTTAACCTTTTTGTTATGCTTGATATACTTCAGGATAAATATCAATTATCACTCATAAGAAAGCCCACTTGCAGCAATATGGTAGACACAATCACACTTCAGCGGAGTACTGTGTCTTTCTATCTGAGTGACAAGCTGTCAACATGGATTTTCTATCAGCTAATGGGTACAGCTCCTCTGACTAGCCCATGGGAAAAAGCATGACATCCATTACTTTGGGATTTAAAACAAATATCTTAAAAGTGTTATGCTCAATAAATCTGCTGATTATCCTGTTAAATTTCCTTGCAAGACCCGATCACATTAAGATTTTAAGATTGCAGAAAACCCTGAGAAATCTGGTTTAGCTTTTTATATTTTAGGTATAAATGCGTGACCAACAATTATAGATTGTTGTGGCCTCAAAAAGTGTTTCTAATGTGTCCACCTGTCTTTAGGGAGACAGGTGGACACTTTAGAAACTATTTTTCCAGTGTATGTTGTCTCTTTTAATGGGCAGATAATACTTATTACTTATATATATGAGTATATCAGAGAAATATAACCATCATAATTGTGTATACCTTTGCAGACTCCCTGTTGGTTGAGTTTAAACCTGAGCCCACTCTGCATGAAAGTTATAGGTTTAGGGTGTGTTGACAGTGCTCGTTAATGTAACACACTTACTAAAATACACAGTGTATACTGTACCATTGAAGACAACATGCAAAATGTGCCATGTCCTTCCGTGCATGGGATTCAGTAGAATGAATCTTTATGAAGTTACTTGCACTCATTAACTCTTGATCCCATCAGTGTTCAGTAGGAGATACTGCCATCAGCCACACAGCCAGTCTTCACTTTGTGTTTTATCTTTCATCCCCATGGGAATACAGATTTAAAACAATCAGTCTGATGCAATGAGAATTTTCAAATGTGGATACATGTTTTTATGAAATCTTAATCTTATGTAAGAAATACGACCTTATGCAAGAACATAGCCTGAAGTTAACCTTCATTTTGCAAACAGACAGTGTGTGAATAGTGTGTTGGGTTTGGGGGGGGGGGGGGCTGTAGCTGGAAGCAAGCTCTGGAGCTCTGTTTCTTCCTCAGAGAGCAATCACTCACTCCAACGCTTAGAATGACCCCACTTGCTCTCTAGGAAATTACTGTATCTCTAGGCAAGGTTTCAATACAAACCCTGACTGTAAGAACTGCGAACATGACCTTCTGAAGTTGTAGAGGGTCAATCCAACAGTACTGTAATGAGCCAGAATGGTATATTCCAGGATTGGCTGAGACCCATGTGGCCACTCCAAGATGAGGCCAGCTCATTAGGCATGAAGTTGTGTTAACTAAGGCTTTAAAATATGTTTTCTTACCACTTATTAGTGATAGCAACATGATCACTGGTCCCCTTATCATTGTATTATTATTATTATTATTATTATTATTATTATTATTATTATTATTATTATTATTAGTTTATTTAGTAGACATCTTTATCCAAAGTAACCTACAGAGACTTACAAGCAACCTATTGTACTGAATATTTATTTTCTTTATTTCTTTTACTAGGCCATTTTATACAACAAATAATGTAGACACAGTTATGTTAAACCTGTCAGACAATTACACCTGTCTGGTAGTTCCTGAAATTCAAACAAAAAGGTTATGATCTTAAAATGATTACAGCTAACCTAACAATACCATAAATCTTGTTTTACACTTCGATCAGCTGCAGGTATCAATGTAAACATTTAAGAATAAACATGTGTTATGGGAAACAGGTATTTAAAATGACAATGCAAGTG
The DNA here is from genome assembly GCF_902713425.1 of Acipenser ruthenus. Taxonomy (NCBI): domain Eukaryota; kingdom Metazoa; phylum Chordata; class Actinopteri; order Acipenseriformes; family Acipenseridae; genus Acipenser; species Acipenser ruthenus. Next base: position 37,970,288 of record NC_081190.1, on the reverse strand, counting down.
AAAGACTATTTGAAAGCATGGCTTGTAAACACATTTCTTTAACCTAGTGGAGTATCAGATATCATGTTTTAAAAAAATATTACAATAACATGTGTTTCTTTCAAAGGTTCAGTGTTAGACCTGCAGAACAAATAGAGGTGCATAATAGGTAAGATTTATAGAATTGTTTTGTTCACTTTAAGGTCTTTTTTTCTGGATTCATTTGATGTGTGTTGCAAAGCATTTTAAGAACTTGTACAGTAAGTGTATGTTTATGTTGCCCCCCTTTTGGACACATTCTGCAGTGCATCAGTAATTATTTAGTCTGGAAATTCACGCGTATTAAAGCAGAGAACCAATCACGGGTGATTTGTGTTTAAGAATCAGTAACAGTTCAGCTCCCACTGCATTGTATCCTTATTTCATAAACATTACCCGTCGGGCATTTCCGGTCACTGTATACAATTCATATTTTCACATTTGAAAGAACCCTGTTATATAGTAGCAAACATGCATTTTCATTTCAAAAGATATATGTGAAATCATACTACAGTAGGTTTCAGAAAGCTCTCAGGCCCATTAAAGCTGTTTGAATATTCAGTTATTGTTTCACAAGGTCATTTCAACTCAACAGTGTCTCCAGGCCAAAGCAAGTCACTTCATGAAAAGCAAGTCCCTCGTTAGGGGAATCTGATTTCATTTTAAAACCTTCGCAGCACATGGAAGTGCATGACAGGTAAGATTTATGCAATTATTTCATTAGCTATAACACCTCTAAAGATATGCAGTGTAGTTTTACAGCTCACTTCTAGAATGAAAACAGATACAGACCATGTACAGTGGATTCAATAAATATTTTGTATAAGAAAGACAAGTAGATATGCAGTTTTTTTTTTAATAATGTAGAGGCTATGATGATGGTAAATTATATGAGCACTATATTTTACTGTGTGAGGATCTTTCACTAAATCACTGCTGTCAATATTTCATGTTCTTTTTCATGTGTCACAGATAGCAGTATAACAAGGGGCATGCCGAGTATTCTGATCACCTGAGTATTTGTAACAATAATTTTTCTAATATTTTTCTGATAATCAGGTAAAAAGGATATTTCCTGTTACTAGCTGCATATTGCGCTTTAAATCTGTCTCCAAAGAAATAGGTTAGTGATGACATATAATCCTGAGACAATCCAGGGGGAAGGAGCAGTGGTTAGGAGAGCCCAAGTCGCTGCTATGTGTTTCATTTTTTTTTATTTAAAAAAGTCAAGTGTATACTTATATTAAAATGTGTATTTGGTGTTATTTGGTTGTTTTTCTGGAGAAGTTAGAGAATTCCCCTTCTGCATCACCACCTCCATGCTTTCTGTTTGCTTGTTCGTAGTTCTCTGCACGTCTTGCACAGCCCTTAATAGCTTTGCTACATAATACTGTACAAAACCCTTTGTTATTATGCCCCCAGAGTCTGCAAAATCCATAAACGATTCCGAGACAACATATCCGAGCAGGTGTGAAAGTATCTGTGTAAGGGAAATGTCACTGACAAACATCAGTGCCAGAATCGTGTTGAATTTTACTTTTATCTTTTATCTTACCTTTATTATTATTATTATTATTATTATTATTATTATTATTATTATTATTATTATTATTTATTTATTTATTTATTTATTTATTTATTTATTTATTTATTCATTTCTTAGCAGACGCCCTTATCCAGGGTGACTTACAGTCGTAAACAAAAATACATTTCAAGAATCACAGTACAAGTAATAATACAATTAAGAGCAAGATAAATAGAATGACTTTGGTTCGAGCAAGTACAAGTATGACAAAGACTTTGGTTCTAGCAAGGGTGGACAAAGTTGACACTTCCTGTCCTTGTTTGTTCCAAGCCAGTTCTAAATTTTAATTGCACAAATTAAACCTCTATCCAAACCCTAAAATATATATTTTTCATTTTGCCTGTCAAACCTGGAGTGGTATTGACCCTCAGGATCACAATTGTACACTCCTGGTTTATTGCTTTCATTATCTTGTTGGGTGATTTGTGAAGACTTTGTGAAGTGTTTTGGTAATTCCTCATCCCATTCCAAACCTACCCTATGAGTTATGGTTCATTGGTTTAAATACTTTTTTTCCCTAAAATCTTACTGGCTTTGGAAACTATACAAACAATTTTACATTTTTGAAATATATTTGATGTCTAAAATAAAGCAAGTCATTTGTTAAAAATGAGTTAATATTATGTCCGAAACTATTTTTTAAAACATACTTTATTAATCTATTAAATTCAACTACAACACTCCAGAAATTGATTTTATTGCTGGTGTGCAGGTATTCACTATGGGTTTAAAATCAGATATCATCTATCAGCATCAGACATAATGATTTTCACCTCAACTAAGTCAATCTGAAGCAGTGATCTTGAAAGGATTTTCCTGATGGTTTCTGCAACAACAACAACAACAACAAAATAATTGTGATTAGCATTTTACACACTTTATGAGCTGAAGGCAAGAGACCGGTATGTAGATTACATTGCAGAGTGTCATCATGGGTAACCATCTAATTAAAACACTAAAAGCACTACCTTATTGCCTTCAATGTCCAATACATACTCCTTAATACATTACTTTTTAAAGTCAACATTATCATTGACTGAAATAAGTTACCAGTTTATTATGCTAAAATCAGACAGAACAGTTTACATTAGGGTTAGGAAACCTTGGCTCTTCCAGTGAAGTTATTTGTTCTTCAACCAATTAAACCTCTGACCAGGTCCACAAATACCAAATAATTTCATTATAACAATAACAGTGTAGTGGAATGAACCTCCAGGATCAGGTTTCTACTGATTTACATGCATTGAGAAGAACTCTTGATTCCTAATAATTCAATGCACGAGTAAGTGCTGAAGGACTTGTGTCTGAAGGGATTCAGAACTGCACTACAGCATTTATTTTGTATTCTTAATATTGGTTTTGTTATGCACAGCCTTGTTTGATAATCACTTTAAATATTTAGATCCCAAACCACATGCTTTTTTAAAACAATGTAGTCATATAATAATGTAGACTTGAGTAAAATATGTCTCTCGTGTGTTGCAATTGCCTTACCAAGCAAAAAGCAAAAGACAATAGTGCCACTGATTATTGCACCAGTTTCAGTACACCTGCATTTTTAGCCTCTTTAATGCATGCTTCTTTTCAAAGACCCCACACCCTCTTTTAAAAAAGGTGTATTGTGTCCTTTCAGTTTCCTTGCCTTTTATTTCCCCTGAGAAATTAACTGTTGTCTGTCACCTCCTTAATTATTTAATTTCACACAAATGCTCTATCAATTTCTCTCTCTCTCTCTCTCTCTCTCTCTCTATTCAATCTATCACTGTGTTTTTCTTGGTCACAGCAGATGCTCTAATGGCATTCACCCTGGTACCTTGGCTGAGCCAATAGCCTGTCACGTGCAGCTCCTAGGCTTACTTCTCTTTCAGGGAGCATGAACCGTGACTCTGAGCAATTCCATTATCGTAACTCTGTCTGCAATGTTTCAATAAAGTACAAGTAGAAGAATATACAGCAGAAAGATAATAGACAAGGAAGATAGCTGGCTCTCAAAATTGCAATATTGCAGGAAGGAAGCTGTTGAACACAAAAGGCCAAGGTATTTAGCTTTCACTCAAAGCAGAGCTCACTCAGCCACAAAATAACTTAAACTTAGAAACATTACATTGGCTTGTGCCATAATGAAACCCATGTTTAATTCCTTTAGATCGTTCAGCACGTGGAAGCCCATCCGTTATACAGGAGTGGACACATGTGTTATGAAGCTTTCATGTGATTTAACAAATATTCTCTAATCTGCTAAGCATAAAGCAAATGCTTTTTGATAATGAATCTCTCATGGCATTATTAGATGCTCTGTCCAAGGTGTCTGTTTTCTCAGCTTTAACACATTTTCTTTTTTTTAAATGTCATAATTTAAATTTTAACAGCTGTTACTTGACTATAACTCAGGCAAGGTCACATGGCCATACATGTGACTAGGGCTGTAATGAAGGGTACATTTGACCTTCAAAGGTTTGTAACGCATTACCGAAAAAAGGTTTGAACCTTTGGTACTAATAGTACTAATTTTCATAATTTACTTTATAAATTAAGATTCATTTATAAACAAGTGGTATAATTGTTAACAGGTACAGCTGTAGATTCACCTCCCTCTCTGGCATTGGTGGCAGTGACGCTGGGCACTCCGGCGGAGAAACCATCAGGAAAATCCTTTCAAGATCATTGCTTCAGATTGATTTAGTTGAGGTTAAAATCATTATGTCTGATGCTGAAGGTGATATCTGATTTTAAACCCATAGTGAATACCTGCACACCAGCAATAAAATCAATTTCTGGAGATGCTGTAGTTGAATTTAATAGACCAATAAAGTAATTGTCAAACTATGTTAAAGCGGGACAAAATTGCTGTCTGCGATGTTCCCTCTGCACACCAGGTTATCTGCTTCCACTGCGGAGAGATTGGACATATCAGCCCTGACTGCCACAAAATGGACTGTGATGTCACCTCTCTAGCGCAAATGTCAGGTAAGATCCAGGGGAAAATGTGGGAGGGGCCCTATTTGAGCTGAGTAAAAGTAGGTGAAAGGAAGACCCATGCTTTAGTGGATTCCGGATGTCAGCAGACACTCATTCGGATTGCTCTATTAGATGGTACTCAATGATGCCCACAGGGACAGGGGTCTGTGGGCATCGCCTGTGTTCATGGTGAAGCCAGAGAGTATACAACCACACGAGTTAGGTTGCAAATCGGCAACAAAATGGCATATGTAGCCGTGGCTGTAGCAGTCTGCCATACCCCATCCTTCTGGGATGAGACTGGCCCCACTTCTCAAACCTGTTGCAGAGAGGAGGCTTTTTGCAGTCTGTGCCAGTATGATGTACCACAGAAAGGGGAAAGGATTTGGAGATATTTTCCCCTTTAGTTTTACTTAGTTTGTCCCTAACTTTCACCCATGAAAAATTAAAAAAGAGCAAAGGGCTGCTAATTTTGAGGGCACTGTGGAGCAAATAGGTAAAAATGTCGATGTGTTAATCTCCAAACATTTTTCTGAGGAGGTGGGAGTGCAAACCAAATCAGCTGAGCCAAGGAAGGCCCCAATTGATACCCTTAGTGATAATGTTATGACCCAGGTGGAAGAACAATAATACATACAGGGACTTGCAACCTGTCACAGTCTTGTAGACTACGTATTCAGTACATATTTTATTGAAGCAGTACAGCCGCTATAGGCAGGGGTTCAAATAAAAGAAAAAAAAAACAATTATTTTGGTCCGCATTGAACCACTAGTGGAACAAAAACCCCAAAAAACAGTATTTACAGTCATATATGGATTTTAAAATATGGCATCTTCACATGCTTGACACATTCTTACTTTTGACCCTAAGGAACAACAATGTTGCATCTCAAGAAACTCAGTAAACATAAATAATACTTAAAAAAAAAATCTGACATAAGTTAACACAAAATAGCACATAATATGTATTTGTAAAACTAAATAAACCTTTATTGTTTACATTCTGGAGCATTTCACCATTTCAGACTCAAATTATTATTATTATTATTATTATTATTATTATTATTATTATTATTATTATTATTATTTTTAAATCAGTATACAAACAATGTGACATTGCAACATTATTCATCACTCATGTTTTCTATTAAATGCTGATTTGTACTTTGAAGCCATCGAAAAGTCTCTCCTGAAAAGTGTATCCTCAGAAGTACAGAAAAACATCTTATTGACTTGAGCGAATCTTGATGAGAATGACATTCATCTAATAAATCAGTGCCTGCACCACTGTTATACGCTTAGTATATATATATATATATACAGATAAATTCACAGGTATCAGTGTTATTGTAAATACAAATGTGGGGCAGCGTGCTGATTGCAGGGGCGGGACTCGGCAGTATTTAAGCAGCGTGGTTTTGCCATTCGGTCTCCCTGTCCTGAACTGAAAACACGGAAGAGACACGCTGTGCTTTGTTGTTTTGCTTTTACAAACCTGCTGTAATTCACAGAATCCTGAAGCTTTGGAAAACCATGGTGGATTACCGCATTGAAAAAAAACCCAGGACTAAACCCAGGCCACATGCTCTGTTTATTGTGTTAATAACTTTAGAAAGGAATGACTTGTTGTCTCTTTAGCACAAGTAAGATACATATTTTATATCAGAAAACATTGAAAGTAACTGAAGGGTTTATATCACATTATATGTTCACAGGGACAAGCTGTTATATTTATTTACATAGGTCAAGTAGAAGGTGTTTTGTAAAAGTCTTCCTTGTTGTTTAAGCACACTTCTAGATATTAATCTTAATCAATTCTTACTTTATTTGCTACGGAGTTAAGAATAAAAATAAGAGCATCCATCACTCAGGGGATTAGAATCTGAGCTCTCTTCATTCTTTCTCTTGGGCACAAATTGCATTTAATTACCTAGTTATTTCCAGATCAGGTAACTCTAAAACAGATTTTAGTCATCACTATACTGTTGTGTAAATAAAGATTTACAGGTAGCACAATCCATTTGCATTTCAGTAGTCTAATATATTTTTACAGTATAAATTATAGAAAGACAAGAAAGCACTGCAATAATAGGATGATCAATCTCAAAGCATGGATTGTATGATAATAGAAGTGGACTCCCACTCGGTTTTGTGGAAAGCAAGATAATGTCATTGTCACGTGAAGGCTAATTGCAGAGCAGCACTGACAAGCAAACCCCCACTGAGTTATGGATGCTGCAGGGTTTTGTGTGGAATCATTTAGCAATAACTGGAAAGGAAACAAGAATGTACAGCTTTGTGTTCATAATAATATCACATAGTGGGGGCAGTCATTGCCTTGTTAGCATGCATCAGAGCTCAAGCTAAGATCCCTAGCTTATACTATGAACTAGCTGATGGTATTAAGATCTGGTACTATTTAGATCTTTCTATCAGACACCCACCTTCACTTCCCTCGCGAGTCAGGTTAAAACATGTCTGTATACATTAATGTATCCAGGGGCACAACTCTGTAAACTTTGTCAGTACATGATAATTCTATCAGAAACGTATATGTTTTTAGGGGCAAAGCATTACTGAAGAGCTCTCAAGTATATACCATGTATATAAATAAAGTAAAAATGATTGTGTTGTTATTTAAATAATACAGTCTAATTCAGGTGAAAATTGTATAGTTTTAGAGAAAACATTTATGTTAAGTGAAAAGAAAACAAATGTACAGCATGTCAGCTACCATTAGTATTTTTTTTATTATTATTCCTACAGTGGGACAAATCTATGATACAAAATGGCATCCTTCAAGCACAGCCCTGACCTGAAATGACATGTAGCCAAGTCATTATCTTAATAACTTATGCCATGGTAGCTGGACAGCTGGTGCAAACAGCAGTTCAGGTTTATTTCCAAGGTCATGGTTACTGAGTGTGTGTTACTGTATAAAACATCATACGATTCAAAAAGAAAATTTAAAACAATAATTTCAAAGATAATAATTTAACACTATACTACATTCTGTTATCACAAACACAGTATGTAGAAAAAGCTTGGATCTCTGTTTCTGTTCCTATGTTTTCTCATATTTCTAACTTCATACAATGCATGTCAATACTGTGGCATACTCCTCTATAATATTCTTACTATTACTAACAAGGCACATTAAATCCTAGATTTTACCTGAAACTGAGGGTAGGAATTGGGACCTTGTACCTATCGGTTGGCAAATGTTGACACTGAGACTCTTGATTCATGATATGTGGTCTTGATGACATTGTATAACTATCAAACCTGTTACGTAAGTCAGAATCCCTAGACACATTTGCTCATACAGTATAAAGTATTTTACGACTGCTTAAAAAGATTGAGTTTCCTTGCATGGAGACTCGTTGTCACACCACAGGGATGTGTTTACAGGTGCGTTCAGGCTATTTGACACTCCACCGTAACCCTACCTCGATGACCATCACAAGGAGGCATCACATTTCTGTTGACCAATAGATTGTACTTTGAAGGTCAAACTGAAATGTCTACTTGTATTCTGGAACTGAAAAGAACTGATCTCATATGGATTTGTTACATGTTTTTCTTTTACATTTTTTTCTGCACAATCACATCACTGAGGGTAAATCCACACCAAATTGAATATTTTAATAAAATAATTTGTAACGTCACTAAGCACAAATCAGCGAGATAGTTTAATACTCTGATCCCCTGAACCACAAGGGGGCCAGGATTGCGTACACACACTTTAAAAACGTATGAGGAGCCAGGGAGAGGCCAAAAGGCAATGCGGAGGTACTTCCTGTGCTCTGGACTAATAAGAATGTGAAAATACGCGTCCCATAAGTCCACGGTGGCGAACCAGTCGCCCGGCCGGACTGACTGGAGAATATGACGGTGAATCAGCATTTGGAACCGCCTTTCCTTCAAGAACTTGTTGAAGAATCTTAGGTCTAAGATGGGGCAAAAGCCGTCGTCTTTCTTGGGTACTAGAAAATATCTCCAGTAGAACCCCTCTCCGCAGGAGGTGGGATCTACGAGATGAATGGCTCACTTGCACAGCTAGACGGCCACTTCCTCTTTGAGTACTGAGACCTAAAGAGTGTCCAACACAGATGTGTGCGTGACTCCTCCGAAGTGGGGAGGTCCCAGACGGAACTGCAGTGCGTAACCGTTTTGCACGGTAGGGAGCACCCAGGTGTCCGAGGTGCAAGCGTGCCAATATTGCAGCTGTTGTGCTGTGAAAGGGTGGTTCTTAGGCCGCAAGCCTTCAGGGCCTCTTCTGGGGCCACTGAGGTTGAAGCAGAGCACTCTGAGGCGGCTGCCTAGGGCAATGGCTCTGGAATTGCCTCCTGGAACGCTGCTGCGCGGACACACTGTGGCCTGCGTTCCTCGTGCTCTTTGGAGGGGTTTCCCATCGCCACTGTGGCCTGTAGGCAATGCCTCAGGTCACCCAGCGAGGCCGTGGGCACCGGGACCATCCTTGTGATGGTAAGTGCCCGGGGGGCCTGCCAATGGCTCAACCTACCCTGCGCAGGAGAACGAGGAGGGAGCAACGCAGCCAACTGCCGAGCTACCACCAGGCTTGCCAGGCTCTGGCCTAGGGCTTGCCCTTGAAGATCTGGAGCACCATACTAGAGAGGAGGCGGAGCTCCTTGACCACAGGCTCTGGGAGCGGGGCCCCCGTGAGCACGCAATCTAAATACACGGTGAGAATTCCCGCCATGTTAGCCAGGCGGGTAACCTGCGCTTCCGCTGCGTAAGCCCTCCTCAATTGTGTCTGTAATCCTATATTGAGGGTTTGGGCACATAGGGTCCTTTGAGAATACACCCACCGGCGGGGCCTTAACCAAGGCCGCGATGGTGGTCAACTGGGGGGAATCCTGCCAAGCCCAGCTTCTCTGCATCATCCAATGAAGCAAGTCAGATGGCTTGCTTCAAAATAATCAGCGCTGACGCCGGTCGATACCAAGAGGAGCATACCTCCTCCATAAAATCAGGGAATGGTCGGAATGGCTGTGCTGTGGGAGCTACTTCCTGTGTCCAAAACACAGACCCAGGGCTCTGCCGGTGCCATCCAGGGGATCTGCAAAAAATTTGCAGCGCGCCCCATTAATGCTGGCATGGAGCTGGGCAATGGCGGTAAACTTCTCTCTGAGGCAATGTCGGAGGTAAGTTCCGCCACAGTCAATGATGCCGGCTCCTCCACCTCCGAGGGGAAGGAGTCTTCATCACTGGAGGCCACTAAAGAAAATGTGTCCTCCTCCACCATCAAAGGCTGTGGCTCTGGCTCGACCTGGGCTTCCATGGGAGACCCAGGGGCCAAATCTGGTGCAGGTTATAGTGGCGCCTCTACCGGTGCCGCAGGAGCTTGCTGCCTAGACAGCAGCTCAAGGACCTGAGCCGCTGGGCGGTATATTTGCCTGTCTGCATACGACATGCCTTTTAAACCCAGGATAATTCTGGTCGCTCTTCTTTGCAGCAATATCCTTTTTGTAACAAGGTGACCAGAACTGAACACAATATTCTAGATGAGGTCTTACTAATGCATTGTAAAGTTTTAAAATTAATTCCCTTGGTTTAAATTCAACACTTTTCACAATATATCCAAGCATCTTGTTGGCCTTTTTTATAGCTTCCCCACATTTTCTAACCCCAGCAGCCCCAGCAGAGGCACTGAAGGCTTGCAGCCTCAGACCCGCCCCTTCTCACAACACCAGCTGCAATACTGGCGCAATTGCACCTCAGACTCTTGGGTGCTCGCCACCATACACACCGGTTAAGCACTGCAGTTCCGCGCAGGCCGTCCTCCCTTTCGAGGGATCATGGTTACATCCGTGAGCGACCCTCTCCAGGTCTTGGCCCTCAGGGAAGAAGTAAAAACATTACTTCTCAAACACACCTAGAACAAGAGGAGGGGTTCTACTTGAGGTACCTTCTAGTGCCAAAAAAGGAAGGTGGCCTTCGCCCCATCCTAGACCTGAGACACCTCAACAGGTTCTTGAGGGAGAGGAGGATCCAGATGGTCACACATCACCACATCCTCTAGTCTGTCCGGCTGGGCAACTGGTTTACCACTGTGTACTTAAATACACGTATTTTCACGTCCCTATTCGTCCCGCGCACAGGAAATATCTCTGTTTCACCTTTCAGGGAAGCGTCTTCGAGTTTTCCGTGGTACCATCCGAGCCTCCTTGCACTGCATGGAATCATGGTGTTGAACTACCTGGACAACGAGGCCAAAAAACAATTAATACCAGTGCAAAGTACGTTTTTTTGGGGTCTCCGGCTGGATTCCCTTACAGTGCAAGCCTACCTGTTAGATGACAGAGTGACCGCCATTCACAACTGTCTAACCCTGTTTCAACAGGGATCGACAGTACAATTGGTGTTGTGCCAGAAATTATTGGGTCTGATGGCCACAGTTTCATCAGCCATCCAACTGGGGTTACTCCATATGTGCCCGATTCAAGCGTGGCTCAATGCCTTCCGGCTACATCCAAAACGCAACAGACACTGTCGGCTGACGGTGTCTCATGTATGCTGGGAAGACCTGTGCTGGTGGAGATAAGCCTCTCACCTGCGTGAAGGCGTAAGGATGGGAGAGATCCACAGCCGTCAGGTGGTCACTTTTTATGGCACCCTGATCAAAGTCAGGATTATAAAACTGAGGCATGTGCTGGACAGAATCACACCTGAATGAGCCCAGAGAGTCTCTGCAGGACTGTTTCTACGCTCTGTAAGGGTGGACAGCCTGCTTCTCTCACAGCTCTGCACTACGATACCCAGAGAACACGGGGACATTCTGAATCATTGCTTCAATTTCCCGGTTTATTAAAAATGTTTTGAACAGAGTGCAGACACTGATTTCCATTACACAAGAGTAGATGTTAAAACTTCATGCTGATTTGAACTCGGCTCTCGCCAAGATAAGCACCAACTAAGACATAGTTTTATAGTAAACTAATGTGATCCATCTGTGTCTCCATTCATTTGTGTTTTCTTCCATATGATGATGTAGATCTCCTTCTACCTGGTGTTGATGGCTGAAGTGTAAGTTATTTTGCCTCCCTAGCACACACAATGGCTGTGATGCTGGCTCCGGAGATCAACCACAATGCGGTCTCCCCAGCGCATCAGCATGACAACCGTCTGGACTGAGCTAAGTAGGGTACATCTCTGGGTGTTTGGTGTTTTGTTGACTAGCCCACGACACCTTAAGAGGGCTCGACGGTGATTCCGGTGTCCTAGCATCACCCCCCTCCATCCCCCGCTCAACTCAGCCCAGCTTACTTAACCGTACATGAGCATTTCATTCTATTTTGCTTGAGATCCCCAACCAGAATCTCTGCTACTTCAGATAAGTTCTTCACTGTGCGACGCAACTCTTGGCCACTGAATCCGACGTCTCTGAGAAACAGGGCATTGGCTACCAAATTATTTATTTTGCCTACCAATTTCCCGGTTTATTAAAAATGTTTTGAACAGAGCGCACGCACTTAAAACATTTCAGAGGCGCTGCTAAGCTGTTGCTCTCGCTTCCATTGCATTGCCACACAGGCACGTCTTTCTTTATTTTTTTAAAATAATTATCTGCACCTACACTGTCATATGATATAATGGTAATGATTGAGCATTCCATGAACTCCCGCCCTCGTACAACTTACAAGCCAACTGTGCAATCTATTGGCTACATCATATTCTGGTTTGAGTCAGACTTTAGAAAACATGGTAGTCTGACAGGAGAAAGAACCATAAAAATGCACTGAGTGTCCGGTAGATTCTGAAATGACCAATCACCATTTCGTTTTTGTGTTTTACATGATTGGAAATGCCATGCATTTCCCTGTGGTCAACACAGTAGTGTGGCAGAGGACTGAGTAAGAGGTATTGCTGAGTTGTGTGTCTCTCAATTAAATAAATATAATTTGCAGTGTTGTACTGGTAAAGGTTTAATTAAAAGTGCTGGACATCGAGACAATATCAAACAACTGGTTGTAGACATAATGAAATGGAAAGGAAAATAAATAAATATATTTATGCACTCACAATCACAAAAGGGTCTTTAAAGGGGAGCCTAGTCACATGACCTGGCCTCTCTTACTATGGGCTTGTCTCATAACTCTTGTTTTCATCTTGTCTTTTTATTCCATTTTATTGTCAACTCAAAATATATTTATTCCCCAAAACTGTGTTATAGCTTTGTCCCAAAAATTTCATTTGGTAAAGCAACTATTCTGGTTGTTCTCTAAATAATAAGCTACAGAAATATACAGCTTTTCAGTATACATATAAAAAAAGCATTTGTAAAATTAAAAAAAAAATATTAAAAAAAACATTTAAGTAGCCAGATTGGAGCCACTATAAACAAAAGAGAAGTGTAGCTATTTTTTATTTTGTATTCTTTATTTTAATTTTTTATTTTGTCAAACCCCACAGCAGCAAGTAGCAGTAATGAAAATTTGATTTTGGCTGCAGAAGCCAATGAAAGTGTTACTCAGCTGAATCCCAACACCAATCCTTTCATGTTCTTTCCCTGAAAGATTAATCATGGATTTGCATGCATCTGTTGCTCTGTCCTTCTGAACTTGTGTAGAGAGACCCAGTGTCTGGTGTAATAGCAGGAAGTATTGAGGAAGTCAAAACGCAGTCAAACAGTGCAGCTTTAGTTTGGTTGTCGACAGATGCAAGACATAGAGCAAGGAAAATAAATATTATGATTTATTTCTTAGCAGACGCCCTTACCCAGGGTGACTTACAGTTGTATACAAAATAAAATACATATAAAGAATTACAGTACATATATTAAATAAATAAACCAGACCATACGGATGCATTGCAGTTTACTCAGGATACCCTGCTACCCCAGTATGTTATTCGGGACATTCAGTTTCAAGACACACTGCTGCCTACATGCCCTCTCTCCCAACTTAATTTTGTATTTTGTGAAATAAAATGCATAAGAAGCCATTCACATAAGAAGCCATTCACACATACACACTAAGACACCTCCTATATATACCCTAGTCTTTTAGTTAGCCCCACCTTCGGACTAAACTATCAGAGTAGGGGTAAAAAGAAAATAACATTTATTTTCATACATTTAGCTGTATTGGGCACGCCCCTGCCACTGGCTTCAATTAAGTGTGTTCCCGTGCTACAACAGGAAGTTGCGCACGCTCCCTAAACATGGCTGCCCCATACTCAAATCACCACAGATAAGTAAAAACAAACAAAAAGCAAACTTAATAAAACAGATGGCTAAAACATCATGTCATTTTATAGAAAATGTGCACCTTTTCCCACGGACGATTGTTGTGTTGCATTTAAACTTTTCTTTCTCTTAATTTTCAGGACTCATCCCTGTACAGTACCCCATTCACACAACTCAGGTAAGTTTCATTTACATTTCCTTTACATTGCTAGTCACAGTAGATAAAAAGTATATATATATATATATATATATATATATATATATATATATATATATATATATAAAACTGTGTTAAATATATGTTTTGTTATACTACAGGGATTAGGCATTAGTGGGAATATTCTCCATCACACTCTGGCTTAAAGGAAAGTGGTCCACAAAGGCCTCAGGCCTAACACATTCCCCATAATCTAAATTTTCTGGAACTAAAAGATAATTTTGTTCTAAATTGTACTCGAATGAATGGTTGGAATTTTCATGCAGTTTTGATTCTGTTTACTTTTTCCCCTGTTGGTGTTTTCATAGTGACAATGATAATTCTAGCTTCACAGTGTTGGGATACTCTAACTGGAAGAATCTTTTAACAGTGCTTCCTAAACATCAGCTGACAGAGAGTCATAGCATGGCTATGACACTGTGGCAAAACTACAAAGTTAGTCAAGAAAAAGAAAGTGTCATAACTTAGATTCAGGGCACAAAGCCTTTGTGGATGCTAACAGATGTTACCTGAGCCGTGAAAACTCAATCATTCTTTACCTTGCAAGGCACCCGAGTCTGTTAACAAAGGCAACTTTTTGGTGTTGTTCTTCTGAAATATGAGTTTAAGGAAAAATAATGTACTCTGAGGAACAGACAGAAACATGTGGCTGGTCATGTACAAAATGAACACTGCCTTATTTCTCTGTCCAGATACATAATAATACATCATGTTATTTGCCTAAGTGGCCCTAGGACCCCCACATATAATTTGCCTACTTCAGATATTCAATTGCCTACCATTTCTGTGAACCCTTTATCCGCCACTGGTCACTGCTGCAGAAAATTAAAGCATTGCTTATAAAATCGACTGATAACATACCGAGTGCTGTGGAAGTAATTAGAAAATAGAAAATAGTTGGGCATCTCGTAATCCAAAGAACCTATAAAGTGGGAAAAGAGAAAAATGAGTTATTTATTAAATATTACTGAGCATTGCCTCGAGTTCCCATGTGACAGTTAATCTGATTAAACTGAACATGTTTCGGAGAGCTATAATACCATCTGCTCTATGTGATAAACAATTTAGAAATCTGCACATGCTACTGAATGAGTTACTGCAATACAATTCAAGGGAAAAATTGAGAAATTATAAACAGTAAAAGGAAGTTGTTGCTGAAAACATCAATAAAAAACTAAAGGGTTTGATACCTCTTTTATTGGGTGATACAGGAATTAAGCAAAGTGGTGGTTCTGGCAGTCAACTCACTTTAACCTTAGATCAAATCTTATAGATCAATATCAAGCAGCTGATGGTAGATACAACAAATGCAATGCAAAACAGCGTCCTTGAATCCTGTAGAAGTCAGCCACCAAAAAGTTGTTCTTTTGATACCTCACACAGAATGTGCATAAGGAAAAGAAAAATCACGATGGGGGTGCGTTCAAAGGGGATAAGTATGAAGGGAATGTTGCATTTTATTCTCAGATCTGCTAAACAAAGCAATTGTTATTAGTATGATGTTTGTGAGGGAAAAATACAATGGCACTGCCTATAGTCAGTCATAGTACCGACAGCTGTGTTGAGAGCTCAGCACACCTCAACTCCCACCCCCAAAAAATAGTTTTCCTGACCTTTGACCTGATTCTAACTCTAGTCTGCCATGAGGAGCGTATTGCAATGAACCAGGAGACAGGGTTCCATTCCAGTTGCTCTGCTTCCAGCAGTCCCTTATACATACAAGAGGTTAGGTTCACCAAAATTGTTCCATGAATGTCATATTTGTAAGTTACCACTATATTTTCATAGTCACTGTTAATTTGAATCTTCATGCTCAAATTTTAAGCAATTTAGGATAATGCATTTGTTTTTTGTTTACTTCAAGAGGGCTTATGTTTCTCATTTCATTTTTTATATTATTTTGGATTAATGATAACATGATAGCAAATGTTTGCCTTTATTCAGTCACAAATCCCTTGACCAGGAGAACGACTGCTGAAAAGGGCTTTAAAAATTGTAATGCTCTTCCACCTGATTTAGCCTCTAATGCCATTGCCAGTGCTTCCTAAATAACTCAATCCACATCATTCCACTCAACCAATCATTCTCACTCTCTTTTAATGCTATTTGGTTAATCCTAGAGCTCCCTTTTGATCTGAATGACTGTATGGACTCTCCTCCTGTTGCCTGCTGTTTCAGATTCAGTGTACCGCATTTGTCCCCCTGCCCCTGACTGCCCTGCATTGCAGTGTCCGCGCCATTGCGCTAATGCCCCCCTGAAATAAAACATGTCCCTCTGAATTTCTCTTAACGTGCCCGTGTGTCCCCCTGACGACAGGCTAATCTTTTTTACTTGTTTGTTTATACTTGCGTTTTCATAATTAAACTCCAGTGCCATTATTCTCCAGTCCAGTAGAATGCGCTCACACCCTCCCTGGTTACAGTCAGTTTCACAGTAAAGCCTGGACGACAACATCAGGCTTGTTAACAACATGGCCGGGCATAAATATAACCTTGTATCCCTGTTACACCCAACCATTACTTCTGAAACAATAAGTATTCAGCTTCGGCAGTGACTGTTGAAATGTATGCTATTATATTTATGCTTAAAAATACTGAAATTCATCCGCTGTAAAATGTATTTGCTAGACAAAATATCTGTCTGATGTTTGGAGATATGGAGTG
The DNA here is from genome assembly GCF_902713425.1 of Acipenser ruthenus. Classification (NCBI taxonomy): domain Eukaryota; kingdom Metazoa; phylum Chordata; class Actinopteri; order Acipenseriformes; family Acipenseridae; genus Acipenser; species Acipenser ruthenus. The sequence continues at coordinate 37,953,635 of NC_081190.1, read as the reverse complement.
ACCTAGCAAGTGAATGGGAGAAATGTGTACTTCTGTGTACTATAATACAGTTTATAGACAAAGTGCAGTAGATTTGTGAAACGAAAACCGCATGACGGTAACGTTATAAAATATGTGAAGTTTGTCTTTTCTATGACAAAAAACATACTTACCAACATTTGGAAACTATACAGCAGGACAATAGATGTATCCCCACAACTCAACACCACACAATCATCATAGTATTAAAATATGTTAACACATAGCAAATCCATAAAACCAACGAAATTGATTGTGTATATCTGACATTTTATTTTGAGTGTTCTGTATAACACAGGCCATCATTTAACCTTGAAAAAAATTAAGTACAGTACCTGAAGCAGATATACACGTTTATCATATGAACAATATTGTGTGTTGTAAAAATAAAGCAAAAATTGTTTTGGAAATTGTCAAAATAAAGGGGCAGCTGGAAGGTAAGACTTTACCAGTCAGGACAATGGCATTTAAATACTACCACTATTAAACTGTATCTGTTGGTAATGTGGTTTCTTCTAATGCAGCGGTTTTCAAACTGGAGTACAGGAGAAAAATTATGAAATGGCAGACAACGCATTTTATTTAGTACCACTTGCCAATCTATTGCAAACTGCTGTCATGTAATCAACGTTTAATCACTAACACCAGACTGATGTGCTGTGACAGTGCGTTCAGTGCACACACGGCTAATTTACATATTAAATATGTACGTTTTAAATAAGCCCTGCTGTTTAAATGTCATATAAACAGTTGGGCAGTTACTGCAGTCTGTCTTTGGGTTAAAGTTTATTGTAGCTTAAGTACTATTGGTTCATTTCACAATACAGAATGTATGGCCAATCAGAAATCGAAGTATTGCCATGTGGTCTAATTTGACAAGCCGTTACGTCTGGTGTGAGAGTAAGAGTTTTTAGCTTTTAATCCAGTGAAAAAATATGCATTGTTGGTTCAATACTAGTACATTACTAGCAAAGGGCGATCAAGACGAAATACCATCAGAGATTAAAAATGCCAAAAATGTCTTGCGACTGAAGCTCTCTCCAATTTCCCTGCCATCATCAGTGATTTGTGTGGTAACAAGCAGGGACATCCATCTCACTAATACTAGGTAAGTGTTTTATTATTATTATTTAATTAGCACCAGTACTGTACTGTTTAGTCACCAAGAATTTAAAAATGCCAATAATATGTTTTCGTAATGAGGTCAGCTGTAGAGATGCTGGATAGTGAACTTTTCTTTGCCTTCTTTTCTGTAATTTTATTATCAATAAAAATACATAATTGCCATTTGCTATCACGGAATAGTCCTGTGTCATTTCTGAGTGATTGAGGCTAGCACATGCTTTGTTGATTTTAATTAATTAGTAATTACGAAGTCGAAGTAACCAAGAAGGGTCGCTAGAAACCATAAACCACTGTTGTATACTGCATGACTGAAGTGGACTAGCCAACAAGCTCCATGACATGGCTATGGAAATATCCAAACTGTATATACTGTACCTACAGGAGTGACAGAAATTAACTGGGTTACCAGCCTTAATCCAACTCATAAGCGACCTTGTTACTTCGGGTCCCAGGAGTTGGAAATTCCCATCTGGAACAGCTTCACTATTTTAGCTGAATGCTTAATCATTTTTACAGCAGCATGTGTCCCTATCAACTACACTGGGAGAGTTAACCAGAGGGAAATAAGCTGGATTGTGACATAATAATATATTGAGTGCAGTTTGTCTGCATAGTCAGATTGTGACTATTTAAAGGTGACATTTGCAGGGGATTTTAAAACCTGCCCTCAATCTGTGCCCTTCATTGCAAAAGATATTGCCTGTGTTTCCCTCAATGTCTAATGCTATTAAAGTATAAGTCACAAAGCCATACACAAATCCATTTCCCCCACTGTTATTTTCTCTTAAGACAAAGACCTTCTTTATATTTACTTTAAGATTTGTTCTTAGCTGAAGCTGACAAATGAATTATAGACCTATAGTTTCAATGAGAGCTGATGGCTAGTTACACCTGTTGAGGAATCTAATTACAAATTGAAAATGCAGTATACAGTTTGGTTCCTTTTGGCATCTGCTGTCTTTATGATATATTTTTGTGGTTGGTCATTTCACAAGGCATCAGTTTACTATGTATTAGTTCCCTGCTATGCTTATACCATTTTCTTCTAAAAGCAATACTAAAGTGTTTATGTTTTAAAGTGCAGTGTCAGCTATGGTATATCAATGCATACAAGTACCTGTTAGGAAACTAGAGCCTTCAAAACCCACCTGACTGGAAGCACTATCATACATGCCAACAGTCCCTTATGGTCGGGACAGTCCTGATTTCCCAGCAAATGTCCTGTGTCCCGATGCATATATATATATGAACATGTGTTATTCTCTTCCGGGTCTGACATCACCACACAGCGATCTTGCCACACCAATTCAAAATAATAATAAATGTCAAATGAATGACTGGGACTACTATTAGCATCACAATTATTACAAAATGACTCTGTAGAATAGATCTGATTTCCAGAGCTAGGAGAAACTTCACAGTGTATGAAGACTAAAGTGTTTAAATAAATATGATCATACATGTCGCGTGAGCCGAGACCATCTATTTTTCCGATCTTGGATCGAATCGTTTAAAGTGAGCCAAGATTGTTTGAGAAGCATTCACACAGGTCTCCAATGGATCTGATCCGCTCTGCTCCAGGGAGCGCATCGTTTGCTCCAATCGCTCCCATGTGAATGGGGCCTTAGACACTCGCTTGAGGTGCGCAGGGTTGCCGGTTCACGCCCAATCTCAGCCCTGTTACAACAGCACTTACTTCGTACTGCACTGTAACCCTTGTAAATTATGTTGGATAAAGGAGTCTGATTATTATTATTATTATTATTATTATTATTATTATTATTATTATTATTATTATTATTATTATTATCTGGCACTTAATCTGCATCAGTTAAAAAAAACAACACAGTTGCTGCCTGCCTGAGGAACATGTAAAGCTGTAGTTATGATAATCATTAATGCCTTCTACGTGACAATTCAGGTGGTACATCCAGCAGTGCAAGGGAGACTGCAAGGTTTGGCTATGCAATCCCTTATATATAGTAGCTTCCATGTTGCTTTTGAACTTCGAATCAGTCATATGTTTCCTGAAAAATCTGATATAATGCAAATGCAATCTAACATGTCAATATAACTTTTCAGTTGGTTTACCAATATGTTTATATTACATAACTGCAACCTTTTGTTTTCAGTGTTTACTTCACAGTCTGTGAAGATCATTATTGACGGAGAACAGGTTATAATGTTCAAAAGCTCTACAGAACAAAATAATAGCAGATGGGTATTACTGTGATTAATCCCTAAACAGAATGGTTCCAGATTTTGACATCATTAGTTAAAATGTTGGCTCGCTCACAAATATATATAAGAGCCAAGTAAGCTTTTATAATAAGCACTTCTGGTCTGACCTAGACATTTACAACGGTGCTAATTTTACATTTACGTAAAGTGGTAATTGTATAATTCTACATTGTGCATGTTGAACAATATCAAAACTGTTAAGCTACCATAATGTTTGCGTCTGACAAAAAGGCCTAATTTATTAAGGGGCACTAAAAATTAGCACACACGTTATTAGTGCCCAATCTCAAGTCACTGTACAATACAAGGCAAAGAAAATCACAATCTCAAGACGTGACGTATACACAAAACTGACAACAATTAGACCACTAAATTAAAGAACAGTCTAATAAAGAATATTTTTAAAAAGCAATTAAAATAGATTTGATAAAATGTTGTTTTAATTGTAAAGATATAAATCCAGTGTGTATCAATATTTTTTTTATTTGAATTTAAAAAAGGACAAAAAGAAATATTGCTTTCAATTTTGACTTAAAAACAGTAAGAGTCCCAGCTTCCCTGACAGATGAGGCACAGCATGCCATTATTTAGGAGCTGAATAGGCCCTTCCTCCCTTTTTATTCACCCTAGGAATAACTAGCAGAACCCGCATCCTGTGATTTAAGCGTGCCGTTGGAGTATACGTGGTCAATAATTCCTGTAAGTAACTGGGTGCTAATCCATTCAGGGTCTAATAAATTAGAAGCAAAATCTTAAAATTAATCCTAAACTACACAGGGACCCAGTGCAAAGAGGCCAAAACAGGAGTAACATGTTCACTTTTTCTGGTTTTAGTCAGAATTCTAGTGGGAGTGTTCTGAATGAGCTGTAAGCGAGACAGGACAGGGTGGCTGTTGGGTAGGTATTATTACATTCCAGGTGTTAATGTTGTTGATAATTGTAACTTTCCAATAACAATCTTCTTTACTTGTTTATTAGATGATGCAGGTTATGGGCTAGGCCATGGCTTTTAACCCCTGTGGCTGATCCTTGCAGTCCAGCAGAGTTCGCACTATGGCATGTACATTTGCCAAATAGTGTGCGCATTGGGACACTTTATCATGGCATAGCATCAAATGTATTGATCATATGGATGTATGGTATGTTGCTGACATCTGTTTGTAGAAGTGTTCTACAAAGGGCAGCACACTTTTTCAGTGTCAGCCTGATGACTGGCAGTCCTGACTATAATATGTGTTGGTGGTGACCTTGTAGCTATGTGCTCTGCCATTGGGATTTCACTGAACATGTATTTTCTTTTGTAAGTTTCATTGACATGACATGAGCATCCAACAGTGCTTACTGTAAAATCACAGTGTATTTTAAACTTTTACAAGATATCGCACGGTGGCTCCAATTTCAAGAATACTCAAGGCCTGACCTCCTTATTAGAAGGTTATCAGTTGGTAGTTTCCAGAGCTTGCTTTCATATGGCAAGTGAGTCACTATCTTCAGAGATTCGACTGGAGATTGTTGCCGGGAAGGAAAAAAAAGCTAGTCAGCTCTTCACAGTTGAGACAGACTCTCCATGTTGACTCAGAAGTGTCTTTTAAAATGAACTACAATCATGAGCTTCCCATTATGTGGCAGTGACAGGTTACAGTGTTTTATATGGTTAACAACAAAAAAACATCCCTTACCACTGCCTGCTGTGTTGTATATATTCCTTCAATAACCATTTTCAACATGTGTGAATTGTATTGATATTTTTTTTACATATCATTGGTCATCAATCAGGCTTGTGTTTTGTTAGTAAGCATTACAACATCCACTATTTGTATTCAATAAAAGCACCATTGCAGATGCTTCTCAGTTGAGGAAAGTTAAGCTTGCACACAGCTTGAACCAACAGTGGGGACTGTATCAGACTGGCAGCTGGCACAGAGATGTACTCTTTCTCTTAACTCAAACACCACAGTTTGCTAAAATTCCCTTGGGATGAAAAAAGCTGGTTCCATATTAACTTTATATATTTTTTTTTTAAATCACAAGTTAAATGTACAAGTAATGTACACAATATTTAATCAAAAAGGGCAAACCAGTTCTAGCATCTCATTCTGATTTTCAAAACTGTTGTCTTTTATTGGTTTTTTTTTCAGAAACATAAGTAGAATGGCATTCAATAAACTGGCAATATCATATTTTTGCTATAAAGTTTGGCCCTGTATCGAGTGTCACAGTAGATAACTTCTGCGACTCTTGATTATTTTTTTTTAACTTGATTGTTTTAAAGTACAAAATATGACAATTTATTTTTAAATATCTTCTTTAGGTCCCTGCCAAATACTTGACAAGTCATTATTACTACTTAATAAGAAGAATTCAATATAATTACACAGAACCAAGTCAATATAAGCCTTATCTCTCTTATGCAGTGTGGTGGAATTTCTTCTCCTGGGACTAGAATTATATTTTATTTCTGATACTTAAACATGCCTAACCACTTGCAATATTAACATTTCAATTGCTGGCATTATTATAGAGACAATTCTACCCATATTCAATTACATTTACCTCAGTGAGGGATTTTTTTGGTTAATTTATATGCTAAAAATGTTATTGTGTCAAACAAGTGCAGGTTCTTGTCCTGGCTGTGCGAAGTCACCGGTCTTCGCAAGGGATTCCAGAGCGAGTGTTGCATTGTCCCTGGCACTGCTATGGGTTACGGAGGCAAAACCTCTTCTCATTGTGCTACAGTGGCTCTTAATGCAGGGCTAGCACATGTCTTCCAGGGACTGGTGGCTTTCCAACATCTGCATCTCTTCATCTCTTGACTTTCAGTTCTTTTAAGCTGTTGTGGGGAATTGCTACAGTGAGGGAACACAATTGGATAGTCAAAATTAGGGAGAAAATCAGTGGTAAAAAAAACTGGGCACACACACACACACGCAAATCTCACATGGATTATTTTTGTTTTTGTAGCTCAAAAAAACTTGATGCCTGTGAATTTCTAGTTGTTTTCAAAAAGCATCATAAAATGTGCTTTACACGACAATGTTGAGGTTTCAGCACGCGAAGATCAGTTTACCTCTGGGTCACAGCGCATGGATGATTTATATATAAGTGCACTTCTCAGTTGGTGTTTTAATGTCATCAAACTTTGGGTAAATACTACAGTATGTGCTGTTAGATGTACAGTACTATAAAGTTAATCTTTCGCGCGGCCATCATTGTTGAAATGTAATGGTGTATATATTAGGGTAAGCTAGAAATTCACAAGCATCGAAAACAACATTCTTTGAGCTTCAAAAAACAAGTCAAACGTAACATTTTTTGTCTAACTAAAATAGTAGCCTTTAACCGCTATTACTGAACTCAAACTAATTTATGGTAAGCATGATACTTACCGTTGCGATACCAATTATAACACTGCCAGAAATATACCACAGCCAACCAACTTATAACACCAGTAGTACCCTACTTTTTCAAATAAACTTGTTATGATTTTGAATGTGAGGTTCCTACGAATGGTATTGTCGCGGATTGCTGCTCCCCGGCACCTCACTCTGTACAAATTAAGCACTGCTCATACATTTAAATGAAATTATAGCTTTGCAGGACGAATTCAATTGTATTAGTTTTTTTTTTTTATTTGCATTTGTTCTTTTCAATTTGCATTTGTGTTTTTTTTTCGATTTATATTTGTGTTTTTTATTATTTGTGTTTTTCAATTTGCATTTGTGTTTTTTTTTATTTGTATTTGTGTTTTGTGATGGAAGGCAACATCAAAGTGTTGCTCTCTATAGGCTATATATTACTTTTATTAAATAAACCAATGTTTCTAGTTGTGGATTGGATTATACCTTGTTCGTAATCTTTAAACAAGGTATAATTTAAACAGCAAGGTCAAATTTATATTTCCCCTGTAAAGTACACATGAAGTCATCGATTCAACGTGTAAAGGGCATATTTATTTTCATGTAACCTCTAATATTGTCAACAGCTACTTTGATGTTTTAACTAGTAGCATTAAAAATGTGCAAACATGTGTTGCTTCCTGTCACAACCAAATCCATCTATAAAATATAAAATAGAACTGCGGTACCATAGCCTAAAATAATAATTTAAAAGCCTGCTAGGCATTCATTTGATTTTTGCTACTTTACTGTTTAAGCCTATTGTACATATCTATATTTTTACATAATGTAATGTGTACAAACACATTAATGCTATTTTAATATGACTTCATATTTATTAGGCTAGTATTTTTTTTTGTTTTTGTTTTTTTTACTAAACAAGCATAAATTGATTGAAAACATACAAATACATATAGTACTTAATTAATGTTGAAATAAATATATATACAAATATATGAATAACAAACTAACTAAAATACAGATAAATGCGCTTGAGTTCAGCGAACATAATGTAGAAACAATTAAAAAGTGTGGGGGAGGGGGGGTGGGGTGGGGTGTATGGGAAATATGTTTTGGCTCCAGTAAAAACACTGTATAAATAGATACAGGAATGTGATCTCAATTCAAGTGTTTGACACCAAGTTACAAGATTCATTAAGATTCACTGTTACAACGTAATCTCCCAACGTTGTTAAAGCCAGAAAGAGCCTACAGAAAAATGTACATTGTAACTGTTTAGCTACAATGTTAGTAACTATGTTTAATTACAACTGTGATGAATCTTGTAACATTGTGACAAACAGTTAAAATGTGCTTCTAACGGTTTGATCAATAAAGGTATTTAAAGGTCGTTTGGGTAAAATTTTTAGTTGTAGTATTGTTATACTCAAGTGCATCATTTTCATCCCAAATTAAACTTTGGAACCGAGTGTTCCGGGCGGTTTTATGAATAAAGGTAGTTTTTTTATCGTAATGTGAAATAAAGGTCGGTTCAGGTTTTTCATCAGCACTATGGTGCTCTCGCCTGTTTATAATAATAATAAAGTATTTATATGGTTTTTTTCCCCCAAAGTGAGTTACAATTTATGTACAAATTCTAGTACCCATTTATACAGCTGGGTTTTTACTGGAGCAATACATTGCTCAAGGGTACAGCAGCAGTTGCCTGGCATTGAACCCAGGATCCTTCAGTCAGCAGTGCAGTTTGCTTTAGCTGGAACACCACAAAAAAAAACATAAATGAGGCCCGATGTGCTACCTGCATTGTACTGTTATTATTAACGTTAACCTGATTGGTCAATGTGAGGTCCCTAACCTCTAGTAAAATGCTGAATGTTATCTTTCAGACTATGTTTAATTTCTGTTACAAATCAAGCGGAAAAAAAGAAAAAATAATATATATATATATATATATTGTAAAACGTCTCACCCACTCGGGTTCGTTGCCCCTTTAAAAACACGACCCAGGACACTCAAATGGATTTTTTCAGCGCGGTTGCGCTATTTTTTAATGAACACAGCGGCTCCTCCCCTCTGGGCTCTGGCAGCGGCGGCTCCTCCCCTCTGGGCTCTGGCAGCGGCAGCTCCTCCCCTCTGGGCTCTGGCAGCGGCAGCTCCTCCCCTCTGGGCTCTGGCAGCGGCAGCTCCTCCCCTCTGGGCTCTGGCAGCGTCAGCTCCTTCCCTCTGGGCTCTGGCAGCGGCAGCTCCTCCCCTCTGGGCTCTGGCAGCGGCGGCTCCTCCCCTCTGGGCTCTGGAGCCTGCGGAGCTACACTAGCCTGCTCCCATTCCAGGAGTAACCGCTCCAATTCGGTTGGCTCCCGCTCCTGTCTCTTCCGCGGTGCCAACCCCATCTCTCTCTCCCATCTCCTAAGTTGCTCTCCCTGAGCAACGGCATTCTTCGTGATCTGCTCAATCAGCTGTAGTAAATCCATTTTCTCTGGGTCTTAGGGGCGCCCACACTCTCTGCCACCATATGTAAAACGTCTCACCCACTCGGGTTCGTTGCCCCTTTAAAAACACGACCCAGGACACTCAAATGGATTTTTTCAGCGCGGTTGCGCTATTTTTTAATGAACACAAAAGTAAAACAAAGCACACAAAATAAACACCTAGCTCTTTCTGAGCACTAACTACACACGCAGGAACCTAACTATCACAGGTCGGCTAAGCCGTTTCCCTGTTCCACAATACTTAACCACACAGGTTTGCACTGTACCTTTTTCCTCGGGACTGCCAGGAAGCAGAGCACTCCTTCCTGCCTCCTTCTCCTTAGCAGCCCTGAGCAGACTGCCTGCTCTCCTTTTAAACCCCGCACCTGGGCCTAATTTCCAATAGCGCCCAGGTGCGGATGATAATTAACAATAAAACAATTAAACAATTAAACAAAACAATAAGACAATTAACAAAACTGATTAACTGAAAAAGCAGAAACAATCAAACAAAAAGGTGCATTTCTTTCGCAGGGAGGTTTTAACCCCCTCCCTGCTGTCTCTCACAACCCTCTATCTCACAATATATATATATATATAGTAGCGATTTTGGTTCACGCAGACCGGTGTATCACACAGGGCGAGGCAATCCACACACCGCGATCGAGTACTGTTTAGCTAAACCGCCCTAAACCATTTCTCATTCATTCTCTATGGTAGTGCTAAACCACTATGGATGTAATACTGCTGCCGCCGCTACATGGTTTTGGCGCTGTTGTGCAGGTCTGTGCCTATACTTACAGTGAGTGAGATATCAACAACATAACCTGCTCACGTAGCTCGGAGTGAAACAGGTAAGAATGCGGTTATTTTTGTTTATTATTGTTGTTGTTGTTGTACGACTAAGTAAACGTAAAAAGGAGCTATTCTAACTAGATTTATTTAGCGAATAAAAAATATATATAAAGATATAAATATCCTTAATTTCTGTATACTGCAGTTTAACCTCCTCTGAAAAACACTGTCTATAAAACATATTCTATATTATTAAACATCATTCTTCTATAAACATCACAACTTTCTCACGTAGCTCGGAGTGACAGGTAAGAATGTGTTTATTGTTATTATTGTTAATTATTATAAGAGTGAGTAAATGTCAAAAAGGAGCTATTCTAACTATATTATATAAAACTAATATTGTTTCCAAATACCGTTAATGTGGATTGAATGCGGTTATAACTGATTTTATATTATTATTATTATTATGTGTTTGCTTAGCAGATGCCTTATCCAGGTTGACTTACAGTTACAAATGTAATTGAAATACTATACAATAAGTTATGTGCAAATACAACCATGTGAATATCGTTAAAAAAGCATTACAGACAGTGTAGTTTAAGTTTTAAAGTGTAAATATAGTTACAAGTAAGATCAAATACAATATAATTACAATTAAAGCAAATGCAACCTGTGCAGATACAAAGAAGTGCCAATCAGACAAGTGCAAGAACAAAACAAATATTTGCTGGCTAGCCTTTCTATTTGTTTAATTTATAATAAGTTAATAACCAGTGTGAAGAAAGTTTCTTAATGTATAAGACATGTCATCTCACACGAGGATCACAAAGCAAAGCTCAACAGTTCAGGCTAAGCAAACAGCGCACTGATATCTCTGTTTCTGTTTTTTTCCTTTCATCTACCAGCAAGTCCATCTCCACCACCCTTTCCTCAGGTGTCTACTGGAAAGAAAATCCACACAACACCTTTAAGACTGGTTGACCACGATTATTCAGCCATGGTGAACAGCTCCTGCATAGATCCAAACAGTGTGCTTCATTCAACAACCAAGCAGCACATATCTAGGTATGTGAAACACCTGGCAAAAATGAAAAACACCAGCTCATCCCTCAACACAAGTCTTGAAAAGCTCAAGGAGACTCAGCAGCTGTGGCATAATTTAACTGAAGGCAGTCCCACTGTACAGGTCCCAGTGGTAACTGTGGCACCTGCAGCTGTCAACCCACCTGCACTGCTGTTAACACCTACTGCTCCATCCACTGCCTTAACACCAGAGTCAATTGAACAAATTGTGCAACAAATTATGGACAGACAGCAACAACAGCAGTTGAAGAAAACAAAAAAATGTTTGGCTTGTGATCAACCGAAGTCACGGTACTCAAATGATGGTTCAACAGTTCATTTTTTTTTTATCAGAAGGGAACTTTTTATCATCAGGTACTTTTACTGCTCGACAAAAGTGTTCCAGTTGTATGGACCTGAAGGTCTCACTGATCCAAGGATGCCTTTTGAAGACTTTTGCACAACTGAGTTCTTCCAGAGGGAACTTGATACCACAAAGCAAAGAGTAGAACAGAAAAAGAGGAAGCAGACAGAACCTCAGCCATCTGCCCGACTATGCAGGTTCTGCAGGTTGGAATTAAAACAGGGACCAAACAGCCCCCATGTCCATACAGGGTTTACAGAAGTGGCTGGAAAATACATATATTGTCTTGCCAAGGTTTTTAAACTTTACAAAGATCAGGGAATGACACAGGAAATGACCTGGTCTGAATTCCAAGCATCGTTTTTTTATGAAGCCGAAAAGCAGAGATGGCAGAGAGAGAAGAGAAAATAAAATTGGTTGGACAAAATAGTTTTGTAAATATAGTTATTGATTGGACATATCAACAGTTTTTACTGTAAATAGTTGTTGTTTATGCATATAAAAAAAAATTGATATAGTTGTTGCTTGAAATTATAAAAACATTGTACTGTAAATTTAGTTGTTGCTTGGACATATCCAAAAATAGTACTGTAAATATAGTTGTTATTATTAGCAAATACCCTTAGCCAGGGCGACTTACAATTGTTACAAGATATCACAATAGTAAAAAAAAAAACTGTAGGTACAGTACATTGTTCCAGGGTACAGCAGCAGCTGGGATTGAACCCACAACCCCTCTAGTGAGGTCCAGAGCCCTAACCACTACTCCACACAGTTGTTGTTTAGACATTTAAAAAAATTGTACAGTGAATATAGTTGCTGTTTGGACATATTTAATAATTGTATTGTGAATATAGTTGCTGTTTGGACATATTTAAAAATTGTATTGTGAATATATTTTTATTTTTACATTTAAATCTGTTAATTGGACACAATTTATTCTTCAACTCCTAAGAATAAACATATGTATAGTTTAACCAACTTGGTTGTTATTGTACAATTAGTATGTATTAATTTAAAAGAAAAAAAACATGTGCTCACTCACTCACAGATAGATTACAACAAAAGTACAAAGGGAGTTTCTACAGAAGTGACTGGAAAGCTCTTGAATTTGCTGGTTTGTTCACACAGAGATAGTGATCAAGTGGGAACTCTCTCAAGTGTTTTCAGAACAAAGGATTCTGGCATTTTTATCTTATATTTTACAAAAGCAGACTCTGAAAAGTTCTCTTTGTAGACTAATTGTCTACAACTATTCCATAAACTCTCACAGGTTATTCCACGATGGCCAACTGTGTAACTAGATAAATAAATAATATGCAGTGTGTGTGTGTGTATATATATATATATATATATAATCAATCAATCTTTATTTTATGTAGCGCCTTTCATTGTGGACCACCATCACAAAGCGCTTATAATATAATGCATTATGTTGTTGCTTTTTATGTTTTATGTATTTAGTTTAATGTTTTATACCGTAAATAGCTTAATTTGCATTCAAAATGGCCTAATGATTTCTAGATCATTAGATTTCAGTAGTATAGTTTGCTGAGTTTTGCCAGTCTCTGCAGTGCTTCCAGTGTTATTACTGGTATTATTATCATATGGGTTAAAATTATGGTAATACTGTCAAATGTTATATATACAAGGAAAGCTAAGTAACAGAAATATAAGTTCAATATGTCGTGCAGCAAAAAAAGTTAAATAGTTAACAATGAAGGAGTGTTTATTCCAGTCTCCTAGTGCTAATGATGTGTAATGCCCAGGGGCAAAAAAAAAACCAAAAACCCTTAAAACAGCCTTCTGCAGCTGGATTCTCTGTTACACCTATTCTCGACTGGCCGCAAACCTGTGACCTCTCGCTCTAAAGCATAGCGCCGATACCGCTGCACAAAAGAGCCGACTCTTTTGCAAGGAGCGTATATCGGCTTATGTCTCTGCGTGTGATTACGTCACCTACCAGCCCTACTGCTGCCTTACCCTGTGCACGCTACAATATATTACAATATACATTTATTAGTGGGGCTTGCGAAGCAAGAGTCCCCACTTTAAATCTTCGACATTCTTCTTCTTCTTCTTCTTCTTCTTCTTTGGCACGCTACTCCTCTTACACCGTTTAAGCTACAAACGCCGTTCAAACTTTAAAATATGTAGACTGGTCTGGAATAGTGTGCTTGTATACAGCTTTTTGATATATTTTATACTTTTTAAACTATTAAGCTTTTTGTCCTTTTTTGCCCATCTTCATTCACTTTAATGTGACTTTTTTCAAAATTTTAAAGCTCCCCATTGTTTAAAAACTCCCAGACTTCCAACATTCTATTTACTGTAAACGATGTAACTTTTGACACAAATCAGCTACTTTGACCACTTTCCCAACAAGTAAGACAAAAAGTTAGAGCATATGAAATCTTCCTCTACTTCTCTGCTATTCAAATCTGAAATCAAAACATAAATAACTTTTACCAATCAAGAGGTACAGCTGTTTTAGTAACCGCATCAACTAAATTTTCTCTAACTTTTTGTAAACAACTGCCATTTTGACCACTTTCCCAACAAGTTAGACAACTACTTAGTGGAAATGAAATCTTCCTCTACTCCTCAGCTATTCAAATATGAAATCAAAACAGGAATGGCATCTACCAATCAAGAGGTACAGCTGTTTTAATAACCACATCAACTTCTTTCAGAAGGCTACTTCCCACTGTTGAATTAACTGTCATAGAACTTTGAGAAATTTCAAATTATAGCACATTCTAAGCATGACACAGTTAGTAAACAATGTGTCTTTTGACACAAATCCGCTACTTTAACCACTTTCCCAATAAAGCAAGCCCTACAACTTTACTTGTAAAGTTACCATCTAGTTTAATTTACAATTTTTTAATTTAACTTGTGATGAAAGAAAATCTCTGTACTAGTACATTCTCTCTGAATTATGTCTAAAGTTTGCTCAACATATCTATTTAAATTTAGTATAGCAAATAAAGTAAAACAAATCAAAAATTGTGTTGGCTGTCAGCAGAAATATAGTAACCACAACAGTGATAGCAACTACTCTGGTTTCAATGACAAGGTGTAGAAATCAAACAGCTGGATGCAGACTGATTATTTTCAGAAACTTTATTTCAGTATACCATAATAACAACACAGTCCCTGTCGGCTCGGGGCATTTAACTGCACAAAACAGGCCTTTCGACGGTAAAGCTCTCTTCAGGTTCTATTGCTTTATTAGAAAGTTCCAGAATTCTAATGTCATAGATCTATGCAATAGATATTCATTTTACTGTGAGCATACATTTCATATGCACCACTTTTACAAAATGAAATGTGTTCATTTTATTCTGTGGCTGTGAGGGTTATAGTGTACTGCTGTTACTATTTATGACTTCCTCCTGCTTCCATTTTGAGTTAAATGGTAATCTAAACTCTAGTACCATACACTGTTTGCATAATAATAGCACAGAAGGTAAAGTTAACATTCGCTGTGTAGATTTTCAATAATATTTTAATGAAAACAGGTTTTGTTGTGTGTACTCCCATGTTACGCAAGCTGTTAGGACAATTTAGTAGGCCTAAACACTGCTGTTACATGATGATATAATATAATACACATTATATAAAAATATAAAATTAGATTGATTGATTTTTTTGTTGGTATTTCATTTGGAGATTAGTGAAGCTTTGCTAGTGCAAGCCCAATCTAGTTTTAATAAAGGAATAAAGGAATGTAAGGATTAAAATGGGTCCCTGATTAACTCAACTGTAAAATATACCTGTAAGAAGTGACTGAGTGACTAATACCGTATGCATAGTCCCAACACTGTCACCTAGTGCTCGTCAAAATGTTCGTCGAGTACACTGTAAAAAGGATGTAACACGGCTGACGCAAAGCTGTTTAGATATGCAAATGTGTTTCATACGGTGCCTTGTGCAGAGAAATTGATAACAAATAATTCTAAGATGCTTTTCCTATTTAAAAAGCTGTTTTAGAATTTAAATTAATAGTACAGTAGGCCGGTGAGGTGAAAAGATTTTCTTAAAAGAGAAATATAATTATATTGTTTAAATATAATGAGATTGGTTTTGTTGGAACCTGCCCTGTTCTCATTTTTTAAAACCCTTTTTATTGTTGGTAAAAAGAAAATAAGTCATAATTACAGAATGAAGTCACGCTTTATCAGTGGAAAATTGACCCACTGTGTCTTATATGTTCAAGAATGCTGCACAAAGCACTCTGTATGGAAGCCATTTATCAACTAATGTCATTACTGGTTGAGTGCATAACTCAGATATTTTTATGATGCAAAAAAGTAATACATCGCAGTGCTCTCATCCCCAGATACTACAGAGGTATGACTCTTTTGCAAACACAATTGTAGCCCCACTTTGTGTAAATATAATGCAATGTCACACAAAACCTACACTGTTGTTGTATCTTGCAGTGTCTTTGGATAAAGTCATGGTGATCTGATAATGCAAAAAACATTGAATTCATTTTATGACATCAAGTCAGTGCTCATATATATATATATATATATATATATATATATATATATATATATATATATATATATATATATATATATATAGTGACAAAGTGGTTTATTGTGTACAGGTGCAGGAGTGTTGCAGTGTGTAGTTAAGAGACAGAGAGGTTATAATCCAGTTGGAAGTGGTTTATTTTATAATCCAGGTCTGGTGACCAAATAATAATCCCCGGCAATACACAACAATGTGTAGAGCACAGAGTAAATAATAACAGTTACAGTTCCAAACAATAACACAAATATTCGTCCCACAATATACTAACACGGTCACCAGTCCTGGGTGCAGTAGTGCTCGTGGTGGGTGATACAGGTTTATCAGTAACAGTAGTGCTCGTGGTGGGTGATACAGGTTTATCAGTGACAGTAGTGCTTGTGGTGGGTGATACAGGTTTATCAGTGACAGTGGTGCTCGTTGTGGGTGATACAGGTTTATCAGTGACAGTAGTGCTCGTGGTGGGTGATACAGGTTTATCAGTGACAGTAGTGCTCGTGGTGGGTGATACAGGTTTATCAGTGACAGTAGTGCAGTGCTGTTCTGAGTTTTGTGCCCTTGGTGACGGCTCTGGACGTGTTAGTAGTCTAATAATAACAAACAAGAACAATTATAGACAAAACAAACAAACATCTCTCACGTGTCTTTTCAGGTTCAATCTCATAAACCAAAGTGAAGGAACAGATTGCGTCTCTCTATCCCCTTTTATGCCGTCACACATGACCGCTTGGTAAACGAGTGCAGCCGCCCCTACAATCCGCGACTGCCACGTCGTTTCCCTTCCGGGTTGATGAGTTAATGCACTGGAGTTCCGCCCCCTTTCTAGCTCTGTTCTCGTTGCTTAGTACCCTCACAGGTCGGGGAGGGAGGGAGATTTACTACCAAGAATCATTGTATTTCTGTCACTATAGCAGACGCCTTACAGAGACTAGGGTGTGTGAACTATGCATCAGCTGCAGAGTCACTTACAAATACGTCTCACCCGAAAGACGGAGCACAAGGAGGTTAAGTGACTTGCTCAGGGTCACACAATGAGTGAGTGGCTGAGGTGGGATTTGAACCAGGGACATCCTGGTTACAAGCCCTTTTCTTTAACCACTGGACCACACAGCCTCCTATATATATATATATCTTAATCCCATACATTAGACTTTTTAAAACAGAATCTGACTGTAATTTACCCACAAATATAAAGTAATAACTGTAGAAGATGTCATTTGAGCATAACTGGAAATGAAATTCCAAATCCCTAGGCTGACGGAGATGGGAACTGCAGCCCTCTTTTAAACACCTAATATTCCAAAGAAACTACCCTTTAACCCCAACAATTCAGGATTTAATGAATGATATAGTATTCAGCACCATTTAGTACTTCACCTTTACAGCACAAAATAATATTGAAATGTCAAAATGTTATAAAATGTAACCACCAGAGCACAATATTGTAAAATATAAATGTCATATTCAGTTGCTAAATTGCTTAACCTATATTTATTGATCAATTTGGTTATATATTCATTGCTAGATTTATTTATTAGGCATATCTTTACCTTGATTGTTGTTTTTCACTTAAATTACTGTTTGATAATTGATAATGTATGTATTTATTAGTGAACCCCTTGTTGGCATATAATATCAGAATGTATCTGACACCTGGGGATTTCTCAAATGCACATTATCTCTGATTGAAAGGCTTCCCAGTGTGTTTGACCTGGCTGTGTGCATGGAGAGACAGAGGCTATACATCTACTAAACAGCATTTCAAAACCAGCAAGAAGCTTACATTCCACTGCAGCTGCAACAGCTAGTCATTAATGACAGGAATGACACAGTTATCAGGTGGTACAGATGGAAGGGTTCTAACAGGACAGCTATTGGTAGTGATTAAGGTCATCTGGCAAATGCCCCTCTGGGATGTTCACAAGTTTGTTTTTTTTCTAAGCCGTGGACAAACATGACAAAGCACTTGGAAAATAATTAATTTCATTGGGTAAGGCAGACAGGAGGATTCTGGCAGAATGTGAATGAATTCCCTAAGCTCTTTTAGGTTTGAATGACTCTCTCCTCACTACAAAGGGTTGTACAGAAAATCTGTAGGATGAAAGCACTTTACAAGGTGATTACTTGTAAGCACTAAACCGCATTAACCTTTTGTTTTATTCTTTAACAGAAAACACCCTTTCCTCAGGAAAATTATTTCTAGGTTGTTTCTTAGAAAAGGCAGTACACAGGTCTTGTTCCTGCACGGTGATTCCTAAGAAATAAATTAAGCTTTAATTAACAACACTGATGTTTAAAGCTCTGCAAGACATTTTTAGATTATTCATGTCACTTACAATGTACAGTACTTGAAACCTTCTGTATATATACCTCCTTGCACATTATGTGCACATTATGAATAGATTTAATGTACCCACAGATTGTCATCCATTTTGTAAAAACATGATAGCTGTGTGAAATTCCATTTGGTTTTAAATGACACCTAAGTGACACCATGTGGCCAAGCTAAGCACTGCACCCAGTGTTGCAGAATCAAAAATGAGGTCAAGATATTTGAGTAAAAACACAATCGGTTTATACGTTAATGCCAGTATTTTCTAATATTTTTCACCATACAAAATGTACCTGGAGAATCAAAGCTCTGTTTATTTATCATTGATTGTTGAATTCTACAGCATATCATAGCCTGGTCTATCATAAAAGCTTAGTATCCCTTTGTATCCCTAAACGGTAACTTTGCACTGAAACTCAAGTTACATACTGTAATGAAAAAAAAAAAAAATTCTACTACAGGCTCTCCATACATATTGCATGGGACATACTCATCCCTTTTGCATTTGATTTCACACATGTATAATGCACTGTTGTCCACCTATAAAGAATAAAAAACACACATCTTTTGAATCACTTCTAGCAGGCCATTTAGTCCCTGTTCAGAACATTCTGGTTGACAGTTGACATGATAACTATGGAGATTCATATTTAGTGATAAACATAATAGTGATAGGACTGCAATCTGATTGCCAGCAAGTAATTCAAAGGCTAGACTACAATGTCCTACTAGACCATTTTAAACCCAAACCCAACTCAGAATGTGCACAATTGACAGATGAATACCTTCACATATGTTTACATAGACCTCTCCATTGCACTTCCAGAAAAAGATCAATCATTCCTTTGACAGTTTTATAATGACAGTCATCTTTTTCCAATATTAATTTCTATTTGTGCTTTAGCTACTGCTGGCCAACTAATGTAACTCTTGTATTCTACAAGAGTATCTAGCTGCAGAACGAAGGCTCCCACAGCGTAGCTCACACAGGGTAGCTCACACAGGGTATCTCTCACAGGGAGCTCACACAGCGTAGCTCACACAGGGTATCTCTCACAAGGAGCTAACACAGGGTGGCTCACACAGGGTAGTGCTTCATTGATCCTCAACACCCCTACCACGTGACCATAATACCCCACGAACCTTAGGTTTAGGGTTAGGTTATTGTTATGAAATAAACTTTGTATTCTTATGGTTTAGATTTGCTTTTTATATCATTTTGTTGTGGTTATCACATCTTGGTGACTTTATAAATAATGAATATTATTGGCAGAGGTATGTTGATACTCATACTCGGAATTGCTTTAAGAAGTATTTATCGACAGTGTGGAAGGGAGGGGAATTCACTGACACCAGAGACAGAAAGTTCTTAACACCACTTGGGTGCCAGATTTATTCTTTACCACAAGGGGACACTGTGGTACTGCTTGTACGAACGATGGTATTAGCAGGTTATATGGTCACCTTGTAAGTGTCAGAAATAATAATCCAAAACAGAAGGTACAAAGGAAAAGGAGAAAACAAAACACTTTTAACAAACTACAAAATGAAGATGCTGCACTCTGCAGCGTTATCCCGACCGTCGCTATCCGCACGGCCCAGGTCTCTATCCTATGCTCACCTGTTCCCTCAACCTGCTATGCAGATACTTTCTGGGGTCTGCCCAAGTTTTTCCCAGCTACTAAAATAAATCCCTTTTCTTATTTTTTATTTTGTCATTCCTCTCCAGCTGTGCTTGGTCTGACAGCAGCGCTTCCGCTGGCTAGTTTTTTGTCTTAGAGGGGCAGGCTGAGGGAACAACAGAGTGTTATCTTATAGGGTCAGCAAACCCCCAAGGCCTGCCTCTCAACCACACACGGAGAGGGAAAGCCAACACACCCTCTTCCCCACCCCTCTATCTACGAGGCTGCTGCCCCCTTCCTATAGTACCACGCATGCGCCAGACAGTCGCACAGATCTCCCCTGTTACAGGCAGGTAAATCCATTCATTAATGTGTTGATTTTAAAACAAGAAAAACTGCCCTTTCCTCACCTTTAAAACCGAGTACCAATCAATGGAAATTAACTTCCACATTGAGTGTTTTAAAAGCAGATTTGGAAGTGACTTTTCCTTTTATCCGAGGCACTGACATTCAAGAGTAATCCATCCATCCATTATCATTAACCGCTTACTCCTTTACAGGGTTGCGGTGAGCCGGAGCCTAACCCGGCATAAACAGGGCACAAGGCGAGACTACACCCTGGACGGGACGCCAGTCCATCGCAGGGCACCACACACACACTCACTCACACAGAGGGCAATTTAGAGTGACCAATCAACCTGGACAGCATGTCTTTGGACTGTGGGAGGAAACCGAAGTACCCGGAGAAAACCCACACGAACACGGGGAGAACATGCAAACTCCACACAGACAGTACCCTAGGCTGGATTCGAACCTAGGACCCTGGCGCTGTGAGGCAGCAGTGCTAACCACTACGCCAACGTGCCGCCCCAAGAGTAATCCAGGACCCTGAATTCCAATAGTCCTTCTTCTACTTAAAGGGGTATCTTTATAAACATAAAATGAATACAGTCTTCAAGATAATGCCTGCGTTAGGAATACCGCTGCCAGTTGGAAATGCTTATTAATACAATTGTCAGCGTGAACCAGGTGCTCGGATATCTTCATCATTTTCTGTGGAGTTGCATGTTTGATTTTCTGACAGAAGAGCTGTCTGTATGAACCAAAGCTTCTCATTTGCATAAAAATGCTGTGAATTTAGTGATTGTTTTAAATATTAAATAATAATATAGAAGCCATCAAATAAACATTAATGTTAGTAACAGCTGAAGACATGGGAAATTCAGTTAAATGGGTTTACAGCCATGTCCTATTTTTGAAAACAAAGGGCAGAAGGATATGTTTGCGTGCTTGAAGCAAAATTACCTTCTGTCACACCTACATCTTTTACACAAAGACATTGCTGTGGTTTAAAAACACAATATTCATTTTGATGACATTGAAGATCTGAAGAACTTCTCAATAAATATGCACATTCATCCGTCATAGAATACACTATATACAGTATTTCCCAGGCTGACACATTTTATTTTATTTTCAGGTTGCTCTTGGTGATCTCCAGTGGTAAGAATAAGTGTTGTAAAGAAGTGATAGACAGTGATTGTTCAGCCTACTGGAAATGTCCCTCAAGATCAGCACATCATTTCACATGCGCCATGTCCACAAACTGCAGTTTAAGCACCATTCTCATGAAGTTTATAAGTATGTCACAGGTCCCTATCTAGAGCAAAAGCTATTAGCTCTGTTGAGAAAGACCCAGTAAAAACCGTATTAAACTGCATTTGAGACTGAACGCAGTACACTGGAGTGCCTGTTTGTAGCAGGTCTGGGGCCATGCACATAAGGAGGGACTTCTGTGATTGTTTACTGTAAAAACCAGTGTTGTGATTGTAGAAATAATAGTGGGGTTGGTTTTTAATGGGGAACCTGACGCTCTGTGTGTAGCAGCCTGCCTGCTGTGTTTAGTTGTGGGAACGAGCAGCGTGTGTGTTTACCAGCTGTGAGTTCCTAATCAGCAGGTGGGTGTGGTGCAGCAGAGCGCCAGGAATAAAAGGGTCCCGATTATACAGATCAGGGCTGCTGTAAGCCATAGGGGTCAGAGCGTTGTCTGGCTGTGGTGGTCGCATTCGCCTCAACTGCGCAAGCATCGGTCCATCTGTGCTGCTGAACAACTGGGTTAAGGAAACGCAGCATCAAGTGTATATCCAAGGTTGGAGTTGGATGAACTGCCCGAGTTATAGACAGGTGTGGAAGCAGGACCTGTAGTCGGTAAAATCCTGTTTAATGTGAAATGACTGATAACTCCACTCGATAGCAGTTTCAAGAAGCTTTAATACAATGCGAGCATGGGAAAAGCAGCAATGGTTACAGGAACACACTCTCTCTTGATTATTGACAAGGTAGCACAATATTTATACAGGATTAGCATAGCAACAAATAGGCAAATTAACACATCATGATTATAGAACTTTCTCAAAGATGAAGATTCCCTTATAAGGGGTTGTTTTTAACTAAGCAGCTTTGCTTCAAACTAGACATAACAGCGTCCTAACTATCTTTTGAGAAACACATCTCGAGCAATTCTCACCAGAATGTGCTGTGCTCAGAATACAACACGATAATGCACAGTACTCACACCACCACAAAACCGTTTTTAACCCTTTAGATATCACATCACATATTTCCTGCCTCTTCAGACCGTATGTCCCAAGTGAGCTACCATTGCTGATAGTGTCACGTGGGGTTCCTGTACTGTGTAAATAAACTTGCGCGCCTGCGGGGTGAGTCAATCCCAGCCATCTTTCTCCATCTACTGTCAATCAAGCAGTGAACATGCATGCACGTCATCCAGCGAAATCAATCAATTATTCCAAATCAAGTACATCACAGGTAGCAAGACCCCTGTTACACAGCAAAAAAAAGACATAAAGAATGCCATACTGTTTTAAAATGTGTTTATTGAACACAGCAGTGTGGAGTAGTGGTTAGGGCTCTGGACTCTTGACCGTAGGGTCGTGGGTTCAATCCCCAGTGGGGGACACTGCTGTTGTACCCTTGAGCAAGGTACTTTACCTAGATTGCTCCAGTAAAAACCCAACTGTATAAATGGGTAATTGTATGTAAAAAATAATGTGTAAAAAAATAATGTAATTGTATGTAAAAATAATGTGATATCTTGTAACAATTGTAAGTCGCCCTGGATAAGGGCGTCTGCTAAGAAATAAATAATAATAATAACATATATTGAAAACAAATGACATTACATAAATTAGTTTATTGGCCAAATAAGTTACAAAGATTGCTAGTGGAGGTAAAACATTATATACAAGGTTTTACATTCAAAGGCAAAACATATCTCAAATGCCAGGCTTCAAATTTTTTTATTGACATTTAATTTGTTTTGTGTGTTAAGGCAAGCTTGAAAATGTGCGTGGTTGCAGAATTTGGATAAGCAATGCAAAATACAGTACTGGCATGTCAAAAATCAAGTATTGCCAAGCTTTAAAAACATATATACACCTTTTAACTGCTTTGGTCACGCATAACTGCATTGCAAAGGTGTGAGCAAAACAGTTTAAATTTCATTTTCCACTGAACTTTAAAACTGTAGTAAGATTGCAGGGAAGCTCACACGTTATTCATTTTGGACTCATCCCTGAATGATTACTATGCATATTTAGATTTTCTATATGTTTTACAATACACACAACATCAGCATCACAACAATGGTGTTACCTTTATCTTTTCTACACACAGGGTATTATTTTGTTACTGTGTTTTAATGAATAAAATAATATTTCCTTGAGGATCCTGAATCTATTTATAGAGTACTTACTTAACATAGCAAACCTATGATTAACAGTGGGGTTTTAATAAAAAAAACTACACTGAAATCCCACATACATTCAATTTCTAAATAAATAATATTAAACGTAACTGTATGTAGCATTTCCAGTAATTCTGTCTCAAACTTGTTAATGTCTATGTAACAGGGCAGAGGCTGGGTGCAAACTGGAGACCCCTTGCACTGCAAATGAGCATCTTAACCACAATGCAAATGAGCCTGACTTGTCTGCATTCGTGGTTATAGAGCTTTTAACCTCATCTCATCTCACCGACGGTCAGAATAAATAACAACACTGTCCTAAGAATCGGTGTTTTAGTGCTTCTCAATTTAAAATGATACTTTCCTGATAAGTTATGCCATTTTATTATTGCATATCCACATCAAGGTTCGTGGCATCATTTTTTGCACTAGTCCCAGATTACATTTTGTGAAAACATCCTATTGTAAATGACATCTAGAAAAAGGAGTAAAGGTCTGATTGCTTCTATAAGATCCTCCCCAGCAAGGCAATCATTATTTAAAAGTGGACTCATGTGATTCTTTATTTGATAGGTATTGCTTCACTATTTAGCGTTTGCATTGTATGAGATAAACCTGTAAAACAGGAGCTTGTGTTTTACAACATCAAATCAGCATGAGCTGAAACCTCAGTTTATACCTGCTTCATCTGATATTGTAAAGGCCTTAATTATTTTATTCTCTGAGCTGTAATTGCCCTTTTGTTTGTTTGAATTGGGCACTGGACTCCTTGTGAAGATTTACCTGAATGATTTGCAGATGTACTTGTTTTAAGGAGCAGGCAATGTTACAATGATAGAGAGAGTCAGACAGAGCCAGGGATAACACAGATAGACAGGCTGTGGGAACCCAAAAACGCATAGGACTGGGTGGGGATACTGTGAAACAATCCATTTAAACAAACTGGATAAAATCTGTAAATATTTAACATTGCAGTATTCACCAGATAAATGCTTATAATTATAAAATGTCAATATTGTACATCTATATAATACCTTTATCCACATGGCTAGTCAGTCATCTTGAAATCTATTCATGGCCAGCAGATATGATGCAGTAATCCTTTTAAATCTGAGATAAGCACATAATCTGAGATACACACAGAGAACAAATAGGCCTTGGCTTTATGTTAACATTGTTGTTTATGCCTGGATATTTCCATATGGGGTTAGAGGGGGAGAAGAGATCAGTGAAAACTACAGCTACACAACTTCATGTCACTCTCACAACAAGCAAGTATCAGAACCTGCTTAGGAATTAATGTTGATAATTGATGCTTTCTGCTTTCGGTTTTCCTGTAAAAGAAAACTACACTGTAAAAGGATTGATGAGGACTCTAAAGGACTAAACATTGGGAATGAAAGCATTTAAAAACACCTTTCTTACTTGTGATGTGATTTCTTAATATAAAACATGTAATGTCATAGAAAATTATGTGATTGATTGTGAATCAAATTGTAATGGGAATTTGTATGTTGCATAAATAAGCATTAAACCAAAAGAAGGAGTTTACTTCACATTACACCATTGAACTGTTTATCTGTTTTAATGTGTTGCTTCTTTTGCACACAAGGTACTGTACCTTTCTTTATTTCAAGACAGCAACTAAATGATAATAGAGGCTGTACTGTTTACCCTTATGGAAAAAAAAACATATATATTTAATATATGGTAGAAAAGTAAGATCCTTATATTTTTCATATATAGAAATTAGCCCCTTTTTTATATATTTAAAATATAGTTTAGTCTGTAATCCATATATTTATTTTATATGTTGAAAATATATGGTGCACCATATATTTTCATTAGTCTGTAATCCATATAAAATAAATATATGGATTACAGACATAAGGATCATACTTTTCTACCATATATTAAAAATATATGTTTGTTCCATAAGGTTAAAAAGTCTGAACTATCTTACCTTTTAAACGTTTCTGTGTCTTGTAGTGCTGTCTCCTACTCCATTACTTTCCTCAGTTTTTCTTAAATGGAATGAAAATATGTTACCATTGTAATTGTTTATTGTTAATACTAATGAATAATTATATATATATATATATATATATATATATATATATATATATATATATATATATACATACAGTACTGTGCAAAAGTTTTAGGCAGGTGTGAAAAAATGCTGTAAAGTAAGAATGCTTTCAAAAATAGACATGTTAATAGTTTATATTTATCAATTAACAAAATGCAAAGTGAGTGAACAGAAGAAAAATCTACATCAAATCAATATTTGGTGTGACCACCCTTTGCCTTCAAAACAGCATCAATTCTTCTAGGTACACTTGCACACAGTTTTTGAAGGAACTCGGCAGGTAGGTTGGCCCAAACATCTTGGAGAACTAGCCACAGTTCTTCTGTGGATTTAGGCAGCCTCAGTTGCTTCTCTCTCTTCATGTAATCCCAGACAGACTCGATGATGTTGAGATCAGGGCTCTGTGGGGGCCATACCATCACTTCCAGGACTCCTTGTTCTTCTTTACGCTGAAGATAGTTCTTAATGACTTTCACTGTATGTTTGGGGTCGTTGTCATGCTGCAGAATAAATTTGGGGCCAATCAGATGCCTCCCTGATGGTATCTGCCTGTACTTCTCAGCATTGAGGAGACCATTAATTCTGACCAAATCCCCAACTCCATTTGCAGAAATGCAGCCCCAAACTTGCAAGGAACCTCCACCATGCTTCACTGTTGCCTGCATACACTCATTCGTGTACCGCTCTCCAGCCCTTCGGCGAACAAACTGCCTTCTGCTACAGCCAAATATTTCAAATTTTGACTCATCAGTCCAGAGCACCTGCTGCCATTTTTCTGCACCCCAGTTCATGTGTTTTCGTGCATAGTTGAGTCGCCTGGCCTTGTTTCCACGTCGGAGGTATGGCTTTTTGGCCGCAAGTCTTCCATGAAGGCCACTTCTGACCAGACTTCTCCGGACAGTAGATGGGTGTACCAGGGTCCCACTGTTTTCTGCCAATTCTGAGCTGATGGCACTGCTGGACATCTTCCGATTGCGAAGGGAAGTAAGCATGATGTGTCTTTCATCTGCTGCAGTAAGTTTCCTTGGCCGACCACTGCGTCTACGGTCCTCAACGTTGCCCGTTTCTTTGTGCTTCCTCAAAAGAGCTTGGACAGCACATCTGGAAACCCCTGTCTGCCTTGAAATTTCTGCCTGGGAGAGACCTTGCTGATGCAGTATAACTACCTTGTGTCTTGTTGCTGTGCTCAGTCTTGCCATGGTGTATGACTTTTGACAGTAAACTGTCTTCAGCAACCTCACCTTGTTAGCTGAGTTTGGCTGTTCCTCACCCAGTTTTATTCCTCCTACACAGCTGTTTCTGTTTCAGTTAATGATTGTGTTTCAACCTACATATTGAATTGATGATCATTAGC
The DNA here is from genome assembly GCF_902713425.1 of Acipenser ruthenus. Taxonomy (NCBI): domain Eukaryota; kingdom Metazoa; phylum Chordata; class Actinopteri; order Acipenseriformes; family Acipenseridae; genus Acipenser; species Acipenser ruthenus. Next base: position 37,926,492 of record NC_081190.1, on the reverse strand, counting down.
ACCTGTTTGGTATAATTGTTTAATCATACACCTGACTATATGCCTACAAAATCCCTGACTTTGTGCAAGTGTACCTAGAAGAATTGATGCTGTTTTGAAGGCAAAGGGTGGTCACACCAAATATGGATTTGATTTAGATTTTTCTTCTGTTCACTCACTTTGCATTTAGTTAATTGATAAATATAATCTATTAACATGTCTATTTTTTATTTTTGAAAGCATTCTTACTTTACAGCATTTTTTCACACCTGCCTAAAACTTTTGCACAGTACTGTATATATATATATATATATATATATATATATATATATATATATATATATGAATTCTCTTAAGAAAAACTTGGATTTAACTAATTTATTGATACTACGAATGTTCTACACGGTCCCGTCCAAGAAGCAAATGACTTCTTATAATACGTATTCACGTAACACAAATTTCCTGTTTGTGCAAATTATTTTGCAACCCCCAGGGAAGAAAAATTTGAATAAAATTATCAAAGTTGGGGTAACTAGTTACTTAAGTAACACATTCATGTAATGATATTACTTTTGTCAATAACAAGGTAATATAATTTGTTCGATTTTTATTGGGAGTAATAATATTAGTTACTTTCCACAAAAAATAAACAAGCTTGTCTCGATACCTTTTCTCTGATATACACCTACATTGGTGGCCTTTTCTTGTTTTAAAGCCAAAGTATATTTCAGTTCAGTTGTAACCGGAAATGTGAACTGCTCTTTATTGTATTTTCAGTCAGCACGACACGCCGTCAAACTGGAAACAACTCGGCTTACGGCAGTCCCTAAAGATGTAACTGCTATTTTCCTTGAACACTTGGAAACCCTGAACACAGCTTTTATTGTGTGAGTGCACACAATCAAGATTAACTGGCTTGAGTACAGAGTTTAATAAAGGCATCACAAAGATCGCGACGGGTACATAAACAGCTTTTTTTTCAGTAACCTAAGCTATTTTGATACAACAACAACGACTATGTAGATTTATAAACTAAACGTTTAAAATAGTTTGACTGAATCTAAGCATTGAAGAACTGAAATTGCATGCATACGAAAAATACTAGTTTAATCGATGCATAAGTATGTATCTGCAAAATACGTGTATATCTATTACGCTAAGTAATTGTCAGTTTTTCCCAACTAATGCTCACTATTCTCTTATAAAAAACCTTTATGTAACTTTTTTTTTATTTTCCACTCCTTATGAGTTGCGTAAAGTCGCATGTATTGTAATGATTATAGTTTACTATTTCCTGTATCCAGTCAGTTTGTTTCTTATACTACAAACATTTTAAAAACCTGTTTGACACATTTAATAAATAAATTACCAGACATGCAGTTAAATAGTAAACAACTGTTTCGCAGGATAAGACAAGAGAAATAAGTATAACGAGTAATATAACGTGATACTTTTTTATTAAGTAATAATTAAGGACATTATATTAGTTTTTTTTTTATGAAGTAACGAGTAGTAAGTAACATTTTTTCAGTAACATGCCCAACACTGAAAATGAATGCCCTAGTTCATAACTGTATTTTAGTGTTGTTTTGGGACTGCTGATCCGATGTGTTTTGCCATAGTGTTCATGCATTTGCTCATGCCATTTCCATGAAGCAGAGTAATTAGAGGTCAGATCAAAAAAAAAATCATTATCCTTGCAGACAAAAGTGGTGGATAATGCACCACCGTACAAGAAAAAGAAAGATGTTGCTGCAGATTTCAACATTCCTGTGAACAGTTCTCAACCCTTCTGAAAAACTGGGATACAGTTATACAGGCCTATGAACAGCAAAACTGTGGATGCAAGTCAATACTCAATACTTTGATGTGGAGGATTCCTTGGTTTTGTGGTTTAAAAATGCCTGTGATCAGAACAGGAAATGCAGATTTCAAGTTGCAATGTATACTTTTTAAAAGTTCACCATATTTTCAATCAAATGAAAATCAATCAAGTACTTTTACATTTATAATGCTTTTCATTGTACTGTAACTGAAATGTGCAGGTCCCTTGACATTTGTATTAATGAGAGTTGACTGTGTGTGTGTGTGTGTGTGTGTATATCTATTATATATATATATACACACACACACACAGTCGCAGACAAAAGTATTTGGGTAGTTAAAAAAAAAAAAAAAAAAACGAGAACCCCTGCAAAAAAGTGATTTCTATAATTTCTAATTGTTCTATTGAAAGATAAAAATTAAAGTAGAGATTCAGCTTTCTAATAAAACAACACGTTATTACATAACATGCAAAAACTAATTTCATACTTATTTGGGCAATCAACATATTTCATATGAAACCCATTCATTGCTAATTATTGAAGATTATCATGATTGAAAACCAACACCTGGTGATAATTACAGCATAAATGAATACATAATCATCAATTGCTGAAAAACAAATTGGAAATTTGTGATTCAAAAAAGCAACACAAATGGTTAAAACTACAAAGTACAGCAACAATCTCAAAATGACAGTGATACAACTGAACAAAAAAGGAGAAACTACCAGAAAAACAGCAGAATGACTCGGTTGACCAAAAAGCATGTAGGCTATTATTGACAAACACAGGAGAACAGGAACTACTGCAACTAGCTCCAGGTGTGGGAGACCAAGATAGATTTCTTCAAAATCTGGAAGAAGAATCATTTGAGCAGCCTAGCAAAATCCTCGGATTACTGCAAAAGATTTAACAATTGAGAAAGATGGTCAAGAAATTCACGAGCAAACAATTCAACAATACCTTAACAAGATGAATGTCCATGGGTGAAAACCAAGATGCAAACCTTTGTTTAAAACAATACACAAAAGAAAGCAATTGGAGTTTTCCACTGAATACTTGAAGAAGCCTGGTGAGTTTATGGTCAGGCGAATCCAAAATATATAACTTTTTTCACCAAGAAAGCAACAATTATTTGGAGGAAGAGAGGAGAAAAATTTAAAGAAAAGTGTGGAGATCGTGTGGTGGTATGGGCTTGCTTTTCTTCCTCAGGCACTGGCGACCTTTGTATTGTAGAAGGATCAATGAATGCTGAAAATATCAAGATTTTGTTCTATGGCCTATGTACTAAGAGCCAGTAAGTGCAATTAGATGCAGGTCCATATTTAATTTGAGCTGCGCATCTCAAAAGTTGCGGGCTATGTATTAACTGCGGAGTGTTGAAAACTGCACCTGTGCATCAGAATGTGGGCTGTAGTATTTAAATGAAGTGAATGTGCTGTGCATCAGAACCATGTAGGCTCTGGATTTGGCTCAAGGTGGAATTGTGTGGCTGTTGCTTGAAATTCTGGCACCGTGTCAGATACCCCTTTCACACATAAATGCCGCTACTGAGCCGTCTCAGAGACGTTAAATAAATTCTTTAAAATACCCATTCACACAGCACAAAATTGCGCAAACTATGTCGGTATAATGCCGTCATAACCCTTTCACACAGGCAAGGGATAATGGCAGTCAACAGATCGTTCTCATGGCTACAGAAACTTCACTTCAACAAAATATTTTTTTTTCTTTCGACACCCTGCAATGCAAATGCATTATATTGCATACTGGGTATTGTTTAAAACAACCATGAAGGTTTTGATAGGGGCACCTTTAATATTTTAAACGCCCTTATTTAATTTACAACTATATATTCATTTTCATTACCATTGTTAAACCATCTCAATACTGTACATCATAAATATCAGACGATGATAAAACGTGCAAAAAACTGTGTTGAACAAAACTTTGCTTTCCTCTCCCTGTAAAGTAGATGTAGTCACTACAGTACTGTACACACAACTTGTTACAGAAAATAGATACATTCTGCCTGGAGAGGCACTCTTTTTAAGATTAGCAAATTCAAAAAATGCAGAATCAGCAAGAACCACCAAGCTCTATGGAACTTGAGTAGTACTAGGAACATTTTTTATAGTTACCTGGAGATTATGGTAATATGATCTTCTGCTTTATCTGTCTATCACATTGTGCTGTTGTGTTTTAACTACTAGCATCCTATTAAACAATTATTGAAAAATGAAACAAATTATACAAAACAGAAGCAGTCATTTTCTTTGTTCAAAAACATTTGTAATTGACGAGAGTGACGAGCGACAGCGAAAACACTGACCGCATTACAATAAAATATACAATTTACTTTTTAAATTAGCCCTTCATAAATAAATTAAGCCACACAAATGCAGGCACTGAGTCAGAGACATCACATTTGTTTCCCCAAAGGCATGTGTTTAAAACAAAATTAAATATGTATATACAGTATGTTACTGCTGTATGCATTCTTGGTATAAAATATATCTCATTAAAGGCCATGACATACAGCATTTTTTGTTATTAATACATCTGCCCATGAAAAGAAATGCAGTATGGCATGAGTTTTTCATGACTTCTCTGTCTGGAGAATAGACTCACACAAGCACACCTTTTTATAGCCCCATCACATAATCTATGCCGTCCTAATTGGCACAAAGTTAAGCGTGTGCGAGTAATGGAGCGATTAGATGCTCACTTTAGTGCATATCATTATGCACAGGTGCATCTGGTCTTCATATGTAATCAGGAGCACCTCAGAGGCCAATGAGATGCTAATGACCTATCTACCTACTTCCTGGAGCATCTTGTTGCAGAGGCGTAAAGTTGCCTTTGCAAATTTGCATATGCACATTTTTCGAGATGCACTTGGCATTTCCCTTTTGTACATATGTCGCATTTTTCCGCATGCACAACTTGATATTTGCGCATGCACAACTCTTAGTACATAGGCCCCTCATTTGTTACCCAGTGCTAGAAGGCTTATTGGACAGAGGTTTGTATTCCAGCAGTCTAATAACCCTAAGCATTCTGCGAAGTCTACAAAGGAATTTCTGAAAAAAAGGAAGATTACAGTTATGGATTGGCCATCTCAGTCCCCAGACTCCTCCAGATCTCCCATTGAGATGTTGTGGATTGACTTGAAGGCTGCTGTTGCAAAAAGGAAACCTAAAGTCGATTGCAGAACTCAAAGCTGTAGGTGTTGAAGAATGGGCAAAAATATCTCCGGAAAGATGCCAGTAACTGGTTTTAAAATACAAAAAAAAGACTGCAAGCTGTAAATGTAAGGGTGCCCAAATACCTTTGTCAAAGTATGAAATTAGGTTTCCAATGTTATTTTTCATTTTATGCTTGTTATGTAATAATTATTTGTTTTATTATAAAGCTGAATCTCTACTTTAATTTATATCGTTCAAAAGAACAATTAGAAATCACTTTGTGGTTTTTATTTTTAATTTTTTTATTCATGTTGTTATTATATTTATATGTATACTTTATATTAAAATTATTCAAATGGCATCATTAGGAGGAGAGCAGCACATTTCCATACATTCGATTCAACCATTTCATCGCTTAATATAAATAAAATAATAGCCTAATAATCATGAACAACAGGATCTCCCGGATACTTGTAACTCCGTTAGGGATTTCAACATGTAAACCAAACGCTGGGTTAAATCACATACAAAAATTATAGAAAAAACACTTTTAAGCACTGCTTTTACTTTATTTTTGTTCAAATTCAGCTACCATAGTGTATTCACAACTATACTGTATGTATTGTGCATCACAGTTCACACGGAAGGAGGGTTTTGAACATAAATCCTCAGTCAAATATTGCAAATCCATAATTGTTTGTGCGCAATTTATTACGTTGTTGTTGTGTTCGGAAACAAACCCTCAAACATTTTGTAATATTAATTATCATTAACATTATATTGTTTGTAATACATTATCATACACAATATATTAGTTTACGACTATAGATCTTTTATGCTTATGTTTTAAAGTGTATATAATGCATACAAACAAAATATATATCTTGGCTGTAAATATTTAAAAGAGATACAATTTAATTAGTTGCTACATCAACTTCTGGAGTCCCCATTAGCGATAGCACTATCAATCATGGTACTGCGTCCAGGGTTTAGCTTCACAGACTGAGTTAAGGTCGGAAGCATTAAAAAAAAAAAAAAAAAAGACAAATACCCACTAACATACTCTTGGTGGTGGAGCCCGACTGCGCATGTGTAACTTATCAGTTAGCAAAAAATAAACTGTGCATGTGCGAAGAAAAATGTAAATAACTCGCTAAATACTTTATCAATATTTTCGGTTCCAAAAAACTCCTAGCCAATGAGTACTATCCGCCTGCCCGATATGATGTTTAAACACGCAGCCATTTTTGAGTTATTTTAGCGCCAAAACAACTCTGACTAATTCATAAAAAACATTTTTTCATGGTTCTGTAACTTAAAAAGTACCGCACAGATTTTCACGAAACTTCAACAAAATAATTCTCCTTCACACGGACACGGAGCATATGAAATGCAGTACCGATCCGTTTTGAAACGGCCGATAAAACACACCCCTCAAAATCCAGTTTAAAAAAATACTTACAGTTTTTCCATGTGTTCAGTGCCATTATCTGGGAAAGATAAATTAATAAAAGCAAATTATGTATTACCAGTAGTTGTTTTGAACAAACAAAGTGATCAACTATCAACCCTGACCCCTAAACCACCTAATAAAATACCTGGGCAGTCACTATTGATGTTCAATTAAATGCTGCAAATATATTGTATTCCAAACTGTTTTACATAACATGTTCCTACTAGTTCCAATGCAGATTTCTTCCTAAATCCATTTTAAAAACTGGTTCTGATTTGTAACTTTACATCAACCATAAACCTTTCCACATAGCTGACTGAACCCATTGCCCACAGTAACCTACAGGTATAGTAACAGTGAAATAAAACATTAAAAATGGTATTTCAAAAGATTGTGTTCTATACATATATTTATAGATATTACATGTTGCAGTCTGGTGCTTCTGTTAAATTATCAAAAAGCAAACACATTGAAAAAATGTTCACACCTGCAAGATTCTTTTTCTTCTTGGTGTGCTGCTCATAGACCAGAATTAAAGATACCAGAATTATAACCTCAGTAGCGATGGCCAGGAAGGGCTTGAGGGGCACCATGTAACTAAGAACTTTGACTTTAACATGGCCTTCACTTGATCCGATCTCATACACAGCACTGCACCCGAAGAGACCACTGTCTTTCCCTGTTGAACCCATTACTTTAAGGGATGTTTTATTTCCATCCTTATATATATTCATTATGTATCGATTTGGGTTTGCTGTTGCATTGATAATAGCCTGAAAAAAATAGAAGTTTTTATTAATATAAGTTGTCTTTTACTCTGACACAGTCAACATGGGGAATCAACCCTCCTTTATTATAGCCAAAACAACCCTGCCAACACTTGAATGCAAATATACCCTTTTATCCAGACACACTGTTGTTTTTATTAAAGCTTACCCCAGGTAGGCCATGACAACAGGGTCTTATGTCTAAATCGGGCAGATGGGTTCAGTTGACACCAGTTGTAACAAAGAAGAGAGAACAGCAACAGCCACCTACACCCCAAACAAGAAAAAAAGCCTAACCAGGCAAAAGGTGCACATTTTTACACTGTACTTATCCACAGTGGGCAGCAGTGTGGAGTAGTGGTTAGGGCTCTGGACTCTTGACCGGAGGGTCGTGGGTTCAATCCCCGGTCAGGGACACTGCTGCTGTACCCTTGAGCAAGGTACTTTACCTAGATTGCTCCAGTAAAAACCCAACTGTATAAATGGGTAATTGTATGTACAAATAATGTGATATCTTGTAACAATTGTAAGTCGCCCTGGATAAGGGCGTCTGCTAATAAATAACAGTGCAAAGTGGAGAGCTCCAGTCAGATCTTCAGTGAGGTAGACACCCTATCTCAGATACTACCTGTTTTGTTTGTCTTCTTTATTATTTTTTAAAAATTTTATTCACAAAAAAAAAGTTGTTTTTTTTTTTTTTAAATCTTGCATAACAAATCTGGTCCATATGCAGTATTGTGCCTTATTGTTAGATAGCTATACAGTCATTTCTAGGCCTTACCTTTTCAGTGCCATTCACTTTGTGCCAAATCCAAGTGTTTGGAACAAATTCATGACTTTTACAGATCATCACAACTGCATCTCCTTCATAACATACAAGTGGTTTTTCTCTGCCTTCAGTGTCTGGAACTTAAAAATTAATACAAAAGTTAAAATATAATAAAAAGTAACATGGATGTCTTACTCCTGTAACTACAGTAAAATATATAAAAAAACACTGTTACCCTCAATAAGAGAAGATCAGCGGAACACATTCCTAGCTTTTTTGGTGCATGGTTTCTATTTCATTGCACAATATTCTCAAATGTTCCATAAAAGAAGAAAACTGAAATGCACTGTATAAAACATGATACTGTTACCATGGGGTCAGCAAAGTTGAAAGGTCACTGCATCAATTTATATTTAGAGCTGGCAAAGTTAAAACCCTTGCAATAAATGTGTGCCCATAAAACACCAAAAATCTTTTACAATACTTGAATATCTGAATCCTAATACTTTTCACAATATTAATGCTAATGGATACCTGACATCCAAGAAACTTATTTATAGGATTTTCTTTCCTTAAGGAATTTTAGGAGGATATTTTCAAAGCATTTACTCCTAAGGAGAAAAACAATTAATTGTATAAAACAAGAGCCAACACAGTAATAGTTAGGGCCTGTAGTTTTTCACACCTTGTCTGCTTACCTATAATTCAGTCCTACAACCACACAATGTCAGTTTAGACTCAATATAATTAAACAATCATCCCATTACTGAATTGATCATCAAACTACAAACTGATTTACAGTTTATTAAAAAGAATGCTTTAGGTGGCTTTCTTTAATTTGACATCTCTGTAAATATGTATAGATTTGAAGATGTTTTATGCAAAGTATGTTTAAAGTGACGTGGTCTTGAAATCTAAAAGCTATATTATTGTTGCATACAGTGCATTTTTAAACATACGCTGGCAGTGTATAACAGTTATGTTATATGTGTTTAACAGCCGATTTGGGGTAAAACATTGAGTAGAAAAGTGTTTATTAGTCAGATTACAATAATAAGATTCTTCTTTTTTTAATTGACCAGTAAATAAGGTGTTAATTACGTCATTATTTTTTATATCAGTTGATTGGAATCACTATAAGGACATTTTGAGGTATAAGAATGAATTACAAGCTTGTCAGTTAGTGCAAATTCTAGCGTGAAATTCTCAAGGCCAGAGTATATAAGGTCTCATCAGAAAATAGGAGTAACTTAAAGACTGAACAAAAGTTCCAAAATGTACAAGTAATTTCATTTTGTGCAACCTTCAGTCTTACACTGGATAAGATGCACATTTTATTTACTGCTCAAAATACAGTTTGAAGCCATATTGCTGAAATCTGCCTTATTATTGTCAGCTGCAGTCTCCCCTAACAGGTTGTTTTGTTATTATTATTATTATTATTATTATTATTATTATTATTATTATATAAACAGCATTCCAAGAAAAAGAAAAACAGGTTTTTTTTTACCTTCAACAACAAAGTTGGCGACTACCTCAGGTTTAATATCAAAAACACAAGTGTAATTCCCAAGTTGGCTGTTATCAGTAACTTGAAACCTGCAACAAATAACATTGTGACTCAAGAGAAGACCTTTTCTTTTAGATGTTTTCCTCCAACTGATGCAGTATATCAATTATCATTTTGAATTGTTAATCTAATCAAAGACCAGCATTCTGGTGTGTTAATATAAACAGATGATGGATGGGGGGAAAAAGTGTATATGTTGCACAGCCTTAATTGCATTTATTTGTTATCTAAATAATCTACAAAAAAGTTACATTTACCAGTTTCAAGTCAATTTCAAACATCTGAAAGTCTTTGATAAAGGGGTCGATAGCAAGACAGCACAAATTCCTAAATGAATCAGCAGCAGTATTCACTGAAGAATGTCACATATCTTTCCAGAACAGTATTCAAGTTGGTACAATTAATGATCATCACCATTGCAATAACCCACATTGTGGGTTTAAAATGAAGAACAAATTCTCCACACTGTAGTTAGTAATGCTAACAACGGGTAACATTACTTTATTTATTTGAAAGCCTGGTTATCACTCCAGTAAGGGGAATGTTCCCTAATGTATCTGGAAAGTAGAGCCCTTGCCATGAATCTCACAGACAATACCTCCAATAGCAACACAAGGTAATGTTGTTTTATGAATGTTTAATTGTTACTATGCAAATGCTTAATTTAAAGGAGCTCTTATCTATAGCATGAGCCCAGCAAGATAATTGACAGGTGTATAAATAGTGGGGCTGTCAAGAGATTAAAAAAATTAATCTCTCAATTAAAATAAAAAATAAATTATCTTAGTTAATCTTTGTTTTAATCTCATATTTAATTAATAAAATTACTACATCCATCTCATTCGTTTGGTTTATTACTGATTTACTTTATTATTATTATTATTATTATTATTATTATTATTATTATTATTATTATTATTATTATTATTATTTTAAAGTTCTTCTTATTACCTATAAGGCCTTACATAGTCTTGAACCTTCTTATCTTCAAGATCTGCTGACCCCTATGTCCCTGGTCGTTCCCTGAGATTGGAAATGCTAATCTTCTGACAGTCCCTAAATTAGTTTGAACTCTGTCGGAGCCAGGGCATTTAGTTATAATGCCCCTCGTCTTTGGAACTTGCTCCCGTTTCATATCAGGAATTCTAGCAGAACTGAAGCTTTTAAATCCTGTTTGAAAACATATTTGTTTGGGTCTGTTTATTTGTAGCTGGATTATATATTAGACACAGGCTTTCTTAATTTTGTAAAGCGCCCTGGAATGCTTGCATGAAGAGCACTATATAAGTAAAAAGTGTATTGTCATTATATTATTATTATTATTATTATTATTATTATTATTATTATTATTATTATAAAAAAAATGTTCTGAAAAACAACCCAGCATAAAAAAAACATGTTGTCCTATTTTTGGATTAATAGTCTTGCCCCTTCTTTATAGTTTTATATTTATTTACACAGAGTCAGTGGAGTCAGTTTATTACTCACCTTATCAGTTGCCTTTAATGTAATAATTATTTTATATATATATATATATATATATATATATATATATATATATATATATATATATATATATATATAATAGTCATTAGACAGATCACAGGTATTGCTCTGTTTCATTTTGTTGTGCTGGCTTGCTGGCATATTATAGAACACTTTCTTTAACAAATCCATAAATATTTTATATTAATCTGCAATCAACTTGTAGGTATGAGCATTCAGTGTTTTAATGTAATTTAAACCACATTAAAAAACTATATATAAACACACACGTACATTATTATACATGACTATAGTATTTCTATTTGTCAGGTTGAGATGAATTGAGATGGTTTTCAGGTCCCGGTGTAGGACACCCAAAACACCACAGTATAAAACACTCTAGAATGTTTTGAATGTAGGTTGATAGAGTGTAATGAGTGTGCTTTCAAAACACACTGCTGTGCTTTGAATTCACATTCAGAACACTCCCTTTCAACAAGACCAAAACACTATAGCCTAAGTACACCAAAAACACTCCCCTCGAACACAATCTTATCAATGCACAGTTTAATACTAATACCTACATATACCATATTTTCTAATAACTGCTTTAAAATAATAAAAACAGTTACATTTAATACATTTAGCCTTTTAGTTTTAGTTTGTCAATGTGAAGGGAACAGTGGAAGAAAGGCTAATATTTGGAGACAATGCCAGCGTTTTTATTACAGATGGTCAACTAATGTACAAACACAAAGTACACAGAAAAAACCATAAAGGTGAGCCACAAAATAGACACGCTCTATCAGTATGAACAGGAGTTACACTTTAGTAAGTTAATAACAAGTACTGTAGTATTTGTTATAATATTAATTAAACATATTTTTATTTTGTTAATTAAAAAACGTTTTATTAAACAAGATTTGTAATCCCGCGAGAATGATTGTTGTTTTTGGAGCAAAAGAACTTTAACCAGTATGCTTGAAAGAAGGTCATCCATTAGCCATAGATTTCTTACTGTAGTCGTGTGTGTGTGTGTGCGTGTGTGTGTTTCTGGATCTAGTACTGTGTTTTTTTCTTTAATGTGTATATAGTTCTTTTTTTTTTTTTGTTTGTTTTTTGTTTTTTGCTTTGTATTTCAGCTCTCCGTATTTTGATATACAGTACGTTTGTACAGTTAGTTTCTATCAGTAAATTGTTATCTTGGTTAATTGTTAACTTTAGCTGAAAAACGTTTTGGGAAAATACAAATGTAATACCATAACTGTAAAAAGCAACATAAATGCTTTGAACTTAATGTACAGTAGAGTGTTTTGAGCGTACTACACCTGTAAATGAATAGACTGAGCATTAATATACCAAAAAATGTTTTTATTCACAGATATAAAAAAAAGAGTACCTGCAATAGGAGTCTAATTTCACCAATGAGAATAATGTTCTGGATAAAACAGGCGATGCTACGTTCGGTTTGATTCTTTTGTTACATCGCACAGCACTGTCTCTTTGCCTTTTCACACTTGCACACCCGAGCCGAGCCCTCATGGTACAGCTAGTTTCACACTGGTCATTTTGTTGAGCCGAGCAGTCCAAACCGTGATTGCGAACACACCCAAGCTGCGCTCGGGTGTGAAAAGGCTATAGTGCAAAGAGGGAGGTTTTTTGTTTTTGAGCACGCACTTCTCCAATCCCTGTCCCTCCGTTAAAAGGGGAAACAAACTAGATGTTGATAAAAGCATGGTGTATTTATACAAAAATAAATTTAAAAAAAATGAAATGTCAAGAAATAATAAAGACAAACACGATTAAAAAATATAATCTCCAAAGACATTAGCACAAAGTTAACTGTGATTAATTGATAACCCTAATAAACTGAGACAAGGTGCTTTGAATTGTGGTAAATATGAAAATACAATAAACAGAATTATACTTGCTTTATTTGGAGATGATACTGAGTCTCTTTCTTCTGTATGACAACACGAGACTGTGGGATCTCTTTGCCATCTTTTCTCCAAAATCCAGTGATGGACGATGATTCATATAGAAGACCGGTCAATTTACATGAAAAGTCTAAATTGGTTGGCTGTGTAACATCGATGTTTGCTTTGATCCAGGGATCAGTGTGTCCTAAAAATGTTATTGAAGATATTAGGAAAAAATTACACCTGTAGCTGTACAATCAATAGATTCATATAAGCTCTGCTGTGAATTTCACAAATATTACACAACGTTTAGTTGTTGTTGTTTTTTTTTAAAACACCCTCACTAAGTTACCTTCAAATACCATTTCAACAGTCTTGTACCCCACTACAGAACTGGGAAGAAGGAAAGTTACAGAAACTTGGGTCTGACCTGACTTTTCAGAACAGCTTGAAGCACCTTACTAGGCTATACAAAAATATCAAAGAAACTCATATTTAGCAAAATGCCACTTTAAAATTGCAAACATTAAAGAGAAGAGGACAATAAAAAAAAATAGGGCTGTGCCGAGTTATGAGTATATACGTGTATCCGTAGCAGAGGAACTTCCAGTGTTATCCCTGCACTCTTAATGTTATAAATACACATTACGATTTAAATGACTTGTCAACAGCGTTACAATGTTATTTGATTAGTTTCTAAGACATTTTTACTGCCATATTGCCATAACGAGCCTGTAAACTGACAATGAAAATAAGTTGTGAAACTAGCAAATGCAACTCATTTGTCACGTGCATGTGACTTTTCCTTAGACCTAGTTTATGAACTACCGCTGTGCATACTAGGAAATTTTTCCCAGAATTACAATCACTATTTTTCAATAGGTAAGATAAGCAATTGCTATAAAGTATGAGTAGTCTTCATTAGTTTGATCACAGCAGGTTGTATATTAAATCACATCTCAAATTGTTATTGACTTGTAATCAAAAATTGTGTAAACAATTGCAACTGAGGGAGTGTTTTGTTTTGTGTTGAGTTATGAACATGTTTTATTCCATTTAATGAATACCTAACAACTTAAAACATCATAAAGTGAATTACATTAGGTTACCTGTACCAGGAAGCAAGCCAAATAACCAAAATAATTTCAACACCAGAAAAAGGGAAACAAGTGACAATTAGCTAGTGCTATTAAGAGATAAGAAAATTGATTTTAAAATCCTGGTTCTCACTCCTTCAAAGTTAGAGTTGTAAACTCAAAATGCTATAATAAAGAACGCTTTATAACAATGAATAATAAGTGAATGGGTAAATAGGCTTGAAAAGCACAGTGAATCACAATGTCCTAAAGAGGAAAAAGGCCATTGCAATTTTTTCTTTTCATTTCCTTAAAATCATGAAGACCTATATTATTTTTTTTACTACATAAATTACCAGAGTTTAAAACTGTGAAATGAGTGAAGACAATAAATGTACCTTTTATAACAATATTCTTCACTATTGACAAGTCTACAGCAATTTCAGTTATGTTGATCTCCCGTTGGTCAGTTTGAATTGGAGAAGCAATAGTTGTTTTGTCTAAAAAATATATATATTAAAAATCAGCAAATTTAATCAATAAAAACATTTACCATTGTTTTGGAATGAGGTGAATGAGAAACATGGGAGTGAGATACATTTTCTAAACAGGTTTTATATTACCATTTTCAAATGAGTCTAGCAACTCTGAAACAGATACCAAAGATAAAACAACTGAGTATACATTGTTCATTATAGTATACTCTAAATCCTAGAGCCAGATCAGAACTCCAGTCATGTCACAAGAGCATAGAGCTTCAGTACACTTTATTATAAGTACTTTCCTCCTCAGCATGCTTTTTGATTAAATTCATATTTGGGAGGGTTGTATTCCAGGACAAAAGCATGAGACAAGAAAAAAAAAAACGTTCACCTTAAGCTGATTTATCTTTTCATACCTTAAAAACAAGAGATGTTTTAAAACTATTATCTGGGAAGTCTAATAAGGCACATTTCTCCGCACCACCTACAAAAAAGGATCAACTGGCTCCAGTACGGTGCTTTTATCGTTTAATGGCAGCAAAAGCCAAATATAGAATCTTCTCACAAGGTATTTAGGGGTGATAGTTTAAAGAAAATATTGTCACTCAGTGTTAAACTAGGACTTACATGAAGATTGAGATTTTAGAATGAGAATTGGAATGAGAAAAGCATGGTTGCTTATGATAAGATCAGACCCACTTGCAGTCTATTACTAAAATATAAAACAGAATACAATAAATGCACATATTCTGACGTTCAGGAAAGTCTGTGTTTTTATAGACTTGTCTTTTATTTTCATTTATAAATATCTTCCCCTCTAAACAAAATTACAGTAGGCTACATATTCCCTCACTCAAATAATATATGTAACATATAAACAGTGTTCAGAGACATCATATCAGTTATAGATATATACAGTAACATAGACTAGACTAGATCAGCCAAAGGATCATTATAGAATGATAGAACTAAGAGCCATCTTGTGATCAACTATTTTGGATGCCCAGGATACTGCTGGCGCTTTCTAATATAAGCACAAAGTGGTTGATATAACCTGTATTATATATGTATATGGCTACTAGATCTGAAGAGCAGACAAAAGCACCTGAACACATTAGTATTTTTTAAAAAAACAAACAAACAAACAAACAAAAAACACAATATGTTAATCTAATCATGTTCTGTGTATTTTGGTAATCAAAATGAGTTCCATTGCCAGAGGACACTTACTTTCATTCATGCATTAAAAATAAGATATATTGAATTTACATAATTACTTTCTCCCAATTTAATTTCCACTTAACTTGTTTGCAATACACTGGCTGTAATCTTCTTTTCCTGTCTGTCCTGTTTGGATAATTTGTTTTCTACGTTTCAGGAAAATAAGAGTTTAATTAAAATGAAAATGTTGGCTTTCTAACGGTGTGCATTTAAATTGTGATAATGTCCCACAGTTTGAACTGCAACCAGGTCAGAAATGAGTGACATCCTCCATATTCACATCTACTATGACCTGTGATGCCTAAAGGGTGTGGACTGATTTAGACTGGCAATTCATTCACTGTTGTTTATATAGGCTGAAAACGATTATTGTCTAGGTAGGGTAATCTGGCTTTGGTCCAACAGTGTCAGTGGCAGTAACATAAATCATTCAGAATGGATACAGCAGACATGAGAGGATGCAGAAAGGGAAACAAAATTCAATTTCACAGTATTATTTAGTCATTCAACTTTTGTCTTTTATGCTTTGAACCATAAAGAAATGCCCATGATTGGTAACTCTGTAGTCATGTTATAAAAAGAAAATGTAAAATATGCATGGTTGAAAACTAACACAATTCATCCAATGAAGTATGATCATGATAATGCATAGGCAAGGGTTTTAACACACATCATGTTATATACAAAATGTGTATGCATTTATAGTTGTAAATAAAATGCTGGAATACCATGACACAAATAAGTAAGTATATTAAATGGAAAAAAAGTGATGTGGAAAATAAATAAATAAATGTAAAATATTTATGAAGACAACAACAGGATAATAACATGTTAATAATAATAATAATAATAATAATAATAATAATAATAATAATAATAATAATAATAATACTTCTTAAACACAGACAAGCTGATTTATGCCTCGGTGATTTACATCAGCACACCAGCTATGCTGTCAAGGTCACCTTAAATCAACCAGAAAAATGATGTTTTCTAACATTAAAACCTTTAACCCAATGATTATTTACCTGATATAACCTGAGATCCACAGACGACAAACAGGACGATTCCAATCAACACTGAGATCCATGTAGAGAGCATTTTATCTGCAGTGTTTGTGCCTGATGCTGCAGTGAATGAGTCACCCTGATGTCTGAAAGCTCGTCGTTTAGAATTGAATTCTCTAGATGTTTCTCTGCACAGTAACCTTGCTGACGCAACACAAGAACAGCTGCTGGATTTGTATAAATTATTAACATGACGAACCATATGGATTGGAAATCAAGCTGTCGCTGTGTCTAGGTTTACTCTGCAAAATCCAATAGTTTCAGAATTCAATTCAAGATGCAGCATAGCCTTTCATCAGAGTAGGGATATATTTATTGTGTCATGCTGCCTGCCTCCTGTAATTCATTAAATAGTAAGTTATTTTTATGATGCATGTGAATTTAGTAGTCCTGAAAGGTGAGATACAGTGCACTTTGGCAACAGTCAGACACAGTACCAGCAGACGCCATAAGAACCTACCTTCATATTCCGGCAGAGCATCTCAATCATGACCCCATATGCCATTAAGTCCTGGGTCTCTCTCAAGCAGAGACTGCAAATTGATTTTGGATCGAGAACACCAAAGCCAGGCCACCAGAGATGCAAGGTAAGTGCTGCTCTACAAACAAGTTCTGT
Organism: Acipenser ruthenus; assembly: GCF_902713425.1. Classification (NCBI taxonomy): domain Eukaryota; kingdom Metazoa; phylum Chordata; class Actinopteri; order Acipenseriformes; family Acipenseridae; genus Acipenser; species Acipenser ruthenus. The sequence continues at coordinate 37,909,074 of NC_081190.1, read as the reverse complement.
TGTTTTCTTTAAAACCCTTTTAACACTGCGTTTGTACTGCCCTATCAATTCCTCCAGAAGGTGATCTACACTATAACATGGGAATATTAGATAAGCCTGTAGATGAACCCACAAGGCAAAAGCTTGGACATACATTTTGAACTGTTCCAATGGGTGCTGGTGTTCTTACCACAGTAGTGGGGATCGACAGGAAGAAATAACCCAATGCACAGGCAGAGTCTTGAATCCAAACCTGGTACTTTGCATATTCCAGCCTTTATCCTAATCACTGTACAGTGTATGTAAGCAGCCCTGTCAACTCTCCTTTATTTGAAGGACTCCCCTGTTTTTTGGACACTTCTCCGGGACAATTCCCGGGACAAATTTTCTCCTGTATTTTGCTAAAAATTCAACTGTTAAACCTCTTTATGTCAGCAAATATTTAATTTCTGCAAAAGTCACGTACGGTCTGTGATACTTACCTAGCAGGGTTTAGGACCCAGGGGAGCCCTGTGGCAGGCATGTATTGAGTGCGTAAGGCAAGCTCACAAACTTGACCATCTACGATGGCTTCGCCTCCCGGTAAAAAGAAATGAAAAAAATACTGATGCAAATTTCAAGCTTCATGGACAAGAGCATATTCTCTCATAATCCTAAGCACTGTTGGAAAAAAAAAAAAGAAAACGCTATTAAATACAGTTGTGTTAAGTGCAATTGGCGGGTTGTCAAAGTTTTGATTTGGTCCCAGCCAAAGAAATGTACTGACAGTGGTATTATTTATCCGCCACATATGTGCAGTGTAATGAATAACGTTGCAATATCACATTGTTGTGTATTTTGGCTTTTTATATATATATATATAAAAATAAAAAATTTGTCTGGCATCAGCACGCTGCTGTCTCATACCATTCCCGTCCTTGGAGTACCAAAGTCAGTTTCTTCTTCTGAGGCTGTTTCCAAAAACTGGATTTTTACGTACTGCTTCTGAAAAAGAATGCACAAGAATGTCTGTAAAATGCTGATCTACGATTTGTCCAGTTTGATTGTAATTTTGAATGACTCATTATAGCAGTCTTTAAGTCAAATGCATACAGTTGTATACTTCTTAAATAAAAAAACAAACAAATAAAAAACACACCTTTGAACTGACACGTGGTGCAAACTCAAATATCTGTAAAATAAGATGAGAAGAACCTGGTTACTATTATTTTATTTGTTTATAAATGTTATGTATCATTAGAAAAATACAATATGTTATGTAGTGTAAAAAAAAGACAAATAAAACAGTCACAAAAATGTATTAATTATACAGTTGGCTACAATAAGTTGTATAAAACTGCTAGTTCATGTAGAAAGAATTTGATTCTGTGTCCCTTCATATTTTTATTGTAATAAAAATGTTCAACTTTAAACCTAATTTCTGAAGTTTAAATGTTCAGTGTCAAATTTAATCAGTGTTCAATCTACGTTTACTTTTATTATTAGTTTTCTCTCAGCTTGCTGGTATGGACTTCCAGCTTTTTGTGTGTTGTTGTGTAATCCCTTATTTTACTATATAAGTTGTTGCATTATTATTATTATTATTTTTTTTTTATTTTTTTTTTTTTATATTTTAGTCGTCGCCAATTATTTTACCTCGGTTTTCACCCCAATTTAGCATGCCCAATTAGTATCTGTATCCCCGGCTCACCGCTCGCACCCCCCCCGCCGACTCGGGAAACGGAGGCTGGAACACGCGTCCTCCGAAACGTGCTCCTTCCAAGCCGTCATTTTTCGCACTGCAGATCCACAACAATGCCACCAGACCTATAGTGCCGGAGGACAACACAGATCTGGCGGCTCCGTTGCAGAGCCACAGGCGCCCTATCGGCCACAGGGGTCGCTGATGCGCAGTGAGCCGTGGATTCCCCTGCCGACCTAAGCCCTCCCTACCCGGGCAGCGCTCAGCCAATTGTGCGCCGCCCCCTAGGAACTCTCGGTCACGGTCAGCTGTGACATAGCCTGGACTCGAACCTGCGATCTCCAGGCTATAGGGCACATCCTGCGAGGAGCGCCTTTACTGGATGCGCCACTCGGGAGCCCAAGTTGTTGCATTATTTTGTTGTTTTACCACTCCATGCTAGGTAACTTCACCATAAATTTTTCTTTATTTTTTTATTTATTACATTCTTGTGTGAATTGCCTTGGACAAAGTAGTCTGGCAAATGAATAAATAATAACAGCACTCAGTAGTCAGTCTTAGTTGAGGTCAACTTGTTTTTATTTTTTTACCTTTTGTAAACCATACATTTGAACTTATGACTGTATTAGCTCGGAATGTATGATCGTAAAAGCACACATTTTTCTTAAAAGCCTTCGCCTCAGAAAAACAAAAAAACCACAAATTCTACTCTGAATTGGTATATATTTAACATTGTCCTTTTACACAAAATATTTAGTTGAACAAATCTTAAAACGCTTTTTATTTTAAGTGTAAAACGCTTAAGGCTACACAGGATAAGTGTGTTGTTCTTTGGACTTAGGAGACCACCGTACTTTGCAGTACATATTTGAAAAGCATATCATCGGATAAATGAATTTCATGTTTTTTCTTTCCTATACTTTTACAATATTTATAAATATGTAAGTATGGATATATGAATATATGAATACATATGAAGTTCCACGAATGCGTAGGCTATCACTTTTTTAAAATTTTATTACAAAGGATAATCGTATGAAGAACTATTGTTATTATACACGAGATCAGAATTCTGCGTTGGGCGTGCATCGGCATTTGGTTAGTTTGCCGACGCCAACCAACACCGACTGATTCGACCTAAAGCCAACATTGGGGAAGGATTGGTATGTGCCCCCCTGTTGCAGACACAGACAGTCGACAATGGTTTTGTTTCTATTTTCCTGCAAAATCACGTTGACGGATAGGTCATTGCAATAACAGAGGTGTTTGCTTGGCTTTACACGAACTTGGTAATTACTGCAAACAAATCAAAATAAGAACTTCGTTGCTGGGTAAAACAACTAATTATAAACTGCTCAACTATAAAAATAAATAAATAAAAAAAACACCACGGCGTACACATAAATAAAGTTAAACAGTATAACAGTAACAATTAATATTTCAGCTAAATATATCTGTATGAAATATCTTTCATACAATGTTGACAGATTGTAAAATATGTTACTTGCAGTCACTCGCCAACAGAGCATTTGTATTCAGAATTACAGCATCCAATAATGTATAGTAAAACATGCTGGTTTATAGAGGTACTGTCAAATCTAATACTACACCTAGTTATAAATGACAAACGAATTGAACACTTTGAAAAACTGTATTACAGTACATACTGCAGGATTACCATGACTCTTCAATAATTCTCACAAACCACAGCATGCCATTTGTATTAGGCTGCCCTTTTGGGCGCTACTCTTAAAATACAGACAATTCACTCTGGGCGTTTCCTGCTTGGTGTATGACACCATGACCTGAACCTGTGCTCTGTAGTATATTCAGATGATCTCAACAAAAGCGTAACACAGGTCTACAGCATTTTTACATTAGTGTTACAGTAAAGGACATTGTGGCAGGGCAAAAACCCAAAATGTAGAAATTTATATATATTGGATTGACATAGAGTGGCTAAAAATCATCCCTGCAAGGAGGCTGTGTGGTCCAGTGGTTAAAGAAAAGGGTTTGTAACCACGAGGTGCCCGGTTTAAATCCCACCTCGGCCACTGACTCATTGTGTGACCCTGAACAAGTCACTTAACCTCCTTGTGCTCCGTCTTTCGGGTGAGACGTAGTTGTAAGTGACTCTGCAGCTGATGCATTGTTCACACACCCTAGTCTCTGTAAGTCGCCTTGGATAAAGGTGTCTGCTAAATAAACAAATAATAAAATAATAATACATGTGAGGATGTGGCTGGAGCTGACTGTTAATTAGGCTCCAGCCACATGGTATATAAGGAGGGATAAATCCTTTGTCTGGTAGTGTTTAGGTGAGTGTTTGTCGTTGTTGGTAACTTGGTCGGTGAAGGTGAATGCCCTGTCTTATTTCAGAATTGTTTTTAAGCCTGGCTTCCAAGTGAAACTACAGCAGAGTTGGGTTTATGCCCAACCTGAACTAGAGCGTGAGAAATGTAGAACACTTACTTTACTTTTTCAGGTCAACGATATGATTTCAGGTTATGAATCTGGGCCATGCTACTGTGCGTAAACTTTAAATATCTGGATAATGTGAGGTCTTTTTCCAAAGTCAATATTTTGTGTATTTATTTTTTAAAAGTGCAAAACATTTTCTTTTTGATTTTCCACTCGTCTACTACTTTGTGCCAATACATACTTTGTTTGTATTTACCCGTGAATTAACCACTTTTTTAAAAAAGATAATATTTAAAACCAAGTTTTACCTTGTTCATCTTTGATTTGTCAGGCACCTTTCTGCTGAGAAATGTAACTAATCTTAACAAGTTTAAAAAAAAAAAAAACAGGAACAACATATATAGTGTGAAAAAAAAGAAATAACTTTATTTACATATTTTACCTGGTTTAGCTGGACATTATTACTGAATTAAAAGGAGTCAAGCTGCATCAAGCAGTCAATGTAGTCTGAACTGCTTGGTGTTGTTGGTGATGCAAGAAACATAGGATGCGTTGCTGTGCCGAATCAGAGCCTGGGTTACAGTAGGTGGGAAAACATATAAGCAGTGCACAGGCTTTCTTTTCAGAAGCAATTTTTTGCTTTAAAAGTTAGTAAACATGGCAAATAATGATCTAAGTGGAACAACAACAGCATATCATACTGAACAGACATAACAAGATATTAAAAGTAAAAAATTAAATATTCGGAAAATGTAGATGATATAAAATAACTATTCAAGACCATCAAATATTGTGTCACCTTTTGCAAACAATTGTAAAATGTTGTTTCTTTCTGGCTCTGAATGAACACTTAAGACTTACAAAAACTGCAATCACACATGTCAGATTTTGTACATATTCGTTCCTGTATATGACATCTTGCTGGGAACAGAAATTGGCTTAAGATCACATACTTTAAGTATATATATATATATATATATATATATATATATATATATATATATATATATATATATATATATATATATGTGGCAGAGTAGATGTCTGCCTGTAAGAAATGTGTTGGGGATTGGCAGGGATAGGGCAGCAGTGTGGAGTAGTGGTTAGGGCTCTGGACTCCTGACCGGAGGGTTGTGGGTTCAATCCCCAGTGGGGGACACTGCTGTTGTACCCTTGAGCAAGGTACTTTACCTAGATTGCTCCAGTAAAAACCCAACTGTATAAATGGGTAATTGTATGTAAAAATAATGTGATATCTGTATAATGTGAAATAATGTATAATGTGATATCTTGTTACAATTGTAAGTCGCCCTGGATAAGGGCGTCTGCTAAGAAATAAATAATAATAATAATAATAATCAATAATTTCTGTTCCTGCCAGATAAAGGTGGGGGTGTGGCTGTGTCCGCACAACCACAGGTGTCATTATTTTTTCTGTTAGTTAATTGTCACATGCCTGTAGCAGGTATTTGAACAGAGGACAATGTTTTTTCTGGTCAGTCTCCAGTTGGTGTGAAGAGAGAGGCTGTCACTGTGAAGTGACCTGTGTGGGTTATTTTGGGGAAAAGGTGTAAATCTTTTTTGTTTGTTTTGTAACCTGAATATAAAGTGTTTTCTGACTGGTAAACAGCTTAGCTGTCCAGTGTGACAGTTAAGAAGAATTCACTCAAAGTTTAGTTAGTACTCCTTGTGGGAGTTAGGTTTGTGTTTTCATTATTTCTTTTATTTCTGTAATTAATAAAAGAAGGCATGAAGTGCTGTTAAAATACCAGGGACGGACTGGGACTAAAAAACGGCCCTGGACTTTGACCCAGACCGGCCCACCACAACCAGCCCTCGGATACTCCACCGCCTACGCCGCGCCGACGCACGCATGCACGTACGTTCACACACCAGCCCCTAATACCACCACCTAGCTGCATCACAGCTATTGTTGTACACTAATGCAGTACTATTTTCAGAGTGCTACAGAACACACACACTCTGTACACTGTTATAAGAGTTCTACAGAACACATACTGAATTGTCATGATTGCCTCCTCTTGCGAACCTGCTGTCTATGAGCAGACATCTGACTGCCACTGAGCAGATTTTCAATATCTGCTTTGGAGGCCCTTAAAACATACGACTCAGCACTACTTCTGTGCATGTTGCTCTTGTCATGCTCATCTACTCTTTGGTGAATATGTTTCCAATCTGTCATTCCACTCATGCCATACAAATTGAACAGTATAAAGCATGGCTTTCTTCACTGTATGACAGCCACTTTCGATTGGTGCCATCTCTAAAACAGAAAACCTTCTGCACCACAGGGTTTTTTGATTTCTGTTGCGGGTGGAAACTAAAAAACGCATTTAGGTTATCTGACTTGGGTCTCTTGAAATAATCAAAAGTTGGGCTGGCATCCTGGCTCTCCGTGACTCTCTCTTCCACTGCAGCTGAACTGGGCCTATCATCAACCTCAACCTGGATATGAATTAATGAATAAACTAATTAATTATAAAGGCCCAATATTTTGACAAAATACAAAAATGCAGCAGCAGCCCCACCATTTGATCAAATGAATGAATGAATAATAATAATAAACCTTTATTTGTATAGCATGAATGGGGCTGGAGAAAAGTAACTTAGCACTAAAATTCAGTTGTAATTCATAGTTGTTTTAGCTACAGATTATAAATATAGTAACATAGTGTAAACAATAGCTTATAGTCAGGCTGAATCATCATGAATTTAATTAATAAAAGGCGGCTGTGCTGTGTCAAGGACTGACTAATGTAAATAGTAGGGCTGGGGTTAAGGGCTGCAGCCGCTGCACAGAGGGAGGAATGGACCAAAGGGCCGGGGCCAGGGGGGAGAGAAGGGCTGGCCCGCGTCGCTCAACTTTCTAAACCACCCCCCCTCCCGTCACTCAACTTTGTAGCCCCCTGTGACAGAAATACAATGAGTTCTGGTGATAAATCTTCCTCCCGACCTGTGAGGGCGCTAAAGAACGGGAGGAGAAGTATCTGGAAGGGCTGGCCTGACAGTTCGTTTCCGGGACCGGGAAGTGGGTCAGCCTGGAAGGAAGCGAGACTCTGTTGTAAGACCGTATTGATTTGACAGGTAAACGAGGGGCAGCTGCAAGTAAAAAGACAGCTGCAACCGTTTACCTAGATATCATGCGGGATTACATATAGGGGCCAGGGTAACGCTGTTCTTTTCCTTCGTTTGGGTTAAGCCAAGGACCGAGAAGGACGAGACAGTAAAGTACTGTAACTGTATCACTCTATAGAGAGTTGCGTGTGTGTGTTTGTGTTTGTTTGTAGCTGTAAAATAACTGTCTGTGTTTTTGGAATCACCAGACAGCTAAAGCACATCCGGAGCTGTCGCCGTGTCACCACATCACGAACCGTCACAAAATAAAGTGTATTCACTCACCACCAGCACGACTGCACGCACCCGAGACGGGTGAACGTGTTTTTGTTTTCTTTTGCCAGGACTGTAAACCTGTGTTTTCATCCCCGCGCTCTACACATCGTTGTGTATTGCCGGGGCTTATTATTTATGGTCACTAGACCAGGAATTAAAATAAAATAAAGTTTTCCCACTGGATTATCGTTGTCTGCCTGTCACTCCTGCACCGCATCACCGCTACACCTGTTCCCCTTACTAACCACTTTGCCACACCCCCCCATTAATTGGACCATTGGGCCGGCCCAGTCGAACATATATATATATATATATATATATATATATATATATATATATATATATATATATTCCGGCCCACAGGTCGACCGGCCCACCAAGAATTCTCCCGGTGCTCCAGATGGCCAGTCCGCTACTGTTCATGACCCTGGGTCTTCTTAAAAAGGGCTATCAAACCTTTAAAATAAGAACAATCTTTAACAAAATATATTGAAACTCTGTGTTGTTGATGGTGTGGTGCTTTATATAATTCACTGAACATGTTCTAAATTAAATTAATTAGCATGTGGGGGGGAGGGGGAGGGGGGGAAGGAGATCATACTCTATCATTTAGCCCTAGCTTTACTCAGGGGAAACAAACATTTAATAACAAAGCATTAATAAAAACAGCTATTAAACATAAAAGTCAATCCTAGCAAGACTTGTGTTTTCTGGATTGGTTCCACACGAACAAGATAATAGAAAGCATATTGTATTATGAAGAAAGAACGTAAGCCTTTTGCATCACAGTAAGTATTTCCCCATTATTTCCTTTAAAAAAAATCTAAGCAGCTCTGGCATGCACACAGGAGTAAATGAATTAGCATTTTAAACAGTTGTATATTCCTAGTCTAGAAATATCACCTTTTAATAACAAAAGCTTAGTAAATTGACCCCCAAATCCTTTAACAGATTTTTTTTTAGTCACATTTTTACAGTTAATGGTTCATCCAGACAGGCATCATTTACAACAATAATGCCACTAGGGAATTTCATGATCTAGATTTGTTGCAACACATTGGGAAGATTTATTCTAAACTTTGACTCTGGGACTCTATTGCACAAGCTAGGCCATCTGGATTGTGTTTGAAGGTAGGAATTGCATTTTTTAACCTGTGAGAAAATAGCTGGCAAGTTACCAAATTAAGTTTAATAAAACTGAAGTTTGGGAGGAGGAATGACCCCTACACATTACCTCATCTAACTGTAACCTATCAAAATACATAAATACCCATGTAATTCACCCTCTCTTGTGTTTAATCATTCACTTCCCTCTATCTCTGCCAGGAGCTTATCCTAATTACAATCACTATGGGGGGGGGGTCAAGCAGGTTTGATGCCACATTGTTGTCCAGCCAACCTTCACATACGGTACCATACAGTCACATTCTTTGCACTCAAGAACCGGACTCGAGACCACCTCAGATCACATCAGGTAGTGCGCTTTGTCAGAAGTATGGACACTGTAATACCAAACTACATTTTTTGTGTACCTTCCAATATTGCAAAATGCTTTCTGATATGCTTTGGCGTGTGAACATTACACAGTACTCAGAACAGGCGCCTGAAGGAGTTGAGAACGACGATCAGTGTGTACCGTATACATTTTCTGAGGCTTGTTTTAAAATAGTGGATCATGGAACGATGTGATCAGATGCCGAAATCAAGGCTCATTGATGTCTGGAGTGATGAAATCGGTCAAGGAGAAGTTCAAAGCGAAACGCACACATTATGATAAAATGTACCTTGTGTTACTAAGAAACAAAGCCATAATGTTCATGCTAAGAAGCGCTATGTCTTCCGTGGGCACGGGCTCCATGTTTGTCTGGTTGTAGACATAAAATACAGTGCATGCTGGGAAAATGTCATATTAAGTCCCACAGTCCATTGCGCTGCTAGGAACTGTAACCAAAGTATTTTAATGGTGTTTGTACGCATTAAGTCCGACTAAACATGAAACGGTACTTTAGGGTGGAAGCTTTGAGCTGGATTAATTAAAATGTTTTTGAGTACGGTTATCGAGATCAGTTATGTAGTATGGACAGGGCCTTAGAGTCTAATTAAATTAGCTGTGAAATAAAAATGTTGAGATATAAATAAATATATATTGGAGACTACCGTATGGTGTGTCAATGAAGTGTCAAATTAATCCAAATTAATATAGCTCCACATTCTCTCCTATTTGTACTAGGAATTGATATGTACCCAAAGGATTTTTATCAGCTAAAAATAATTGGCTTAAAATGGTATTCTTTACTGCATTTCATTTACAACTATAGAAATGTGCATTGCATACCAGTAATTACTCCTTTATTCTAGAGCAGTAAGTATGGTTCTCAGGACCCTGAGCCTATTGTTGTATTTACAAAGATTTATAATGTGTTGTTCTGAGGCAGTTTTATTTTTTTTAAATTACTATTATGTATGGTTTTTATTTCTAACCACTAGGGTGCACTGCCTCCTCAAGTTCCAAATAATTTCACAATGCTGAATACCATCCCTGACACATAAAGTTGACAGGAATAGTAGCTTAGTTGACCTTTCAGTATTCCTTAGTTGGATTAACTTATTATAGTAGTTCAGGAGCAAGATCCCAATATCTTCTTTGGGTCCTGGTTCCACAAATGTGGACATAAAATGATGTTCTAAAGAAAAAATGACTTTTTTTCCATATGAAATCAATCACCAAAAACCTTGATCTCCTTTGATTTGAAGTTATTCATGCTTTTGTGAAAACTGGTTGCAGTGTAAATTTTAGGCCTGAGTGACATCCTGTTCATGAGATACAGCTCATCAAAGTTGACCCATTTTGGACCCCCCACCCAACCTTTCCATGGTCATAACTTAACATAATTGACACAGAAAGGTGGTTTTGGTGTTGTTTTAAAGCTCTCGAATAGCACTATCTTCTCATTATATGGAAGGTTCTGTGAAGATGTTGTGTGATTCTGTGACTTTTGACCTCACCCAGGTCAAATCACGTAACCTTTTTGTTAGTGTTTGATAGATTGTAGCCTAGACCCTTATCTACATTTCCTGCAAGTTTCATTTTGTGCCTGCCATTGGTTGAGGCACAGCAGTGAGTTGAATGCAGTGTCAGGTGAATCTTCTAAGTGAAGCGATTACACACCTAATACAATTAAACCTAAATATTTAGTTGTAATCGAGTATACTCGCCTGTTAAATTGAAGCTGCAGTGAACTGGTGCAGCTTTACCAGATTCATTTTAATTAATTAACCAATTTGGCCTATTAACACATGTGACTAAAGTGTAGCACAGGTGAATTAACTACAGATCAATACAGAAATGTGCCCTTTATAAAGTGAAAAACAAGAAAACTTAACTAAGGTGTATCCTTAAACCTGGTACTCTTCCAAAAAACATTTATATAGCTAAAATTCTTGCAAGTTTTGCAGTGTATTTGTATGTGTGTAAAGACAATTTGTTGCTTAAATGGCAAGTATTTCCAATGACTTTCTTGGCGTTAAAGACATCAAAGCATGCTGTGACCCATTTGCAAATCATTGTGGAGTGCGCCGCACCAAAGGTCGCACCTTAACAAAGAAGCAGGTCAAGGACCACCAGAAGTTGAACTTTGTGTGGCCAGAAGTTATGTTACCCTTGTATGAAGTTACTAGTCCGTCATCCTCCTGACCAAGACCAAAACATCATCTTCAACACAAAGTGACCCCAAGGAGTCTAGTTCCAGAGAATCCAGCTCTCATGCTGTTCAAGACAAACAACTTGAAAGCAACAACATTTTCGAAGCTGAACCTGAGATTTCACAAATAAACAAGGCCTTGGAGGCAATACAAGAATCTCCACTGAAGAGAAGGAAATTGTCATAAAAGGTATCTGCAGCTCAGAAGGTAAAGAAGGTTGGAGAAGAAATGAAGAGAAAGCTAAGAAACGTTTTCCCACAAACAGAAGTGGAAGACCGTGAAACAATCAAGGAGCAGGCTCAGGCATATCAAGAGATGATGGCCCAGCTGAAGGAAAAATGTAATTCAAATATCAGTCGAAGTCAGCAAGTTCATATTTTGACAGCTGTCCCAATATCGTGGTCTATACAGAGGACTGCTGCTGAGTTTGGTGCTACCTACCACATGTCCAGGACAGCCAAGGCTTTACAGGAAGAGAAGGGATGCCTATCGGATTCAAATCCAAAAATTGGGGGGAGAGAACGCTAACAGAGGAGATTGCTCAAATGGTAAAATTGTTCCACAAGAAGGAAGATGTTAGACAACTTATGGCCGGAAAGAAAAATGTTGTTTCTGTTTACAATAAAGAGTCGGGACGAGGGAGCACCAACAAAAACGGCTTGTTCTTTGCAATCTTTCAGAGGCCTATCGTTTCTTCAAATTACAGCATCCTGACATGAAAATTGGCTTCTCCAAATTTGCAGAGCTGAAACCAAAGGAGTGTGTATTGGCAGGCAGTAGCTTTACACATGCTGTGTGTGTCTGCACAACACACCAGAATGTAAAGCTGATGTTCATTTGTTCTAAGCTTCCACAATTGAGTGCCAGTACAGAAGTGCCATTGAATCACTATCGGCATTGCTTATCTTATCATGTGTTCCCCACCTAAAGTCGATTGCCACTTAGGAAACTGTGAAAATTGTCCATCACTTGAAGATTTCAAGAGCCATCTACAAAAGCTCTTTTAGGATAGCCTTGTGGACGCATTGGAGTATCGGAAGTGGACTTCAACTGACAGAACCACTCTTCAGACAATCAATGAACCTGTTGATCAGTTCATGCAGACTTTCACAAGCCATTTCCAATGTCTTCATCGACATGATTTCATCTCAAAGATGCAGACTGCATATTATCAACAGCTGAGGGATGAACTCCTTCAAGAAAATTAATTCTTAGTTGTTGGTGATTTTGCAGAAAATGTCACTTTCGTCGTGCAAGGTGAAGCACAATCACACCATTGGAACAGCTCTCAGGCTTCCATGCACTCCTTTATTTGCTATTGGCAAGACAACAATGAGAATTCTGAGCACATCTCATATGTTGAAATATCAGAATGCATAACTCATGACACAGTTGTTGTTTATCTCTTTCAAAAGCATCTTTTGAGGTTCTTGGAGAACAAATTTGGGAGGCGCCCAAGAAAAATCTATTACTTCTCTGACGTATGTGCTGGGCAATATAAGAACTGTAAAAATGTACTCAACCTTTGCCAGCACTTGGAAGATTTTGGTGTTGAAGCAGAGTGGAACTTCTTTGCAACATCTCATAGCAAAAGACCCTGTGATGGTGTAGGAGGAACCATTAAACGAATGGCAACAAAAGCCAGTTTGCAGCAACAATACCATGACCAGATCCAGACTCCACAGCAATTGTACAGGTTTGAAAAAGACAACATTCCTGTTCTTGAAGTAGCATACTTCACGATAGCACAATGGCAAGCTGAGCAAGATTTTCTGGAGCAAAGATTCCTCAAGGTAAGAACTGTTCCTGGCACACGACATCTCTACTTCTTTCAACTAGTTTCCAAAGCAAAAGTCCTTGTACTTGAGTTCTCCCAGTCAACAAAACAAAGAGAAGAATAAATCACAGTCTAAGAGCATGTCCTACCATTTGACCAAGTGAAAGGATATGTTACTGTTCAGTATGACAGTCACTGGTGGCTTGGGCTGTTGGTGTCTGCTGATCAGAAGAAACGGGAGGCTGAAATTAACTTCCTGCACCCGAATGGACCAGCACGATCATTCTGTTTCCCATGCCGTCCCACCCATGCTGCATCAGTGAGCCAACAACTGCAACAGGAAGGACATACACCCTGAGAGACAAGGAGATGGCCAAAGCATCAAAAGCCTTGACAGAGTGGCTATGAAGGAAAAGGGTAACTTAAGCATAGGTGAGTGGTAAATTGTGTTACATGCAGAAATATAAGGACAGAGACCTGAAAATGAAATATCTACATTTCCACCACTTCTAACAATACATTTTCTTTTCCAGGCTTAGTGATTCATTGGATTTGAACAGTGGTAATTACAGCTCCTGCAGAAGCATCACTTAAAATACCACACATGTGCTGACAGAAGTACCACTGGTGGGGACAAAATTAAACACGCACAATTCAGTATTGATTTCTATTTAATTCACCTGTATTTGTTTGTTTTAGCCAATTGTGTAAATAGGGCACCTTGGTTAATTCATTAATATATTAATAGCTGTTACAGCTGCACCAGTTCACTGCAGCTTCAATTTAACAGGAGAGGAGAGTATGCTTGATTGCAAATATATATTTTTGTTTAATTGTTTTAGGTGTGTAATCGCTTCACTTAGAAGATTCACCTGATACTCTGCATTTAGCTCTGTGCTGTGCCTCAACCAATGGCAGGCATAAAATGAAGTTTATATCTAAAGTTCGGGAGGAGGGTCAGACACCAATCTCCGTGTCACCAAATTGAATCATTCAATTTACACATTAGCTAATTAAGATTGTTAGCACTATAAATACCTTCTTCACGTACCTCTCATTTGCGTTTCGATTTCATCGTACATGCACGCATCATGGAGAACATCATCGATTATTCCATTTCATCGGATGAAGACCTGTTTGCCATTTCCCCGGAGCCGAGATCCACTCAACCAGCTCAACCAGCTCCTCCCGAGTCAACTCCGCGACAACTTCGATCGGCAGTATTTACTACTCCAACCTTCTCTGCTCAGATGTCTGCTTCTCCAGATCCATCACCGGATCCTTTGTCTTTTCCCTGTCGCCCAGCACAGCAACCGGCTTGCTCTCCTTCTCACCGCAGCTCCCACTTGGCCACTCGTTCTTCCACAACACTTGACATCAGAGACTGGATGATCCCCAGGCTCCAGCATGTTCTCCATAGCAACAACATCCCATTCAAATTGGCAGCACGTAAGAAGAATTTGTTTAATATTTTTCTGTCCACTCTGCAGCATCCTTGTCTGCTGTAGTATCATCCTTTATTCATGTTCCTTAATACCAAGTTTTCATTAGAACAAATATTACAGATCTTAAAAATGCTTTTACAAAAATGTATCCTTAAGCATTAGTAGCCTGCCCAGAGGAAGGGCAATCGAATCAGCCATGGATTCCCAGAGGTTTATTTCCCAGCTGGGGTTTTGTTTTCCTCTCCTGCGCACTGACAATCATTTTTTAAAGGTTGGCTAAACCTTCAAGTGGGCTATATCCAGTACTGCTCGCGGCATTGAGACCGGCTTATTTTTGGGGGTCTCCACCTTGTCCCGTCGGTCAGGCAGCGAGCCCTCAAAAAGAGTTAGGTTTGATGCCAAATGAATGTGCATATATAACATACTTCTGTGTAATTTTGCATACTCTGCATTATTCCCAATAAATATTCTATCTAAACAATAATTGTTACTCTTCTTGAACACTGTGGTGTGTCATTAGTGGTCATTTCTATCAGTATGGTGCTTGACAGGGATTTGTTTTCATCCTGCTGTGTGAATATGAGGGCAAACAAGGGCAGAAACCAGGAATCAATCAGATCTGACTGCACTGTCAGAGAACAGCCAGAGCAGCATGGAAGGCATTAAAATAAATAAATGGGTTGCCAGCGTTTAAGACATCTAAAATAAGTTGAAATTTCTAGGCATCAAACGATGTTACAACATCTTCAAGAACAAGCTCTAGGAATACAGCTATGGATTTCTAGTTTAACTTTCTTACTGTAAACATAATTAGTACAGAATCATTGTTGCAAGTTGTATGCTATGTGCAATGCAGTTTTGTATTGAAGGTGTATTCAAGTCAAAGGAGCTCTTGCTATTTATTTTGCAGTTTTCATAATGCATGGAGCTTCAAGGGTGGTGTGTAGCATTAAAGCAGGATTGGTGTTTGATCTTTGCTAAAGTCCCTGACGAAATTTGAATTATGTTTAAAACTAATAATTGTAGGAATTTCAATTCTTTTTGAACTAATAATTACCGGAGCTGGATTGCATCCAAACATACTGCAGCTTAAGCCAATCTGCTTCACTGTAGACCAACGCAACAAGATGGTTTCTGATTTAAAAAGGCTTACCTAACAACACAGGTCAATGCCATGTGGCATAATGTAAAAATAAGGTGGCCTTATATGAGTATGTAACTTAGTTCAGGGGCTAAATATATATTTCAAAAAAATCCAAAACGGTCTTTGAAAAAGACCATTGTTCACTTTCTTTTGTAAGTGTAAACAAGTCTTTTCTGTAGGATGTTTCTGTTGTTGGCATATAGACAGTATTGGCTATGTGAGTTGCAGTTCAGCTTGGTGAGTTCAATGTATTGGGCTGTCCAAAACATTTGTCTCTGCCAATGATACCCTTTGCAAATTTTATTCAAAGACCAGTGCAGTTGTGGATACACCAATTTAAACAGTATTTTGTTTCTACAGCTAAATTGTACAGCATGTCATTATTTTAAACAGCTATCATTATGTGCTAGAATATGCCTAGTAAATATATATATATATATATATATATATATATATATATATATATATATATATATATATACACACACATATATATACATACTGCTGTGCAAAAGTCTTAGATATGTTGCATTGTTCTACTCTGATACATTATGAGCATCAACAATTTACTCAAAGCCTCCACTAGTGTTTTCTACTATTATAACAACCTTGACTTGCATAAAGAAGGAAAAACGTTAAGTGAAATAGCTTGCATAGCTTGATTTTCAAGGTATGGTATCTGAAGCATAATCAACAAGTATTATTATTATTATTATTATTATTATTATTTATTTCTTAGCAGACGCCCTTATCCAGGGCGACTTACAGTCGTAAGCAAATACATTTCAAGTGTTACAATACAAGTAATACAATAAGAGCAAGAAATACAATAACAATAAGTACAGAGAAACATCATCTGTAATTGACAAACCCAAGATTAAAGACCAAAAAATCTGTCTAACAAGGTTGAGAAATATTTGAAGTTAATATCCTTAAGGAAAAGAAAGAAGACAACATTGAATTGACATTCACATTTTCCAACGGTGTGATGTGTATGTGTTTTTATTGATATTGTTTATTAACAGGTTTTTTTTTCCCATTTTGTTTACACAGTGGTGTCTTCAGAGCGTGTCCTCCCATGTCTAAAGGATTGATTAAAGAGCACCCTCATAGAGGGAAATAACGCGGGCCAGAAAAAGAGGCTGTAAGTTTTCATTGAACCTACCCCTGAGACAGAAGAATTGGTCTGATGATAACAAAACTATATCCTCTTTGACCTGGATCCTGTTTTCCTTCCTAAAATAAAAAAAAAAAACAATATGCTACAATTATAAAAATCTTTAGAAGCTACATTGACAAGGAATCATAAACCCTTAATGGATCTGTGCAACCCAAATCTCAGATTACTTTTTGATAGTGAATTTTACTGAAGGGTTGGGTTCATATAAGCATTTTAGGTATACTTATCTGAATAATACTTTATTAAATAAGAGTTAAGGTTTTTGTCCAATATGTAATTTAAGGCTCATGGCCATGGTAAGAGTAAATTACTAAACCAGGTATTTAGGTAAGAACACACTATTTGTACAATATTAGACATTCCTTAATGACACACTTTTGTAAATATACAGTACACAAACATTAAAGATTGCCCATATACATCGATAATGGATACCTGGCATTTACAAAGTCATTCATGTACCTTCAATATTTTCTGGACAGTAAAAATAATTGACAGCCTTTCATTCAGTCTTCCTTTTTTTCCTGCAGGTTTAATGCCCACCTCTCATGTCCCTCAGATTGGATGCTGATGTGGTCACTTCCTTCATCAAACTGTTATGGTTCAATAAGCATACTCAAGCTATTATATTGGAAACAAGTAATACAGGTTAAACATGAAATAATAAAATAACTATTGAATTTATGTCTGCATTGACCCTATCTGGATTGACCCTGGTAGGGGTTAGTCCTTGTAAATATATATATGTTTGCTTTGGCTCATCACTTGACTTGCCTAAACATACCGACCTCTGTTTAAAATGCACATTACACACTGGGGGGTCTATGCCATTCATTTAAATAGCTGTGGATCAGTGCCAGTGCTCGATCATTGATTTATGAAAGGTTATAAAAACAATCCTCTCCAACACTGTGTATGCGTCTCTTCAGTGTATCTTTGTGTTTAAAAGTAGATACTGTATGTAGTGCTACTTGAGCCCTATTTTGAATGCCAAAAGTTAAAAATAAAAAATAAACCAATTCTCGGAAATGAGTGATCAGTAGTAGAAAAAGTATTTCTTAAAATTGCATTTAAAAAGAATAGAAATATATCTCCAAATCTGGAACATAATGTTATATTGCAATAGAAGAAAAAAAGCTTTAATATAGTACTTGCACTGAGACTTTGAATGTAAAAAACACATAACCAGCATGAGTTCTCATTCTTCTGTGGAGGTTTACCTTTTTCCCCAAAAAAGTTTTGGTGGGGGACTTCATGCATGTGGTACAATAAAGTAGTCACCTACAACATCACACTTAAAAACTCAGTAACTTAAGAGAGTAGATCACTAAACTTTACAGCTAAAACCTCATTGTTCTAAAAATCACTGAATTGTTTTATGACAGTCATTTGTTGTCCCTTAAGTGTATATAATTACCATCTACTTGAAATCCAGTTGAACCTCCACCAAAATGCTGTTATTCAACTTGTCTGTGTGAGTGCTTTTTCACCAAAAAAACTGGCCAGGGTTAACTATTATACACTTAATTTGCATACCTCATGGTGCTGTATGAAATAATGCATGACTAACCCGCCCTTCTAATAGTTTCCCATAGTAAAAGCACAGCAAAGTGTAATAAAGCATAGTGAAAGCATGGTAAACACATAGGTAAAAATTGTAAAGACCAGCAAGGTAGGGTAAAGCATACTATTATTAACCCACTATATATTTAATATAAATATAAGCAGTAGTAATATGTAATTAGAATTAATACTGCTTTAACAACAATTGGTTTAATTTAATTGCACAAAACTAGAACCAAACAACTAAGTTGTATATTTGAAGTTCACACACAAGGTGTTTTGTTTTTCATTTTGTAACATCAACATGATTTTTTCTCCTTTCCAAAAATAGGAGTTGACAAAAATGGCATGACCAGTTTGCAGCGTGCCAAGCTAATTTCTATGCACAATTCTGACCCTAATTTACTTAAAGCATTAGTTTTACATAAAGCATCTCTAATTGTAAAGTGTCACGCATGTGATTACCACAATGCTGATATATCATACTATAAAATACATTTTGTTTTATATATAAATATAGATTTGACATACATTGTATTTTAGGTAGTAAATTACAATTGTGGTCAATCTTATTTTAGCATTTAGTCGAGTATTATAATCCAGAAACTGCATTTATGGCAGAGAATATAATATCCATAATGATAATACTGTCTAAGCCATATAAAATGCAGGTCATAATTATGTTTTTTTTCCCCATTTGCCACAAAAATATCTTATGGAAAATAACAAAAATGTATTTGACTCTTTAAAAAAGTGTGTTTTTTTGCATGTCTTTGTAATTTAATCCCACTTGAAAATAAATGTAGCTTTGATGTCCAGTACACTGTCAAGATGAACCGTTATAGAAACCAGTTAAAAGAGCATTAAGTAGCTAAGTGTCAGATCTGATTTAAGACTACATGGGTCAATGCCCTGGAAAGAGCCCCCAGCTGGTGCTGTGCATGTTCAGTGTCAGATCATTAGAAATAATGGCTAATCCTGAACTGGGAATCTGTTAGTGGTGTAACTTTTCATATAAACACAAATTAGAGGTGGGATTTACATATAAATATGATTATGAATGGTAGTAGAGAGCTAAAATAATATATTTATGTAACATTGACAGAAAAAAAAAATCTATATTACAGAATGTCATTTTCAGCACGGAGAATCCTCAATGAATGAATGATTTATTGATTGCAATTTCAGATGATTTAATTGACTGTGAGGGGCTTAGGCCTGAGTGAATGATAAATGTGGCCTATGGCCTCGTCCCTGGGTGCGGTGTGTTGTATGACATATTTGCTTGTCGCATCACGTCCGGTGTGTAGAGGCCTTTAGTCTGTTAAACGGCACCCTAGGCGTACAGATATTGGATATTGGACCATATTTGAACGCCCTGTAGTGTGTTATTACTTTCTTTATAAACAGTGTTTTTATAATTAGGAGAATGTTTAGTCCACAAGTTCTATCATTAAACATATCTAGATTGTAGATTTACAGGTTCCAGGTCCATTTTCTGTATCCAAGGGCATAACTGGTTATACAATTTAATGGTATAAATGCACACTGCTGGGAATAAAAGACTCGCATTGCATAGCAGTTTGAGCCATTCCAGCTTTTAAAGCAAGCTTATTTAAACACACCTGAGCCTAATTAGACACACCACACACATTTTATACAGGTGACTTACAATAAGGGCTCACAGGAGAACCTGGAATGGCTCAAACTGTTATGCAATGGGAGTCTTAAATCATTCCCTGCACTGTTACATCATGACACTAAACAGAAGAGGTTGAAATCTGAAACAAATGGCACAAAAATGAATATTGGATATACCAAAGCCCTTGTGTATTTTCCCAAATGCAAGTACAAAATGTTCTCAGCATAAGACAACAATTGTAGCAGTGCAAAACTGGCAAGAAATAACTTCGGGGATGATTCGATTCACTTTAAGCAGGAAAAAGGGCATTTCAGGAAAACATAAATGAATGCAATTAACAGAGCCAATGTGGAACATTTTTTTAATTTTTGATTTGATTAACTTATTCTAATTCATTAATCAAAATAAACATGGATCTGATGTACATCTAATGTATTGTCCTAAAATAATTGTACCTAGCTAAAACTTAATTGAATTAGGTCCTTAGTTACAGGAAGGTAGTTTCATGCTTGTTTTATAAGGTTAAAATGGATTTCATTCATCTCTGAAAACGTTGTCTTTGCATCACTATATTGCCACTTGTGTGTATCCACCACTTGTCCCTAATAGGTTCATTTTCAATATTTGTGCATGCCGAACTTCATAGCATTGTTATTTTGCATTTGAAATATTTTAGTTCCACAGTTTTGTCTTTTCAACCATTATGGCAGGCCTGTATTTCATCACAGTGGAGTGCTTGGAGATGTGTGTTGGTTGGTCTTTGGTGGAATGTATAGTATCCTCATTCTTTATGCAGTATGTTAGGTAATTGGATGATTAAACTGTTTCCTCATCTACCACAATGGTTTACTGGTGCCCTTATTTTGTTGTATTACCCACAGCAGAAAGAATACCTGCCAGTTAAGGCCGTAAGAGCAGAAAAAGGCCTCAGTTTCTAGAGGGTACATCTGTGCATGGTTCATTAAGATGTTAAAATAAATTCAGTCTCACTAGCCGCCATGCCTGTAATTGCGTACTGTTCAGTATGGTATATGAATGGAATTGGATGAAAACAAAATGCCAGTAGGGTTTGCTGACATGCATAGATACGATCCAAGTCAAGACCAACACAGTGTTACCTTTGTTAAAATGACGGCTTATGAGACAACATTTATTTCAACTGGTCATTGACCACTGTCATACACTGTTTCAAAGGTAGAATGTCATTTTTATGATGCACAGTTAAAACTTCTATAAGTTATGACCTATTTTGGTGGTGCATTATTGGCGAGTTTCGCTTCCCATTGGACACTTTTAGCTACTCTTTCACAACAGAACATTGTTACGCTGTACATGGGTTTGTTCCTGCTGTGTTAAGAAAATAAATCTAATTTAGAAATACATT
This sequence comes from Acipenser ruthenus, assembly GCF_902713425.1. Lineage (NCBI taxonomy): Eukaryota > Metazoa > Chordata > Actinopteri > Acipenseriformes > Acipenseridae > Acipenser > Acipenser ruthenus. Next base: position 37,887,745 of record NC_081190.1, on the reverse strand, counting down.
TTGTATAATATTGAGCAACCCAAACCAAAACCGTACTGCTAAGGGTTGCTGTTTCTTCAAGAACTTTGCCAGCTCCCCTGCTGTATCTGATTCACATTTTTCACAATAACATCTCCTTAGTGTCAAAAATAGTTCAGTGCAATGTGTTTGTTTCCTCATCAGACTGTTGTGTCAGCATTTGCTTGACACAAAATCAGTTTGAACTTGTAATAGATATTCAGATATGATCAATAAATATACTGTATCTAATCTGGGATTCTTTGCACATACATTCAAAGAAAGGGGAGAATTTAAAATGGGCGTGATTGATAGACTTTTACCTAAATGGGCAGCTTGCAATAGGATTAATGGACAGATGGTTTATAGTTTTAAACATTGCATCACTGAATTGACATCAATAGGTATAGTGTGCAAAGTTGACATACTGTATATGCACAGTTTGTGCATACTAAAGCATGGTTTGGTATATATTGTGGTAGTGTTTTTCTTTTTATTTAATTTACTTTGTTCAAAGTATTCCAACAGTAATCTTTCTGAAACTGGATGTTTAACTTAAAAGTAAAATGTTCCAGATTAGGCTTTGGGCATGGTTTGATATTTTTAATAGTGTTGTAACCCACATGAAAGAAATGTTCTCATAACTCAAAAACAAGAAAGTGAGACTGGTACTGACCCATTGGTACTCATCCTTTGGGCAATTGTTAACATCCCAGTCCCTCCCATATGACCACACCCCTTGCAATGAAAAAAAAAAAAAGTTTATCTAAACCAAACAAGGCAGCTCTCTGCCTAACAGAGAAACCACTAGAAGCACCTCATATGAGAGAGAGAGAGAGAGAGAGAGAGAGAGAGAGAGAGAGAGAGAGAGAGAGAGAGAGAGAGAGAGAGAGAATGCATTTAATGTGGACCGTCGTCGCGAGCAAAAAAAAGTGAGAGACACAAAACCGCTGCATCTCGGAGCCACTTAGTCATTCGGAGAACATCCAGCTGTCGTTACTACTTGAGGGAACACATTTTTACAACTGCTGCGCGGTGTGGATTACTTCTGTTTTACTTTACCTGTGTAAAATGTGTTACACAAATCTTCGGATTAGTGTAGGAGTTATACTGGTTTTAACATTGTCGTTTTGCGGATTATCATGGACCTACAGAGAACAATTTAACGACACTGCCGACAGGTCTGTATGTAGAATGACCTTCTTTATGTGTATTACTTATGGTAAATGAACAGCCTAAACGTTTACATAATATTTTCTTAATAATGACTATTGAACAAATAGTTTACAAAATACTGTTACATAAATAATTGTAATTGTAGTTTTTTTTTAAAAAGAAGGCTTTTAATTGCTAACCATAGAGACGTTCTTAAAACTAATTTGAAACCCTGACTAATTTTAAATAATTTGTTTATTTTCGTACAGAGAGGTCTGTTCAGAAAATAACGTTGCCACAACTAAGTATCCCTGCTTAAAACCCACTGGGGAACTGACAACGTGCTTTAGGTATGTCTCTTTTGGATAATGCTACTGTTTTAGTCTTGTTTTATTGCTGCATGGACCTGATTTTGTAAGTTTTGTTTTATTTAGAAAAGGCTTTGTCTCATGTTTTTCTGTGTTTAAAATACAGCAGTCCTTTTACTGGTTTACTAGTACTGCCTTGGTGAGATTTGCATGTCGGTGTGCGAGGGGGCGTATGTACCGGCGCTATGGCATTCACTAGCTGTACTAGTAATCATTACAGCAGGATAATACTATTTCGGGCTATAGAAACGCATCTATTATTATTATTATTATTATTATTTAAACTCTGGACATGTGAGGTGTTTAAAATGATGCACATGAGTAGCCTTGATGCTCCTGAAACAAGGTTACCAAATCAGAAATAAGGAGGCAAGGCTAGCGCTTCATATTCTCGATATACAGTATGGCAGATACTGTCTTTTGTAAGGATTCAAAATGTAAGGTTAAGATAGATAAATGCACTGCAACTTGCAACACAGCATTTATTGTCCATGTACACACTGAGTATCATACCAGTCTTACCAGTCACCATTACAGAAACTGGTAGTCAGTTATAATTGGGGTATCACTGTCCTGGATTTCCCATTAAAATCTGAAGAAAATATATTTAAAGACAGATGTTTAGTGACCAGTGGTTCTGTGTGGAAATAAAGGCAACTGCAATAAATTCCCCAATGGCAGTCATTCTGCTTTTCTTAATCGCACTCAATGCTTGGAGGCTATCCAAAAGAGTTTTACTGTTCTTAAACATCGCCAAGTAAAGCCTGACATGCCTGGCATTTTAGGGGTTAAAGTCTGTATTTGACAAGCTATGTGTTTCTTTTGTGCTGGAATCAGCTATTTACATTGTGCAAGCATGAGCATATGTATGTAGAGTGTGGATACAGAAAACATAGTGCACTTCTGAGGCTCACAGTACTGTATTTTGAGTGAAAATGTCAAAGATTCTAAGAAATAAATATTCTATGTTGTGACATAGACATTACCAGCTCCTTTTGATTGATTGATTAAGCTTGATAGCTACTGATACTGCATGTTGTCAAATGCATATACCACAATATAACGTTTTTCCTTTGGGGCATTTTTATTTGGAAGATAAGAAAAGGTGTATTAAAAAACTTTTAACATTTCTCAAGTTCTGTCAACTTCTTTTAACTTTAATAAAATAAATAAATAAATAAATAAATAATACAAATCTTGGAGCAAATTCATTGTATTGCACAATAATTAAAGAATAAAAATACTTTGGCTTTGTGAATAATAGACTCCATAAATATATTTAAAAACAAAACAAATTTTGTCCATGGTATATTTTTACCCCTAATCAACAACATTTAGTATCACTAGCAAAGGAACCCATAATGACAATGTCTGTCAATCTCTTAAATAAACCCACAATTATGTCTTCTGCCGACTCAACAAAAGTAACCCCCAAGAGAGCTTCTTTGTTTGCTGCTGTTGTACAACTGTAAACAGATGTTGCTATTATATAAGGGGTCTAGTCTGTTTCTTAGATGGAAAGTTGCAAGAAGAACGTGTTTGTCAATGTCATATTTTCTATACCTTCTCTGTGGTTAAACACTGACACTCGCTTAAAATTCTTATAGGACTTGGCCTGGTTTGTCAATAGTGTTATTTAGTGACAGTAAATCACCATTTAATGAGTTGTGTGTTTAAAGATTGAAAAGCAGACAAGTGCAAGTCGTCCATAGGGACCGTCTCATTCTCTTACTGAAAGGAAGTACTGCCATTAATACGTCTTTTAACCAGTTTTTTTTTCATGATATGTATTTAACAAACTTTTAAATGATTTCTCTGACATCACCTGTTGATCTTTTGATTGATTTATTCTACAAATCTTCTCAATAAAAGTGGCTGTGTGGCTTCAAAGAGAAGGGGAGTGTTGGGTATTGTAGCAGGGCGGTAGTAAGCCCTGCTTATTGATATGTGTTTGTTCGTTTTATTTTTAGAACGGGGTTTCCCCCTCCGCCCCTGTGTTGGTTTGTATTTGTTTTATGATTTATTTATTGCGTTATAGGATGGCGAGGCGCCGTGTGTTATTATTTTTGTATTGTTTTATTTGTATTTATGTATTGTCGGCGTAGCCGTGTTGTTGTTTTATATTTTGTTTAGCTTGGATGTGTAGTCCCATCCACAGTTCAAAAAACTCGTGCAGAAGGTGAACCATCTCCCGAATTAATTACGGGATTAATGTTGCTAATTGGGAGATGGTTCACCTTAATAAAAGCCTGCAGCTCTCGGCACTCGGCGTGGGTGTTTAGGAGTGAGAGCGGCGAGAGGAAACGAAAGCAAAACGAAATTAAAAGATTGTATTATTTTTGTGTTCGAGATTTTGTTTTGTTTATCTGTTTTATTTTGTGCTCTGTGAGCAAAGTGTCTTTTTTTGTTTAAATATTTTATTTATTTTTGTTTAATAAAAACGGCGCTGAAAGCGCGTTTTGAACTGCAAATACCTGTGTGTTTTTAGTTCCTGCACTCTGGCCTGACGTCACCACTCGTCATTCCTGTCACAGGCATATATATTGTTGATTTACAAATCCATAGAAAACTGTTGATTCATCAACAAAACCACAGTCAGAACAATTCAACAGAAAAATGTTATTACACAACAGTCATTTCAACAATTAGTTAATTATACACATTTAGAATGTAACACTTAGAAAAGGGCTTGTGATTTCAATTTAGCATTTCGTATTGTTAAAGAAAAGGAATACAATTATACATTAACATGATCAAAACAAAATCATACAAATTCACTTCCACATAAACATACTAATTTTTATTTTACATTTCAACAGCAATTTCATCATCACTTAGTAAATCTCCCTCAATTACACCGACACAAACTCTTTGCATTGTTCAAACAAACTTACAGCCCTCTTACATTTTGCCTGAGAACTCGAAAACTGATCGCTGGCAATGATGTTTAGGTCTTCATCTGTTTTAGCTTCGGTGAAACTCTCACAGTCTGGCTCACAGTCCTTTGTTTTTTGCATTTTTATTTTGCTAATGCCATTTGCATGTTCTACAGCTAAATCATAGTTCTTGCAACTGTCTTCACTTTGACAATTTTGTCTGTATAAGTGGGATTTCAAGCTCAAACTCCAAGGAACTCATAACAACATTCCCGCAATGTGAGTGACAAACATTTTAACTGTTTGAACTAAGAGTAAAAAAGCCAAAACCAAATCCAATGACCAAATTAGCAATCAATTGAATCTCATTGTCGAACAAGTATCAATTAGGAAGAAATGTTTTAAGTGGCATAAACAACTCAAAGTGTTGAATCAGTACGAAAATAATCCACAGTTTCTTGTGCCCCAACACAACGTTGTTTATCCCTTACTTAACAAGCATTTCAGTGTATAGAGTCTGGTAAAACTCAGGCTGATATAAAATTCCTATCTATTCACAAACAATTTAAGTTGAGAATACAGAACCGTAACTAAACTAACGTCATGTCATTGGCTTTGTTCTCCTTTATCTACTGTATGTTCTGCACTGGAGGTCTACCCAGACCCGAGGACCTGAGACCCGACCTGTACCGAACGGGTTTTTGGGTGCAAAATTGTCACGCAACACTTGGGTCGGGTCGGGTACGATTTTGTTTACTCAGTAATACTCAAACTGTCGATTTACTATTAACCCTTTGTGGTCCATTGTTGGACTGGGTCCGACATTGCAATTATTCCTCACAGGTCCTTTGTCGGACTGGGTCTGACATCATTATAGCAACGCAAAAAACGGGTTTCTAGTCGTTTTTTCTCCGGAAAAAGCTGAGAAAACCATTCAGTTGCCGAGTGGGAGCGACAGGAGCCGAGACAAGTCGAAAAAAAAAACAGAAACAAAAGGCGTATCTCATGATTAGTCATACGTGGTATCTGGTATCAGATAACGGGGCGGTCGTAAGTAAACAAGCTGGCTGACTGAGTCAGCGCACAGAGAACACGGACATTTGCAGAGCTTTTTTGAGATGTTATAGTAATAAAATAATGACTTGGATCGCATTATTGAGGAGTTTGGTGATAAAACGAGTGATCAGGAGATGATTGATTGATCGGATAGTACGACTATTATTATTATTATTATTTATTTCTTACATAGGTGAAAGCTATAGCGAACGAAAGGGTGGGGCGGGGCTGGAGATGCCTAGTGAGTGCATTGTTGATATGCATGGCCATTTAAACCCTTTTGACTCTGGATAAAATACTTTTAAACAGCGCGTCTAAAATTAACTGCGCGTTTGAAAATTAATTAGACCTGATGTGCCTGACGCGCGATTAATAAATGGACCGCAAAGGGTTAAAGGGGCTCTCTTTGGTACTAAAAATAATTGTTTATAATTCCTGTTGCGTGGATTGGCTTTCCCCAGTAGCACATGACATAGCTTGCAGAGCACAGCAGCAGTCACGTGACCCATATCGAAGGTGTTCTTTTAGATCATTCTTAAGTCAGAGTAATTGATTTGTTTATGAAAAATATGAAAGAAAAACTTAAAAACAAATTCCATGAACAAAAGCTCACAGAAAAATGCAAGTCTGTGGTGTAGGAATCATTTGTTGTTATTGTGGACAAAGAAGGAAAACAGGTTTTGCAAAACATAAATTTTACACCTCAATTCCATTTCCTCTGTGTTAAGTTCGTAATAAAGTCACACATTTACGAGATTGTACATAAGTTAGTTAGATCTTTTACATAAACATATTAATATTTCATTTTACAGTCCTCTGTGTAGGTTCATGATGGAATAAACAATGTCTGTAGTTCAGCCAGATTTCCAGGTTGACTGGGGAAAAAAAAAAACACTGCTTTAACACTGTATCTAGTCAGTGCTTTTTTTTGGGCTGGGTCGGATCCGAGTCTAACAACAAGAATTTTACATCGGGTTGGGTAAATAATTGTCTGTTCGGGTTGATTAATTTGGACCCGTGAAGACCTCTATTCTGCACTAACAAGAGCTCCTAAGCCCTACCAGTGGCACCAGAGACTCGATACCACTAAATGAGTCCATCTAGAAGACTACTGCTGCTGTTCTTTCTTAAACACATCAAAGGAACTATCAGCATAAAAAAGCAGGCACTTAAATTATCTAATGTAGGTTTGGGTTGATATTAAGGAGTAATGTATCCCAGATGTAGTATCTTTGCAGTCTTTTCATTTTCATTTAAAGTAGGAGGCTAGAAATCCCAAATAGAAGGCAGGGGGGTATGGGGGTCTCTCCCAGCGCTGGTGCAAGTGGCAACACCCCCCACTGAAAACGAATTTTAGGGTTTTGCAGGGGTCTAAATTCTGCATATGCTGGGCCTAAATATGTGCCTTAATAGGGACCCCAAATTCAAAATATGATTTCAGGCGCTGAGATTTAAAGAGCAAGTAAAGTTACTTGTGACTCTGAAAAGTAATTATAAAATAATTTATTTATATTAGAATTTTAAAATCACAAACTTGTCTTAACACACAGTAAATTTCAAAATAAGTAAAGTCCACATATTTAGGCAAACTCAGTTTGGTTTTGCAATAATTACACACAGAAAAGTGGTGAAAGAAACCAATGAAACAGAGAAATTATATTTCAGGCACAAAAACAAACACATTATATAGATACCATAATACCAAGTGCGACAGAAGAGAAAAATGTGAAGCAATTTCCAAATTAAAAGACGATAAGAAGCTGTATTAATTGGTAATAAATTTGAATACAGAAAAGGTAAGCCATAAACTGTATTTTGTTTTCTATTTTTACATGTATTCCATTTTTTTCCTTTACATTAACAAGACATATTTTTAAGTTTTTAAACATATTCATGGAACCAACCAGTCCTTACATTTATTTTTAGTGTTCCAAGATTCTGAGTATACTTTTCCATGTCGTTGTTTCTCATTAACTACCGCGTGTGAGAGTGCGCAAATGTATTAATACATAAATTAATAAATAAATAATACATGGGAAGAACTGCGATTTCAAACACTGTTGATTTTACAGTTTTCAGAAGTTTGTTTCTGTTGCGTTTTCTGTAAACATTAAATCAATTTCTACAGTAAGTTATATTATTTTTTTCTTTCGTTTAATATTTTTAATAAAATAAATACAAATAACAATAAATAATGTATTGACATTTACTTGCTTTAAAGTAAAAGTCCAGGTAATAAATATCAAGTTATAGGTGTATGAAATGAAAAAGAGTAATGTCAAGGTTTAGAACTTCCTTGTGGCAAAGATAAATTAGTGGTATAGTTAACAGAAAGAAGTAGTTGGCAAATATAATAGGATCGAGCTGTGGCTTCTGCAGACTCTGACCTTGATGCAACTATGGCACCAGCCAAAAAGAAAAGGAAAACAAATTTCAACAAAGACGAAATTGACCTGTTAGTTAGTGAAATTAAAAAAAGGCAATTAATATTATTTAACACTTCGCAGGTCCAAAAAACATTAAGAAAAGAAACATGAAAAGAAATAACTAACAAAATAAATTTACTGGGACACTAAGCGACAGATACTTGACCTTAGGAGGATTACAAAAAAAGAAAGTATCAGAATGTAAAAAAACAAACAGGATAAAATGAATGTGATGTGTTAAATGTAGCGCCGACCCTGGCACAGCAAAAACAAACCAAAACGTAAATCTATAAAGAAAGGCTCCTCAAAAACAGAAAGCATAAACAAAACTAAGCTTGTTTCTATATATGGAAGTTAACCATGGTAAATTTGCATGGTAATTACCCAGTTTACCATGTTTGTACTCATCTGTACCCTAACCATACTTCCCTATGCTTTCAGTATGGCAGAAAACTTTTGTTTGAGTCTATGTATATTTTAGTTGTGTAAAGGAAAAAAGTACAGTACATACAGTAGGCTACGCAAGTAAATACTTTTCTGCGTATTTCAATTTTGTCTGTGCACTACATAATTAATTACGGAGAAGAAAAGATTTCAGTTTGTGGATAAAGAACTCTGCAATGATTTGTTTCCCTTCCATTTATTAATGTGAAGTTTAAAATAAAGCACCTTTTAAAAATATAAAATAAACCAAAACAAAATGCATTTATTGCCATTGTTATTTAATATAGACTATTAATAAATACATTTTTGGGGGGTTTATTTTATATTTTAAGGTGCTTTATTTTAAAGTAACTAAAAGCTTGTAAATGTTTAAACAGGAAGTTTCACATACAAACAGCTAGTTGAATCTACACCAGTCAGAAGCATGTGTAAAATAACAGGCACAAACCAAAGTAAATCAGGACAAAATGATAGTACATCAAGGGTAAGCGCGAAACTTCGATATTATAATGATTTGTACATTTGCATACGAAAGTAGTTTGAAATTAACAGTCGTAACTAAACTACCGCAGCAGGGATGAGACTAAGTTAAAGGAGTGAAAATGACTTTAATACATCGTGGGTAGGTCTACGAAGTCACAAAAACCTACGAAAAGTCAAGATACGAAGGAAAAATCAACTATATATAAAGCCCATGATATTTAATTAAAATTCACTTACCACCATTACGACCATAGTACTTCGAATTAAAATACTTATTGTTTTCTGAAACACAGACAGGTATGTAAATGTTATAAAGACTTTAAATAAATGGTGCAAAGCTGAGGGTGACTTATTGTTGATTTTCTGTGGCACCAAAAAACGTTTAGAATGTAATGAAAAAGGAAATGTGGTTTAATAAATGTACACAATAGATGTACTTTGTTTCAGGCCTGGTCCTTTATCTCATGGAAAATAAACCAAGTCCATTTGGTTAAATTCAAAACATTGAAAGTCAATGAGCAACTTCAGAACATAACCGTGTATATACGCTTAGGTTACCCGTCAAGATGATATCTTTGAGCAATATGGAGAAGTCATATTAATCTGTAAACAATACACCCCCTCTTCAGTGGTACATTTTGCAAGTCAACGTTCTCATACCACAAGGTAACAGACATACAGTAAGCATTGGAATTTCACCCAGTCAAAGCTCATCGTGAGAGTTTGGTGTTCTTTTACAGATTTTGAGTAGTCTGATCTTTTAATGTATAAATTGTAAAAGGTAAGGGATTAAACCAATACAGACTAAAGCTCTCTGTATACCTACACACCAGACACAGGGATGTGTCAGGCCCAGTAACATAAGCATTGATGTTACTGATTGTTTTACTTCCATGATACATTCGTGTACACTTGTGCACTCCAGTCTTTACATTGCACTGTATTTTGCTGCGATGGGAAATAAAATTCAAACTTAAAATAAAATTGGCTTCCTCCCACAACTGTCATTTTGCATAAATCATTCATAACTTAAAAAAAATGCTTAGTCAGAATTCTAAGGTAAAACCTATAAGAAAATAAGTTAAGTAAACAATCATTTCTACTACTGCCTTCTTCAATGTAATGCAATTATGTCTTCTGATGGCAGCGCACAGTACACTGAAAAATGTACAAGCCAAAATTTGTGATTACTTGGTTTCTTACAAAGGTTTACATTAGGCAACTGAAAAAAATCAACCACAACAGAGAAAGCCTTTATCAGTCAATCAAACATTTATTTAGCAGTTATTTTTATTGCTGTAAAAATCCAAATTGGCCATAGACACAAATTCTAGACATGTATTAAATGTGTAGAGGTTAAAGCCCATTCTGCGTCTTATATCATTTGGCCAAACAAGGGCCATAAAGTTTTACAAAGTAACTCAATAGAACAGCAATTTGTAAAATATTGTTCAATAAGTTTGTCCCTATGCAAGCTAACATAAATGCTCAGGGAATGGTGATTTAGCACTTCTTCTCTTAACCTCCTGCCCTCTTTAACAATGAAGATAGAGAACTATGATGAGGGACATTTTTGATAACACAGAGTGGCATGCAAAGGGGGTCAAATAGCTGATTCTCTGGGGAACCTTATTTTTTTTTAAAAAGATCCACCACATAAACAACATCCTGCTGTTAACTGAGGACCACTACAAATAAAATTCAGATTGCTTCACTTATGTTCTAACAGCAGGAATCAGAAAATATGTAGACTGTAGCACTGTCTGAAAATAAAAACAAAAAAAACAAAGACCAAATTGTGTGTGAGTGTGTGTATATATATATATATATATATATATATATATATATATATATATATATATATATATATATATATATATAATAGATATATATCATTTGGGTAAAAAATGAAGACTGGATACAGCCAGCCAACCTAGTTGTATTTAACTTTTGGTATGTATACCTATAGGGAGTGGTATTAACACTAATTCTGGTTGCGTGATTGATAGGACTTTAAAACAAAACAAAAAACAAAAAAACACAGCACTGTAAAATCGACTGATTCTCTAAACCTTACATTTTGTCAGACTTTAGGTGCTGTCTTTTGTGTGTACTATAAAGCAATGCAGATTGAAACTAAAACCCACTGGTGGCAGATTTGTAAAGCCTTGGCTAATATTACCTATAGTATACACTTTTTGTTATGTGAACCCAATGTCATCTTTGAATCTGATTGTTTTGAAACATGGCTTGTACTGTCTATGTGCATATCTTTGATAAATTGGTGAAGGTATGTTTAATCTGGAAAAGCACTTTGATCGTCCGCTTTTCAGTTTAACAAAGAACTAATGGCAGACAGACAAGCTGTTGAATCATTTCCGAGTAGACTGTCCAGGGGCTGTAATATTACCAAATGTCATTTAAATAGAGTATTTCACATAGGAAATGACCTGAGGCAAAAGAAAAACATGTTTAACATTATTTGAAATGCATGCAATCACATACAAATCACATTGGTCTATACAAAATACTGTAATAGTTACTGGGCGGGGAAGCCTTACAGGAGCAGAGGCTAGGTCTGTTTCTGTTGTACACAGGTAATATCTCATGTGACTATTGAGCTGTGGTGCAACATAACCTTTGTCCCTGTGTAATTCAGCATTTACCCTATTTAGATCTGTTCCAGCAGAGAAAAAAACAAGGCTCAGCAAACGATTTATATAGCCAGATTAACCCTTTGCAGTCCATTTATTAAGTGCGTGTCAGGCGCGTCAGGTCCAATTTATTTTTACACGCGCAGTTAATTTTAGACGCGCTGTTTAAAAGTATTTTTTTTCCACAGTCAAACGGGTTTAAAAGGCCCTGCATACCAACAATGCACTCACTAGGCATCTCCAGCCCCACCCCACCCTTTCGTTCACTATCGCTTTCACATATGCTAAGAAATAAATAATAATAATAATAATAATAATAGTCGTACATACCGATCAATCATCTCCTGATCACTCGTTTTATCACCAAACTCCTCAATAATGCGATCCGAGTCATTATTTTATTACTATAACATCTGAAAAAAGCTCTGCAAATGTCTGTGATATTCTCTGAGCGCTGATGCAGTCAGCCAGCTTGTTTCCTTATGGCTGCCGTAATCTGATGCCAGGGGCAAGTATGACTAATCATGAGATACGCCCTTTTTTTTTTTTTTGACTTGTCTCGGCTCCTGTCACTCCCACTCGGCCATTGAATGGTTTTCTTGGCTTTTTCCGGAGAAAAAACGACTAGAAACACGTTTTTTTGCGTCTTTTTGGACCGGATAGGAATAATTGCAATGTCGGACCAGGTCTGACATAGGACCGCTGAGGGTTAAACGCATGCTATATTTTAAAGCCCGCCCCTACACACACATGCACCTGTAAATTTGTACTAACCATCTGAGTCTTTTTCCATTTCCCTAGTACTGTATTTGGCAGGTATTGTCCATAAAATAGCTGTAATTTTCAATAATATTATTATTTATTATACAACAGTGGAGTTGATGTACCACTTGCAGTACAGTAATCCATCGTATATCAGCCCTAACTGTTTATCTGCCATGATCAACCTCTTCAGCAACATTAGTTTATTATTGAACAGCGAAGATTAGTTCAGATATTGTAGATCCTACCAAAGTTTTCGTACACTGTGTTGTATGTACTCCGTGTGCTACCATTGCAGGTAGTGTCACATGAGCTGTTCAGTGTGTTGATATGTAAATAAATACTATTCGCCTGCAGGCGTATCAACTTCAATCTCCGTCTCAATCTCGTGCCTGTCACTCAGCAGCAAATGCACGCACCCACACGGCTGACAGCTACCCTGTCACAAGCATTAATACCCTGTATCTTTCTAAACATAAGATTTAGGGGAGCTCCCTAATAAAAGCTGAATCTCAAAACAATAATGGTCTGAATTGTTACAGCTGTTAATGGTATTTAAAACAGGATTCATTCATTCAATCTTTTACATATACGCCCTTACTCTGGTCCCACCCCAATTGGATAAGAGACAGATTACTGTACTTCTGTAGGGATTCTAAGTTGTTATATCGATACAGAATCGATATGCTGTGATCAACCAAACGTCAGAAAATATCACACTTTCACAAAATGTCACATAAGCACAGCTCAGACTCCGGCCTCCACTGAATGAACTTTCAAGGGTCTGTTTATTAAAATAAACGATAAATAAGTACTATCTTATCTGAGTATGTAACAAGCTCTTTAATGTAGTCAGTGTAAACAACACAATGGTTTACGGTGTCATCTGGTGAATAACTACTGACCTATGTTTAGATTCTAAGAGGATATGTTCCTACTACTGCTGCCTTTGATTTACCACTGCTGATTTTGGTCACAGTATGACACAGTCGTGTTTTTACAGAATGCAAAAAGACTAATGCCTTCATGGGTTGGGTTTGTATTTAGTATAATGTTGGTTGTATTGTATTTATTAAATCGGATAGAAGTGTATTGTAAAAACATCGTTTTGGTAGACGACATAGCACAATAAAGAAATTACACTCAATTGTTGGAGATATCTGCAGAATCTCACATATGTAACCGAGATGGATTTACCAGTGAGCAGGAGGATGATGGGAAATGTAGTTCTGAGAGGTCGGTGCGGGTACATGGGAAGCCATCTTGAGGCAGGGAATGCAATTTAAAAGTTAAAAAAGTGGTCAAAATGTAAAAATAAAAATAAAACAATACACACACCTTATGTAAACAGTCGCAGCAACACATGGGAACATGTAACACAATAAAATAAAAAGGTCCTTATGTACCCTTTAAAACATATCCAGATCAAGAGGGAGCTACCTACCACGCTGTATAGCTATTGTATAAACTCAGTCTGTGGAGAAATAGCAGAGCTGTCTGTGTGTGAATGTGAGAGCGTGATAGTCCGTTGACGCAGGCAGTAGGTAAAGGGCAAACACTTGCGGGTTCGGGTCGGGTCCTGTAGTTGCGGGTCCGTGTCAGAAGCGGGTCGCAACAATCTACTCTGTGCAGGACTCTGACATGGGGTCCCCAGAACCAGGTTTGGGAACCCTGCTGGAGGGTGCCTTGGGAAAGATTTAAAAATGTTACCATTGATTGTAATGGTATGCGATGGTTGAACGTGTGCAACTCAAAATGTTTTATTTCAGTAGGTTTGCTGTGTAATGAATAGGCTTATTATTGGGTCTGCACTTGCCCTGTGCACTAAAAGCAGCTCTAAAGGCTGAGAGAGAAGACATGCCGATTTAATAAGTACATGACAAGGGACAGAAGTCTTTTCACTGGAGATGAAAATTGGTAGAGCATAGCTCTAGGTTTAACATCGATGTGAGTTACTGGCTGTATGTTGTTATTAACCAGCATGGCTTTTTCTTAATTGGTTTCTTCCACAATAAAAATACTTTTTGAAGCTACAAGTAGGCTTGAGCCCAATTATTTTTTACTGACTATTGCTTTTTCCATCAAAATTCTCTATAAGCTTTGTAGTCTGTGTTTGTCTTCATCCTTTCTGCGCTGGTTCACCCAAAGCCCTTCCTCCTTATGTTGGAATAGAATAAATTGCCAATTTTAATTGTAATTGTTTTGGTTCGATACACTCTACAAACTAATCCTGAAAGATCACTTTAATTTAAAAAAAAAACCTTAAACAAAAAGGCAGTTTATGTTGTTGTTATTGGAAACTTAGCTGTATTTCTGAAAGGAGAATGCATCCATTAATCAAATATGTAATCATCAAACCCGATTTATATAGCCCCCTTTTGCCTACACCCCCTTGTTGCCTCTGCCTTGCAGTGTGCCTTGTCTAGGGGAGGGTGGCCTCGAATGCCACCTGTCCTGCCCGCTGGTATTAGTTAATCATTTAATTAATATAATCTATTCATCATAAAAAAGTTCATTTTCATTCTAATGGTGGATGTCTACTTTCTGAATTATTTAAGCAGTCATCCCCCTTCACAGAAAATTGGCAAAACAAGAATTTCTTAGCATTTGCTAGCTTGTGTTCCTTGGATGTAAAGTGTACTTTGGAATATTTTGTGCAATTTCATGAATATTGAAATGCCAATGTACAGATGTGAAGGCTGGCAAGGCTTGTATAACCAAGACCACAAGCACGCATCTAAATGGTCACTCAGTAATCCCCCCTCAAGTCATCTTTATGTTTTGAGCCTTTGTTTCTAATTGATTAAAAAAAGGTGCCGGTTTCGTCTGACAGGCAGCTTGGTAGAAATTCTTAAATGTCAATGTAAAAAGTTCCCAACTAATATATATATATTTTTCTTATTCACAGTGTATGCAATAGTATAAATAAACATTAGTCTTGATTAATTCTGGCTGTCTCGTAT
Source organism: Acipenser ruthenus (assembly GCF_902713425.1). Taxonomy (NCBI): domain Eukaryota; kingdom Metazoa; phylum Chordata; class Actinopteri; order Acipenseriformes; family Acipenseridae; genus Acipenser; species Acipenser ruthenus. The sequence goes on along the minus strand of NC_081190.1, from coordinate 37,872,561 downwards.
GTTAGACACTGTCAGCATCAGTGTTCCACAATCCTTCAAACAAAAGTTATGTGTTTCAAAATAGTTCTAAAATAAAATATTACAAAAATATGTCTGACCTTACATGCAGAATAATCCCTTTTCAATATACATCCTCAGAGATTGGCTGCAGTTATTTCAAATACACCACATTCTGTAGAGTAAATGTGTTTCATTTTTGGAGGGGGGGGAGGGGGAGGGTCTCCCAATAAGAGAGGCAAGGGTGTTGACTACCTGTCCCCAAAAACTCTGCATGTCCGGACAGTCCCACAGCACATGTATCTAGATTCCGGGTATCCGCAGGTTACACAGATCGCAAAAGGGATGGGGGGGCTAGCCCCATACAATACCTTTTGCGAGGCGTCATATAGGTTCTGTGACAAATGTTATAGTGTATAAACTGATGATTAGGATTCTTTGATGCTCCAAAAATATTTTCCCACATCGCTTCCCAATCTATAGTTCCAACCCATTGTGCTTCATCTTTCTCCTATAGCTTTGGAGCAGAAAAAAGAGCAGGGGAGTGTTGCGAGACACGTATACATGCGGGAGACCATGCTTTTGAACGTTGCCCCCAGTACCTAATCCACTACTGGATGACAAATTAAGTTAGGACCCCAATTTAAGGTGGATAGCCAGATAGGGCCCAGTATATCCCATAATGTTAAATACAACTCATCTGGCAAACCATCAATTCCGGGAGAGCGCCCGTTTTTTCAGCAGATTTCACGGATTGATACAATTTGTCTAATGAAATTGGGGAGTCCAGCTGCTCAGCCTCCTCTGGAGAGATATTGGGATGGTTCAAGTTTTGCAAGAAAGGGGCAGCAGTGTGGAGTAGTGGTTAGGGCTCTGGACTCTTGACCGGAGGGTCGTGGGTTCAATCCCAGGTGGCGGATACTGCTGCTGTACCGTTGAGCAAGATATTTTACCTAGATTGCTCCAGTAAAAACCCAACTGTATAAAGGGTTAATTGTATGTAAAAAATATGTGATATCTTGTAACAATTGTAAGTCGCCCTGGATAAGGGCGTCTGCTAATAATAATAATAATAATAATAATAATAAAAGAAAGCTTGACATGAGTCAGGAGAGGACCGTTTCTTGGAAGAGTACAAATTAGCAAAAAAGGATCTAAACGTTTCATTAATATCTTTTGGGTTGGAAATAAGACCCTTTACAGGGGAGTTAATCAATTGGATATTGAGTCTACTTTCCTGATGTTTTAAAGTTAGAGCAAACAAATGGCTCGGTCGCCTGCCATCAGAATAACACTTACGTTTAGTGATATGCTGTGATGGGGTGCCAGCTCGCCCCTATAATTTGTGTTTATTATTGTTATTTTTTACTGTTGTTTTTCTTAGAATTCTTGTTTGTTTTGGATTGGCAGGGAGGGGGTTAAATTCCTCCCTGTAAAATACATGTGAGAATGTGGCTGGAGCCTTAAGTGTTTAATTGTTAATTATTAGTTAATTGGGCTCCAGCCACAGACTATAAAAGGCAGGTGAAACCCTTTGTGTGGAAGAGTTTTGGGTGAGTTTGTTTGTTGCTGTGCTGTGCTGTGCTGTGCTGTGCTGTGCTGTGCTGTGCTGTGCTGTGCTGTGCTGTGCTGTGCTGTTTTGGAGAAAGAAACTGCAGTGAAGGCTAATGCCCAGCCTACATTTCTGTATTTTTGTTTGAACCTTTTTGTTGGCCCTTGTGCCTATTTATTTGATTTCTTTTTGTTTAATAAAGATCATTATTTTGCCCCTTCCACTGTCTCTGAGCCTCAAACCTCTGTCATCCAGCCACATATGCATAAAAAACTCAACTCACTGTCTTAATGGGTTGTTGCTGAAACATCTATTTCTTGTAACTTTTTTTCCTCATCCACAAAAGCAAACTTTTTTCCTAAATTTTCCTAAAATTGTTTGTTTTTTGGGAAATTTCAAGAAATAGTAAATTTCCGTTGGGGTATGTAAACTTTTGACTACAACTGTATATAAATAAATCAGGCTATGAAAGTTGTAAGCATATGCACACATATGGGATTTGGGAACATGTTTCCTAACAGCATTTTCCACAGATAATTGATGTCTTATTAATTTCTTTGTTAATGTTCGAAACTCTGGTGCTCCTTTCCTGTATTCAACATGATGTCCATGGTAAATCCTTCAGCATATCCTTGCCTTTAATCAACTATAAGGCACTTTTAATGTGTTCAAATGAATGTTGTTTTGTGTTTACTGTTTTGTTTAGTTTGGTTAGTAAACTGTCCAGCTCTTGTATATTTTACAATGTTTATACAGGACATTGTTCCTAGGGTCTTGCTTCCAGTACAGACCAGGGGGATACCATTAAATATAAACATTAATTTATCTTAATTATGTTACTTAAAGTCAAAACCGATTTTTTCTTATACACAGTTAAACTAATTAAGTATTATTGAAGTATTTTGCCTTGGCGAATCAAGTCTGCAAGCAACCTTGTCTTCTACGATATGTAAAAGTGTTTCGGCTTTCCCCTTTCATGCTTGAAAACAACAGGTGCTAGAGGGTTTAAGCTCAGAGGGAAGAAAGTTTGGGTACAGAAGTAACCCCTGCTTTTTCTATTTTGTAATGATAGCATATGTACATACGTAAGAAAACTGTTAGCTATTTCGTGACACAGCAGTTTCCTTATAAAAACATAAAGATGTTAATTAGAAAATGTGTTTGTGTTTTTGCTAGATATAATGATGATTCAATTTCATTTTTTAATTATTTTCACCTTTTAGAAAAGTGTATGCTTGTTTACATTCACCTGTGCTAAGTGCAGCCCTCCCTGAGGGCTTCAACTAACCAGTAACCATGGCCCCTCTGTGGCAGGACTGGTAAAATCATGTATGTATAGTATAGGAGGTCTTGAGTTAAGTGCATGGCAAACATTGTGTACATTTTAGCATGTTTACCATTAATATTGAAAAATACATATTTGTGTCAAACAGGATTGTATTCTTGTAGACCCAGTTAGTTCAAGAGGTTATATTTTAGCAGCGACAAATAAATCCAGTAGGGCTTGTATGTTGGGGGGAATATAATGACAAAAATAAAAACACATTTTCTTTTGCCATTGAACAATGATTTGTATTTTTATTTAATCGTAAGTCGTGATAATTTTGGATGGTCCCTATACAGTAAACAATAAAAAGTTGAGTTTTAGAAATTCCTTAAAATATATTTTGCACCACATAAACACAGTCCAATGTGTATATAATTCTTAAAATGTAACAAGGTAACCGCTTTAGAAAGTGAATCAAATGATGGAATTAGTCTTGAAATCAACACGGATTTGACAGTTATTTAGTCAGATAGTCTCCAAGAAGAGTTGTTTCCTAATTTACTGAAAACAATAATCTCCTTAAAAGATACATGCCCAGATGTTCTGCGTTAGTTAAATACGGTATTTTACCAATTATGTGCATCAGATTACTGGAAGTGGGATCCCATGTGCTCATCTGTGGAATCACTTTCCTAAATGAGGCAATTTAAGATTTCCATGGTTTTCTCAACTTCAATGGCAGTGTTTAAATGTAACTACAAGCATATTGCAAATTGTATGTCTTGTATGCTTTAGAATGCTATCCCAATCTTAGTAATACATTATTTACCAAAAGTGGAGCGTACAGCTGAAGTATTATTGATTTTTGCCAGATTTATTTCCAGTATGCTGTGACAGGGCAAGTGACTAATGTATTTGTATCACTTTTTAAAAATCTGTATGACAAAACAACTTTCTTTTAAGTTGTTAAATAACAAATGGGCATTGCTCAGCAGGTATGCTATTTAACTGAAATGTATTACAATTTAGTCTCCTCAAAGATTCAAGTTTCCTCAAAGATTCAGTTTTGCCTGAAAAATGACTCTTGATTAATAAAGGTAGTATAAGGCAGATTACCGTGGGTAACTTGTTTTATTTCTTAATTCTAATTTTGTATTTGTTTTTAAAATGGCACAGTTTCCAGTCTGTCATCTGAAAAGAAAAAAAAAGATATATGTTTTAGAAAAACAATAATTTGTTACTATAGCAAGGATAATTACCAAGCATCTGCTTGTAATGTTCAGTATTCTTAGTAACACCCTCAATACTTGTGACCCATGGAATGTACAGAATGTTTGTTCAGATTAGGAAGTTTTACACACAAAGGTTCCTGGTTAAATGGTGTCTGATTGCTATTACAAACCAGGCAATTCAGAGGCATTTAGAATTATTCATAAATGTTGAAAATTATATAGAAATGTAAGTGTTGCATGCTGGCCATTCAAAATTTCAAATACCAAATGGGTGGTGCCAAATTAGAATAAGCCCACTACTAGAAACATTTCAGTGTTCCAGTAGACTCATTGCTGACAGCAAATGTGTTGCACTTAAAAGTATGGTATATTGTGATGTTCTGTTTACAGATACAAATTATTATCATACTACTGTAACAGTAATTTTTGTATAGTTTATGTCTTCTAGTCTGTTATTGATTTCTTTGCTCCAGGAATGGCATTTACCATGTGTTTTTAGAAAATACATTTTTGTTAAATGTGCATGATTTAAATATGATTCTGATTGTTTGTTTAGTGTAGTGGGGTAAGTTGATCAAAATAACTATCCTGCAGGAAAGTACTGAAACCAATTGTTCTTGACTTCCTCAAACTTCCCAGTACTACATTCCCCAAATTATCAAGGAATGGCAGGGAGTTGCAAGGAAGTTCAGCCAAGGACAAATAAGAAAATTGGGTGGGGTTTGGGAGTGGAGGAGAATGGCCAAGTGCTATGTGTGTTTTCCTCCAAACCGTATTTCCCATCCCCACACTGGATACAATTAGACTGGTGTGCTTTCAGTTTGTAATAGTAAAAACACACTACAGTGCATTTTACCATTCAAAACCAGTTGACTTTTGTTTAAAAAAACTTAAGTAAGAACTTTTAAGGCATTTATTTGGCAAGGAGGCTGTTAGATACGGTTGACACACAATTGCTTTATAATTCCACACTTATCTGATCAGAAGCAATGAATATGCTTAAAAGGTTCCATATTAAGTAGAATAGAAGCCAAGATGTGTTGTATTTCATATTTAATTAGGAACTTGGGTGCCAAAACATTGAAAAGGAGAAAGAATATTGGTAGGTTTAAGTGCTCGACATTGATTGTAATGAAAACACAGAACTTCACATCAGGCCTAGCTAATAATTATTGTCATAGTACATTTTGTTTAATCCATACTTAGCCTAGCATTAAAAAATCATCACACATTAAAAATGCCAGATTAGTCCCTATTGCAAATAAATCCTATAGTTTACTTTAACTTACTGCAGATTCCTGGATCGAATCCGTCTCTCATCATTGTTTTATTTTTTGAAAGTTATTACTCATACAAACAATATAGTGACACTATTTTACAAATTGCATTGGTGTGGAATTAAGAATAATTCTAAATAGAAGAATTTTGGTTCAAGGTATCTGTGTCCTATTATGTATAGTTTACATTCCAGTTCTGCATTAAGGTTTGTGTTGCAGACACCTTGTGGGCTAACCGAGTCATCTTTTTCTGTTTGTTGGCTGTCACTTAATACTAGCAAATAATAGATGCCATTGGAGCTTTAATGCCTATTTATTAATATTATATTAATCAGCTGAACATCTTGTGTGCAGCAAAGCTCTCCCTATATCCACTATTTCTTAACCAAATTTATGGATCTTATAATAACTATAAGCTAGTTACTGGAACGTATAGTCTGCCAGCTGATGGTCATCAAAATAATTTAGAAAATAATTGCAGCATTCTATGATGGAATACTTCCACCAAAATCCTGATGTAGTGGAAAATAAGATCCTATTATTAACAGCATATTCACAATTTGAGCTTTTGAACTTGTTTCACTATGTCATATTTCTCAGACACACATAGAGCATCACGCCACAGTTTAATTCAAAAAGCGTGCTGCCAAAAACAATTCCAATAACTCACTAACAATGCCATTTCCAACCAACCTCTCCACAAATAAGAAAAATAACTACTTTTTAAAAAATGTAATGTGTAGAGTGTTTATATTTGTATATAAATATAAAATGCTTACTATATGACTATTATGATTAAGTGTAATTAAATGATTCATGATCGCGATGCATTAACTTCTGTTGGTTAAAATTATTTTGAACCGCAGCACTAGAAGATTAAGTTGACATCATTCTGTTCAGTAATCAAATTTTAATTCACTGGGCTCCTATGAGGGCTTGAGAGTAAAGAAAGGCGTGAGGGGCAGCGAGCTTGAAGCATGTGAGTGCTTGAGTAACAATAGTGTTAGACCTAGGACAGGCTGGACAGATCCCTGTACTCGTGTCAGGCAGCATCCTCTGGCTGCTGAGCGGCTTGAGACAAGTAAGGGCCAGGACAAACAAAGACACTCTGAACTCTCATTGTGGAGGATGAGAGACAGAACATACGAAAGACGAAGCTCTCAAGTCCAGGCCAGGTCAGGCAGCATCCTCTCGCTGCTGGGCGACAAGGATTAATGAGACATAGACGACAAAAGGACAGATCCTGTCACTACTCAGGAAGCATCGGCTGGCAGTTGGGTGGCGTGCAGAGTTATGGAAAAGTATCTTGGATAAATATAAGAAAGACGAAGGAAGAGAACCCCCACCCCCTGCATGGGCCCCAACTCGGTGGGTGGGGGACTCGGCCTGCCTCAGAGGGGGCAAGGGGGCAAGGGCAGCAAGATATTTTAGCAGCGACCTGACCGGCATTTTGGATACTGCTTCACCCTGCTGGACCACATGCATTGAGGCTGTTCTCTGATTGCTCAATTCCCTAGCCAACGCAAAATAAATAGGATTGAATCCAATTTGTTTGCAATTTTGTCGCGCAACAACTAGGGAATTGAGCAATCAGAGAACAGCCTCAATGCATGTGGTCCAGCAGGGTGAAGCAGTATCCAAAATGCCGGTCAGGTCGCTGCTAAAATATCTTGCTGCCCTATGAAAAACCACATCGCGTCTGGTGTGTAGCGGCCTTAAGCTTGGTAACAATATAGACCATTTTATAAAGCATTCTTTGGTGATATAATTGAAAAACTAATATGTTTCTTATACTTATTTCACAATCCTTTACAGTTTGAATACCTCTTCAACTGTTCATCCCCTTGGGGACCAAGATATTTTTGACAGTAATGAAACACAGCATGGTTAAATGTATTGCTCAGGGTGCAGAATAGTTACACGTTGCTTGGGATGCTGCCCTATCTCAGTATTTTATTTTATTCTATTCTTTATGGCAACACTCCCAGCACATGTCATAGCACAGAAACAAGCCGTTGCTATGTTTGTAGAGCTGCTTTATCCTAGGGAGAAAATATTTGAAATATATCTGCCAGGGCAAATGCTTCCTATTTATAAGCTTTCAAAGATCAGGTCAAGCAAGAGCCATCCAAGCTGCTGAAATGAATATAGACATTCTGTACACACTAAGCCAGTATGTTTCCTTTCCTCAATCGACAAAGTTGTATTCCATACCTTTTGATCTTGGTTCTTCCTAGATTGAGTTCTTGGCACTGCTTCAAAATGTCAGGCTTGCGTGACTTAAAAATGCAATTTCTTGAGACAGTGTAATGGAATGCCATTTAATTCAACATAAAATCTCCCTGAAATGGCTAAACTGGTAATGGACATAAAGTACACTTTGTCTGTGATGCAGTGCGGTAACCGAGTCATCGACAGTTGGTCTAATGGTTCCAAACATTGGTATGCTAGATGCTGTGCATCAGGGTGACTTCTGAGTCATTCCTTGATTATGGGCTGACATGCACCATATTTCTCTGCTTAATAAAGTACTTTTTCCAGGAAAAATAACTTCATGAGTCTCCTGGGATATACTGCACATACCCCCAGACAGAGGAGGTGCATAACATCTTTCTTGCACATCAGAATAACAGTTGCTGAGGGTGTTTAGATAAGCAAACAGTGTTGTTTAAATAGGGTTGAAGTTGACGGATGATCCTATAAAGTCAGAATTTGTTCCAATTAGTAGTTGCAGGTACAGTTATACAGTGTGTAAAACCATGTGACAGATAGCTTGCTAATTAAAAGTAGGGGAGATCTGATTAATGTACTCAGGTGCTTAAGACATTTGATACAAATGTAAAGAACTTTAAGTTTATTGTTTTATTCCATTGTTTTATTCATATAAAATAGATTCAATTAACTATAGGGCTGTACTGTATAGAGGAATTTGTTAAAGTTTAATTGAGGGTTAAAGTAAACTTTGTCTGATGAAGCTAAAGTCATAACTTTGTTATGTAAAATATATTGTTTTGTATTCATTGTATTACCTTGGATACAGATTGAAAGAAGTGATTCCCCAGTAGTAAAATAACATTTCATCACACATTTTTACTGTTTCTTATTTTAAAAAAATGCTGACTTAATGTGGTTTGGAAGGACAACTGGCATTTGACTTTGATTCTTAATCACACTCTGATGAACAACAATAAATTAAGCTTGGCATATTTTTGGATGCAGTGCAGCAGTATTACTGTGCCTTATAAAATATTGTAAATCTAAATTCATAAAGCCCTTGTGAACAGGCTGGCTGTAGGGGTGACGTCAGGCCAAAAAGGAACACACAGACAGGCAGTACTGGCAAGTGAAACTGAGATGCTGGAGCGCTCAGTGCGTTTAATAAACAAACAAATAAGAGTTAAACAAAAACAGCACATGGCACTTGAGGCCAAAATAAATAGACAAACAAAACAGACAGTGGACGAACACTAAACAGAGTAGCATTTGTTATTTTTCTTACTTTTTATTTTCTGCTCTCTCCACACCCGTTCTCCACTCATCGAACACACAACCCAGAGTGAGTGCTTCGTGCCTCTATATATACAGCTGTGCCGAGATTCAATTACTAATTAATCATTCACTTGAATCTCGGCACGTGAACTAATTTGTGCAATCCTGTGCTCACATACTTTATCTGCACATGAAGTGATTATGCAATCCCTGTGCCTAAATACAACTATGTATTTTAAATCACTCGTGCTACACAGACCCATTTATATCCCGTGCACCAATACCTATACACCAACATTAACACACCACACTCCACATATAACACAAACCACACACATGGGCGGGACACACTGCCACAGACCTATTAGCAAATATGTGTGCAGCCACTATTGCTAGGGCAAAAATGACTGCGTTTGCGAACCGCTGCGATAGCGCACAAAAACGTGATTTAGAAATCGGGTCTCATGCGTGGTGACTAGTGTTGACTAGAAATGGAAAAGTTAATCTCATGCTCTCTGTCTCATGCTGAGCCAGCTAGATGACATTTAAATCAGTTTTATTTGTGACGTTCATCCATAACTATAAAACAAACTGAACCCTAGATATTAAACAGGCATTTTTTATCAGATCACCAGAGGATCAGCATGTTGGTGTACACTTAGTGGCAAATGGGCTGTGACAACCTCACTTAGTGACAGGACAGCCAAGGTCACTGTTAAACTTTGTTAATGAGACAGGCGTAACTTCAACAGCAGTTGTATGTAGGCACTCGTTTTCTGAGTGGCAGCTTTAAAGACTTGTCTGCCTTAGGCACACATGTTTTAAATTTGATCCTGACTGACTTTTTGGTCTTCTACAGGAATTCCTTGGTAGGTACTGAATGAATGTTCCATACAGTTTAATAAACATTTGTTTTACAGGTTTAAGAAGGTTTTCTTTATAAATATACTTCCTTATCTCCTGTAACCCCATTGCAAATGTTGTGATAATAAATGTGTACCACAGAACTGCTGAACAAATAAGGCAAGAGCCAATGAAAAAATAAATGCCAACCAGTGAAATGGAACAGAGCTACATCAGTGCTTCACCATGACTGTCAAAAGCACATTCTTAGGAATTTCGCAAAAGATTTCTCTGAATAATCTCAAAACAATCTGTTTGGTTAATCTGGTTAATACTGTATATATATATATATATATATATATATTAATAAATATAAATTACACATACAATATTTAGTTGAGATATAAGGACTGAGAACACCACTGACAGCTCAGCAACAAGCTGAATTCCCTGTGTAGCTCAATCAATATAGCCTTAACTTGCAGTCCCTTAAAATCATAGCATCGAATCTCACTGTATTTCTATACAAAGGTAGGACCAGTGTTATTGTAGCAAACTCACGGTATAGTAACGACAGCTTTAAAAGCAAGTGATTTTCAAACTAAATTTGTTAATAAAATCAGTCTGTTAATGCTTTGAAATTGAGTCGATGAGGTTGTTAATGAACGCAGTTCTTGTTAAAAAGCTTTTAATTGCAGGTCACATACATCACTTCCTGTCTCCTCGACTAGATAAGGGGAACTTGTTAATCAAAATGCATGTTAACATGATCAAGAAAAATGAATGGAAGCATAATTCGCTATTATGGAAACTACTTGCATACAGGGAGACGGCTGTCCCACCAGTGAGCAGCAGCCAAATGGAAATAACAAATAATGGGAATCTTTATTAAACTTAATTTAAAATTGTGCATTTTGTCATGCAGAATGTACATTTATTTAGATCACTTCACGTGTACAATGCTGATTTACGATTATCTGGTGTGTGGGTAGAAATCAGACAGCACAAATTAAAAAAAACAAAAAAAACTTAAACCCCACTAGTGATTTACCCTCATTTGGGGGAATATTTTGCCACAGCTTTCTATATACAACTCTTAACACTAGAACTACAGGAGCGGTCTTTTTGACCGATGCAGGTTTTTCAATGCATTTTTCTCCACTGATTTGGCAGCTAGGCATCTGTGATTATTTTACTTTTCCTAAATATATGTGTTAAACATAGGCGTAATTTACACAGGGGACATGTCCCCCTCACTTTTTCAGTGATGGGGAAATGTCCCCCTCACATTGCAGGAGTACTAAAACTTTTATTTCACGATAATTTATTGGTATAGTCACTAGTCAGTATAGTATTCAATGGGAAGAAAAATTGGATCATATCCAGGATCACTGGAGCCGGATCATGAAATGATGTTTTACTACAAGGATCTGGATCAGGCTCCACTGATCCGTAATATTGATCCGATCCTGGAGCTGCACACACCTTAACTAGGGAAACTGACCAATGAGAAGTGAACATACGTGTCACGTACTTTAAAGATGCCGGCTGACAAATTTGTATACAGCCTGAGATCACAGTAATGTTGTGGGAAAATGGCAAATGGGTGATAAAGTTAGAGGAGGATGCACTACATTGCTGTATCCAAAACACAGGTTTAAGTTTTTAATTCATCATAGCTTGTGTTTCTGTCTACTTAAAGTTTAACTTTTCATTTTAAATTGAAACAGTAAACTTAAAACAGCTAAATGACCTTTGTGCCTTGTGCAAATAAATAAAGACAGCAATAAAAGCTAAATACATTACCAATAACTTTTTACACAATTATTATACCAAATTAATCACGATATATTACTGATTCTAAATTATTTGACTCTTGCATCTCTATTTATCAATGTTCCAAAAAATCACTCTTGGTCACATTTTACTAACCATTTTAAAACTAATAAATAAACAATTGCCATAATGAACATTATTGCATTTATCATAGTAAAGTTGAGTTTTTACCTGTAAACAGGAACATGTGTTGAGTACTGGTTAGGGCTCTGGACTCTTGACCCCAGGGTCGTGGGTTTAATCCCCAGTGGAGGACACTGCTGCTGTACCCTTGAGCAAGGTACTTTACCTAGATTGCTCCAGTAAAAACCCAACTGTATAAATGGGTAATTGTATGTAAAAATAATGTGATATCTTGTAACAATTGTAAGTCGCCCTGGATAAGGGCGTCATCTAAGAAATAAATAATAATAATAATAATAACGTTTAAAGTTTGCATTGTCTGGAGCTTGGTGTTGTTTACATTATCGTCGATACGCTGCGGTTTGAGGTTCAAGATACATCTGCATATTTTAAGAGGATGGAAGCTGAAAATACTTTTTAAAAACACCCTTTTCTTGTACCAATACATACTAGCATCATTTTAATAGCAAAACTGTATTTATCTTAAGTATTTCAATTGTGGGGAAACCTCAACGTTTCTAGAAATATATTTCAAGGGCAAATCTAATCCCTCTCATTAAATCTGCATTATGTCACACTTACTCTAGCGCTCAACGCGGCCTCGGGGCCGGTTGTACTAAAGCAGCGGTTCTCAAACTATGAGGTGTGGCAGTGTGTCAAGGGAGGCACAAGCTGTGTGTCCTTTTTTTTTTTTTTTGGAGAGGTTGGATGTATTTTAAATATATTTAAAAATAACTAAAACAAAATAAAGCAAAAAGCTTTTGTTTAGCGTGCTAATGTTCCTTAGCAACTGTGACACGTCACACGTATGTTGCGTGGTTCCCCACCCCCCACCCCCCCCAACTTAAAAACAGTATCAGCAGGTCGCTTACAGTGAGCAACAGCTTTAATGAGAAATGGATAGTTTTGTGACAAAGGGAGAAAAATGTACAACACAAACCTGGATCTGAGCGGAGCTTCAGTGCCCCTCGAAGACTAAATTCATGGCTTCATAATTCCATGACTTAGAAGCGAATGAATACTAATAGCTATTTGCCACACCCATCACTCATGACAACATTGTGCCAACAATTTATTATTCTGAATGATTGCCGTAGGAATGTCTTTGGATCTTTGAATTAGACATAGAAGGGATGCAATGTTTTGTTATATTTGTTTTTAACATATTTTGTTATTTCAGATAGAATCTTCATGTATGTCCGTCTCCCCCCCCCCCCCCACACACACACACACTATTGAAACCAAAGTTACGCCACTGGTATTAAACATCTCAATGCATCAGTAGAGCCAGGGTTGTAGAAACATGGAGATATAGTACGTTATACCTAGAAATATTGGGGCTGTCATTTTGGCGGTCATAGTAAAAACGGTGTGTTTGGCTTAGTGCGTGTGATCAAGCTGCTGAACTTGAAAGCTTCGCGTTTATTTTGAATTGCTACAACAGGATACTTTTTCAGACAAGTCATTTATTTATCAACAACTGTTAAAATCTGTATTGTCTAGTGAAAACGAATAGACCAACACAATGTAGGACTGCACAGCAAGTCTTGCAGTACTTTCAGGAGTTATCAGAAGACGAATCTGGACACAAACCTGCCAGACCAAGAGACAGTGATGCAACTTACTGTGATCACAATAGGGTCACTGTTCGTGACAGTGAAAGTGATAATGAAGGTGCAGAAATTTCGGGACAGAGACAAACACAGCCATAGCTGCATATACTCAATTTCGATTTGTGTTACCACCCAGGAGGCAGCAATTACCTACCTTAGGTAGAGGTCGATCAACGGGCCGTGTATCAACTAGTGGACGCAGAAGGGCTGCACTCTTGGTATGCACTACAATTGCATACCAAGAAAACATGTAATTTTTGTAATCTCAAAAGTCTAAGCTGCTGAAACCACCCCATTTTATAGCCCAGCATTTGCAACATTTTGAACAATGCAACCAATCATAACTCCCCTTCCAACACCACCCCGAATTCTGGTGTCCCTCACGTGTACCAAGCAGGCTGCAAAAACGGTGTCACAAACATAATCCTGGAGGAAAACAAACAATAACGTCAAACACAAAGTTTTTCGCAACCCATGCTCATTTGTGCTGCAAATATCACAGGCAAAATGGAGGAAGGATAGTAGTGCAGCAATAGCCTGTTCTTTATGATAAGCAGCACAAGAAATATCTCGATAAAGAATACAAAGAAATTATAAGAAAATATAAGTGAGGAAATCGGAATTCCAGGTAAGCACTATGTTTAGTATGTTAAAATAAACACACTGTTTTAAGTACAGGTTTTCGTTGAATGTCAGTTGAATTTATAGTAGCGATAGCCTATTGGTGCATTAACAAATCTCTTTTGTGCTGAATCTTAAGAGAACCAAATAATGACATTTAACTATCCACGAACAGGTTACAAAGTTGTTATAAACACCCATTTTAATGCAATGCACATGTAAGTAATACATTAAGACAAATACAGATCTGTTGTACTCTTCAGACTAACATCTGTATGGCACTGTATGGCCTGAAAAATGTGTCTTATCAATTTAAAATGTGGCCCTAACAATAACATTTTCCTTTCACAAGTTGCAAATTACATTTTTTATTATGCATTCATATGCCAATATCAGCTTGTACCGTCATTTATATGATATCTCCAAATTAAATTGTAAAATTGGCTAAGCAGTGTCTTATTTCATGCCAAAAACATTTCATTTCTATCCAAGATTGTTACACCCCTGAAAAACTGTGAAGACTAATTATCCCAGAATGTTGATTCTTTTTTAAACATATTATATTTTTGCTTCAAGTCTTAATCAAAAAGGGAAAAGAATGAGGAAGAGAGTCAGACAGGTAATCATACTGGCATGCAGGTAATTTATATTTTACACACTGTAGGCATTATATAAGAAAGCATGCCATCATAGAGATATGCGACTGCAATTTATTTTGCCACCCTCCCCTAGAGCAAGACTGCTGCCCCAAACAAAGAGATGTACATAGAAATGTGGCTGTCATAATACACACCAAAAAACTGTTAAAATGATTAACTTTACCTGTCAAACAAGCAATTCAAAATTAATACATTTATGGAGAGAACATTTGCTCTTCACTATGGGGGCCAAAAGTTGTGGGAGTGTGTGTGTTTATATCAGACCCTATTCCTAAAGCTTTAACTCATGAGCAACTGTAGATAAAGAAAAACTCATTTTTGATGGATTGAATCACTTTTCGTATACATGAAAGTTATCTATATAGGCTGTTAAATAAACCAGGTATTGAGAATAAACCAGGGCTTGAAATTCATATAAATCACTGAAAATAATGAAGTTGCTAAATGCAGTGCAGTTGCCATTTGATTTATAGTTAATGCTTTGATAGAAACCACACACTGGGCCTTGTTTACTAAAGGGTACTAAATTTAGAGTCTGTGTCGCACGTAAAATAGTGAGCCTAACTAACATGTGCGATAAATCTAAATTTACTGTCCCATTTACTAACGGAGAACACATTTAATTTAAGTGCACACTATCTGGCTTATTTACATGCCATAGGACGATAATTTAACGCGCACGATAATGTCCGAGTCTACACGTGACCACCTTCATATAAAAAGCCCCAGCAATCCAGGCGTATCTTTTGGTTAGTAGCTTATTGTGAAAGGTGGAGGTAGCTTACATTGATCGAAAATGAGCGATCAACAGACACAGCACTCAGTACTCTCCTTTAATGAGTATACAATAAAAGTCATGTTGTGCAATGGCATATTTTTCATTTTGTTGTGCTTACTCAAGAAATATTAACTGTGAGACGTAGCCTCAATTCTCTTCCTTGTTGGCATTGCCACCCTGCAGAGCAGGCTCCATGGATCGGGGTTACAGTGCTATGTGACTACAATCAAAAGCAAAGGGAGCGTGACTGATGGTATATCAGGGGATGTGGCGAAGCGATCTGTTCCTTTGTTATGGTTACGCAAGGACCTGTAAAGGAGAAATGTAAAATAACCGTGAGTGTTAGGTGTTGAACTGTCTGTCTATTCATTGTTGTATTTGTCATTATAGACAGCTAAATATCCGGGAGCTGTCGTTTTCAGGCCAACACCAAACCCGGACTGCACTGCACTTCTGTTGTCACTGTTATTGTATGAATTCACCACTTGCACTAGGAGCACTCACTATTGGACTGGTGATCGTGTATGTGTATCAAGTGCCTGTTATTTAGTATTATTATTTCACGACTGAACCGCGTGGGTTTTGACTGGGCTTTACACGTTGTGGTGTAGAGCTAGTCTTATTATTTAAGCAACAATAAACTTTGTATCACCGTGAACTGTTGTTGGGTTTGTTATTCCTGAGCACTGCATCACCTCTACAGCAGCACACTGCAAACCACTTTGCCACAGGCCCAAAATCTCCTCAGTAATAATGAAGAGTCCAATTATGCAGAGTCAGATGTGGTAACCAATGAAAGGGGATATATAAACAGTGAAGTTAGTTTAACTGTAGTTTTTTTTTATTATTATTATTTTTTTTATAAAACTGCTATCTCATTATTAATTTCTGTCTTTGCAGCATCTTGTGTACAGTTTCTTACTGCGCATTAAAGAAGTTAAGGCAGTGAAACACATGGCAAAGTTATTATTATTATTATTATTTCTTAGCAGACGCCCTTACCCAGGGCGACTTACAGTTGTATACAAAAAATACATATAAAGAATTACAGTACAATTAAGAGCAAGATACAAAATACAATGACTTCAGTCCTAATAAGACCACATACAAAACACAGTACGATTTGATATCGGGGCAGTTCAAGAGCAGATAGCAGTGTTGATAGTTACATCAAGGGTTAGATACGAGTGCAAGTGAAATACAAAATACTACAGATTGGGTTAAGTACAGGATTAAATACAGTAAAATAGGGAGCAGATAAGTGCAAGTTAAAGTGCATTAAGGGCAGAGTTGAGTTTTACAGGTATTGTGTTCTCTTTGCAACTCGAGTACAGTAGCTCTCTCTCTGATGTGGTGATGGGCCTCCTACATTCAACAGCCAGATGATACAGCGGCTTCAAACTGAGCTTCTTCTTTCATAGTGGTCCTGTTCAAAAGACTTGAAAAACAATCTCAGCGTGACACTCAAACATCCATATGCTGCACACTCTCAAGCCATTTGAAGTCTTTACCAAAGTTAATTAAAAAAAAGGCAGAATTGTTTCTTCAAATATCTAATAGGATACACATTTATGTTAGGCTTCTTTTTTTTAGAAGGTTGTGATTAAACATACACAATCTGCTCCTTGGTGGTCTTTGTTGTATTGTTTAAACATAACCAAGTCTTCAGATGACAGGTTTTTAATATAAAAAGTGTGTTGATTATGGAGCTTGTTGAGTTATAATACATTATGGCAGACGAGACACATTTTCAGTAATTCAAGCATGCCATTGCATGGGATGCAGCCCTACATTCCTTTTGCCAGAAAAAAGCACCTAAAATTGTTCATCTCAACCTTAACTTACTTTTAACAGTATTGTCTGTTCTTGGACAGCCATTTGTTCATTTGATACTTTGATTAAAACCCTAAAATCTACCAAAATAATGTGCGACCGACAAGTGCTGTAACCACGAGATTGCCACGGTTGGTTCACAACCGTGTTTTTCAATGTGCTGATCGCATGTAGGTTGTGTGAATAGGAGCTACAGAGTACAGAGTGCCACAGTGTTGTTTTTTTGCATTTCTTACATGTCACATGAAATATTATTTCTATAACCCTACAAAAGATATAGTACATTATTATTACAGTGATGTACCTATGGTACAATGAATATTATGCACTGATTTGATCAACCTACAGTATACCCCTCTGGAATACTGTAAGTGATAGCTGTGTTTTCAGAGCAATTGCAACTCTGGGGATTCACTCATGTGTATCCCAACTCCAGTTCTGTAAAATTCTCAAAAGAAAATCCAATTGATAAAATGAACCCATTCATCTACTATTTCCTATATGAATTGTAAAATAGCGGGTTATGAGAAACAGCAGGGAGGGGGTTAAAACCTCCCTGCGAGAGAATGTACTTTTGTTTGGTTGTTTGCTTTATTGTTTCATTTAATTTGTTTAATTGTTTTATTGTTAATTATCATCCGCACCTGGGCGCTATTGGAAATTAGGCCCAGGTGCGGAGTTTAAAAGGAGAGCAAGCAGTCTGCTCGAGGCTGCTGAATGGAAGGAGGCAGAAAGGAGTGCTCTGCTTCCTGGCAGTCCCGAGAGAAAGGTACAGTGCAAACCTGTGTGGTTAACTTTTGTGGAACAGGGAAACGGCTTAGCCGTCCTGTGATAGTTAGGTTCCTGCGTGTGTAGTTAGTGCTCAGAAAGAGCTAGGTGTTTATTTTGTGTACTTTGTTTTATTTACTTTTGTGTTTATTAAAAATATAGCGCGTGAGCGCTGGAAAAAAAAAAATCCATTTCTCGTGTCTGGGTCGCATTCTTAAAGGGGCAACGAACCCGAGTGGGTGGAGATCTTTTACAGAATGTATATAATTTTAAATGCATATTGCCTTGCCATGTCCATCATAGAGGTCATCACATATATATATATATATATATATATATGTATATATATGTATGTATGTGTGTGTGTGTGTAAAACATTCATACTCACATTTTATTATTATTATTATTATTATTATTATTATTATTATTTGCTTATTTAGCAGACGCCTTTATCCAAGTCGACTTACAGAGACTAGGGTGAGTGAACTATGCATCAGCTGCAGAGTCACTTACAATTACGTCTCACCCGAAAGACGGCGCACAAGGAGGTTAAGTGACTTGCTCAGGGTCACACAATAAGTCAGTGGCTGAGGTGGGATTAGAACCGGGGACCTTCTGGTTACAAGCCCGTTTCTTTAAACGCTGGACCACACAGCCTCCTATTTATTAAATATAAATACTATGACAGGAGGATCATTTGCATTACCAGATCTTATATGGGCTAGCCCTCGTCTACAGTTTTGCCTATTTTCATTTGCATGCATTTCTTTAAAACAGACATGGTGAATTCCCACGACTTTCTCCTAAAAAACATTAGCCGCCTTCAATTGGATTAATCGTACAGAGTTCACCTACACTTTAAACCGAATTTAAATGTATTTTGAATTAACTATTAATGAATAACATTCATGGGAAATCCATCCAAAAAAGAAAAGAAAATGATGTGAAACTGAGTAGAGAATGTTTATTGAATGAGGCCCTAAATGTCAAACAGAAATCACTGTGGGTCGGTCTGACTTAAGCCAGATTTGAACCCAAGCCAGAGGTGAAAGGTGATCCTCCTTGTCTGATAATAAATCCTTTATCTCACATTCTCCTCCTGAAATACGAAACATGCAAAGCTAAACATATCCTTACTGTTACAGCGTCACTATCTTGCCAAGCCCAAGTTCTTGGACGGTCTTTGGAAAACACATTCATTTTGACACTTTTTATTAGGCAATAATTGTTCAAATAGTTTCCCCAGGTGCTATATTGAAGTTGTACTTATTGAGTGGTTGTACTTTTCCTGATGTTTTGTAGTATCTGTAGCTACTTAAGGAAATAAAGCTACAGGTACCTGACTGAGGTAGCAGACTGTAGGATCTAAGTTGATCAGACCTTTCAAACTAGTTTTTTTATTGGCAACATGCACCTGATCCATGGACTCCCTGTATCCTGGAAGTGTGTGTTTACAGAGCTTTTACTATGAAAAGATTTGGTTATCACAATGGTGCAAATTTATGAAAGGCTTGCATTTCAAGTCCTAAGTACCTTTTTGCTTTGGCTGGCTAGTCAGATTTCAACAGGATAAGATAACTGATTGCATGCAGTGCAAAGAGAGTATCTTTAAACAGTAAAAAAAGACATCCAGGCTGTTTGTAGATGCAAAATAGTAAAATGAGTACAATCAATGCAGACAGCCTGGTTATCTGATGCTTCTTTTATTGGCCCAAGACCATTTTCAGTTGGACCTTTGCCATGTGTTCTGTTTTTGCTTTTGAAGTGTGGTTAGTTTATGCTCAGTTTGGCAATGGTGCTTTGAAGGGACTGTAAGGTGCAGCAAGAATTGTTTGTGTTTCACACTAAAAGGGTCTTTTCATCCTTTCTATAGGCATGTTAGTGCCTTTTAGTTATTGTTTACAGTCTAGTGTAACCCACCTGAACATGTATCTAAACACATACAGTGGGTTTTTATGTAGGGATTTGTTTAGAGTATTTTCAAGACTAGGCCTATAGTATGTACTCGCCAGTCCTTGATGTTCAGAGACCTCATTATGCAAGTTTACAGGAAATGCATGCCAACACTTGTTAAACCAGAAGAATCTTTATAAAGCAGTATGTAAGGCAGAGTGCCAAGAAAGTCACGATGTTTCACCTGTGTTACAAGTCTTGTTATCAAACTCTTGGAAACGATTTATCACAATTTTTTTTTTTCTTAGTTTAAAATAAATTAACTACTTTTCAGATGTCTTTACTTTTAACTGTACTTCTTTTATTCTTATTATTACAACTTTTTAAAGTGAAACATCTTGGTATAGTGTTTGTGATTTTATGTGCAATGTCAAATGGTTGATCAGTGCAATGTAAGACCATTTAATACACAAAGGAGCTTATTCGGCTCATTGTTGCTTGTCCAGTTATTAAAAGATAATATACCAGGACTGCATACAGCCAGCTCTTGAAGGATCCCAATGACTCGGCAGCAATGATATGGTTTGGAAACCCTTTCAATACATTCATCACTCTCTTTAGTTTCAGTTACATAATTTTAGTCTCATATCTTATACCCTTGATCACTGTTATTAGTATAGTTTATTCTCTGCAGTGTGGAAATCAAGACTTACTACTGTTTTCCAAGTGTTGACTTACCAGGGAATTACAGAATCTCTTCATATCCTCCCTTTATTAACACTTTTTACTATATAATGCTGGTAGACTTTTTAATATCATCCCTAAATTGCTTGGACACAGACAGCTACAAACTGAGTGACTACATTACTTTACGTTTGTTACAATTCTGTATCTGATCTACACAAAAATGTGCCCCCAAAAAACAAATGTATGTATCTAATGCTGCCTGGTATTGTTAACTCATTTGTAACAGTACATGTTTAATGAATTGAATAGCTACCCAGATAGATCAATCTGTTCCTGGGTCTTCATTAAATTAAGTATCTTCTTTTTTTCACCTGTGATGGTTCTTTCCATGATTTTGTTTCTTCCTATTTTTATGGCTCATTATATTTATGTTTCCATCTTCTTTCCTATTCACAAGCTCTCCTTTTACTTTGTTATTTTTTTCTTCATTCTTTAGTTTCTGGTGGCTTAAATTCATCTATTTTACTATCTTGCCAAAAGAAATGTTCTGCTGTGCTGATTTATTTGTTCTGCCGTCCTCTGAAAACCGCTGGACATGGTTAATAAAATAATTTCTAGACTAGAACATTGCTTCATTTGTGGTATTTTTGTTAGAATTTCTGGAATCAATAAACATCAAGGTATGATTTTTAATTGTATAGTTCTTGCCTCAACGTATTCAGTTGCAGTTGAATTAAATAGTGTGTAACATCCACATTTTCCTTTGGGGACAATATATCATTTGTTAAAATGAAAGAAATGTTCACAAGAAGTATTAATATCTGTGCTAAATCACACTGAATCATTGCCTCACTCCCCTTGCAATTGAAACTAAATAAGTCTATCTGTATGTTTGTAATGGTAAACATTACACTTGTTTGTGAAGGATGAATGGATTATGGGCCATCTGTCAAAATCTTGCCTTCTGATTGGCTATTTGGGATTAAAATGAGGGTTATCTACTTCAGAGTAAACCTCTGAAAACATGAAATGGGGTATTAAAATGCAATTTACTGTTTTTCTTTTTCTCATAATCTGTCAATTTTGCCGGTTTTCTTTACTATGTAGTGCAGAGAGCTACAGGACTAAAACAGAACAACATAACAGATAGCCGGCTCAGTCATATACACCTTTTGTATATAGCGTGTGTATATTCTTAATGTTTAAATCTTTAATAAATAGTTCTAAACGTTTCACCTTTGTGGTAGTGCACCTCAGTGATATAAGCTTTTATTACTAAAGTAACCTGGGAACACAGGAGATGTAGTATTGATTCTATACAGCTGGCTTTGCCAGTGAGAGCACCATAATGTTTTATAGTGGATGACGGGTTCAAAAATGTATTCCAGATGGACTTAAATTGAAAAACGTGATTTCCTATCTTGTGAGAGCTGGGAGCCAAGACATTAAGGAAACTAGAAACAGCTTTTAAAATAGAATACCAGGCTTTTTTTGGCTATGGTTCTGTTAAAAATTATTTGAACGTTCCTTTTCTCATATGTGACTTGTGATTGTTAAAAACACAAGCTGTGTACTTGAACAGTGTGCCAGTTTTCACCACATCACAGGGTTCTCACCAGGAATTTTTCACAGTGTGGTGGTGGGAGGAGCGGGTGAGCGGGAGCGTGGGCGGGGGAGGCGACGGCGACACTGTGAAAGAAACAGAGATCCTCGCAACCGGCTGCAGGCGAGGCAGGACAAGTCATACACATGCTTACATATCAAACTACAGAACATGTCAAACAAACTACAGAACGTGTAAAAAGTTGGTCTACATTTCAAAATAGACAAATCTGGATGCTTCAAATGAAATAAGGAACAAAATACTGGATTAGAGATGCAAAAGCAGTATTTAATGTATTTAGGTGGTGACATGTAGCCTCCTCTTTGACATGCCGGCCCAGCTGTCACAGGCTGCATTGAAGTCAAAGGACTCTGGATTGGCTCCCTCAATGGAAATCATTATTAGGTTGTCCAGAGTCTCCTGCTTCAGATGGTTCCTCCACGGTGTCTTCACTCGTTTCATAGTGCTGAAGCCTCTTTCACAGTCTGAAATAAATACAATGAAAAGTCAGCCTCTAAAACTAGGAATTATAAAATTCCAATTTTTTATGATTTGTTTTTAATTAAGTGTTGAGAATTCTGCCGTACTTTCAAATCTAAGGGATACTAAATAATCTGAACACTACATTTCCCAATTTTTTTTTTAGCGGTCAGTGAGTAACTGGGAGCAAAATATACAAGGTGCAAATTCAAGGAAAGATAATGTAATTTTTTAAATGTTCATCCTCCAGTCTGTGAAAATGTTGTTTTATAAATTCATGCCCATCAACTCGAAAATATCAGCAAGAACAAGGCACTATAAATGTTCAAGATTTTAAATAAAATAAGGTTTTAACATTGTCCGACCACACTTTCCATCCTTTCAGTGCCTTCCTATTAATTACCAAACCAAAGAAATAACATATCGCACTCACACGCAGTATTATCTACGATCAAAGAGAAATGCAGGAATCACACACCAATGCAGTTACCAAAAAGTCCACGTACTACTATAACATAACATAACTTTTCTGCATTTGTATTATTTTTTATTTTAAATGGTGTTGTAAAGATGTTGCCCTCTCTTCGAGTTTTAAGATGGTGAGGTCGCTTGTGTTGTAGGGATTTATGTTTCTATGTACTAAAAAAAATATACAATTTAATTCCCATTTGGTTTTTTTTAATAAAAAAATACCGCTTAACTTTGTAACAGTGTCATACCCGCCTACCTTTTCTTCATTCCTTTTGTGTTCGTTGTTGTAACTTAATATGCAGTCCAAATGAATAATAATAATAAAAAATTACAAAATTAAAAAAAGATTTGCAAGCAAGCGTCTTCTCATCAGTGTTAAGTTTTACACTATGTCGAGAGATCAGTGGGTGGGCACTGCATGTCTTAAAACACACTTGATTGGCTATTGCTAGGTAGCTCTTTGTTTCTCTTAACCAATAGGATTTCCTCGATGTCCAAACTGATGATAAGCAAAGCAGGTGATTGATACCTCCACGGCGGTGCAGCATTAATACCTAGAAAAAATATAGATATATTAAAGCTAAAGTTTTTTTTGTGTGTAACTTAGACTTATCTTAGTCTTATCAGTCAGGCCTTTAGTTAATTTCGGCCTTAAACCATTGTCCACAATATGGTGCAATTACATTTAAAACTAAATTTACAATGTATAGCCTAGACTAGATCAAAAGTTAGCATTGTTGAAGTCTAATCTTTTTTTTTCAAAGAAATATTATATCTTGATCTACTAGGTATTGGTAATTAACTGTTAGATCTACCAGTCTTACCAGACTGATAATTCAGTCACAAGCAGACAAGATCCACACCTGATTTACGTTTTTTTTTTTTTGTATTGCCTGGGACAGTGACTGCTTTGCGTTTAGCAAAAACGATGATACTGTTGGCTGTGTGGTCCAGTGGTTAAAGAAAAGGGCTTGTAACCAGGAGGTCCCCGGTTCAAATCCCACCTCAGCCAGTGACTCATTGTGTGACCCTGAGCAAGTCACTTAACCTCCTTGTACTCTGTCTTTTGGGTGAGACGTAATTGTAAGTGACTCTGCAGCTGATGCATAGTTCACACACCCTAGTCTCTGTAAGTCGCCTTGGATAAAGGCGTCTGCTAAATAAACAAATAATAATAATAAGGTTACCAGTACGTTGGAATTAACGGCAGTTCCGCCATCTGGACTCATCAAATGTGTCTGAAGATTTTTACACATACTGCGCAACTCGTCCTTATCCAGATCTCTTACATTGTGGATGTCATACAGAATACTGAAGTATCCGCAGTGTTCTTGTAATTGCTCAAAGCGATGCTCAACAGATTGCAAGGCAGTGTCGACCAGAGTGTTGAAGCACTGAACACGAAACTGCTGTTCAGGATCTAGCGTTGCTAGGTCATTGCTCTCATAATCTAACTGCTTTTTCTTGTGGCGTGGTCGTTTGACTTTTTCTGCTGGGAATTCTGGTGTATTTCCCATTTCTTCAGCAAGGTCTCTTGCTGTTATTTTGGCATCATTGAATCCTGTTTCACAGTACTTTCTCAGGAATTAACATGCTGCCTCAACAACTTGGACTGCTGCACTGATGTCAAATGATTTGCTTTGCATTACTTTACTGACCTGATTTCATGCGAAACAGGATATCTTACCACACAATGAGTAGGACCTGGAATGTATACTCCTGCAGTTTTTGTGCAAGACATGAAGCCTTGTGCAAGACATGAAGCCGAAATTTCAGAATTTTGTTTCTCACTTTACCTGCCATGAGCTGTATCAGCTCGTTCTGAATGTCCTTGCTCAGGTAGTGATCATGGATTTCATGTGACATTGCACATCTGACGTGCTCCTGCATTACTGGATCAAATTTAGGAAGAAGCTGAACCAAACCTAGGAAGTTGGCATTGCTCGGTTGGTACAGTTTGTCACTAGAACCACGGAAAGCAAGATTGTGTTCTGCCAAAAGTCTTTCAAACACTATATATATACAGTGGTTTGCAGAAGTAATCACCCCCTACCAATAATATCACATTTTGTTGAATTACAAATAATGTGTGCAGAGTTTTTCAAACAAACTTTTTTTATTCAAAGCTGTAGTGGTTAAACTGAACACTATTATATAAGGAGGAGGTTAAATGTCAGCAAAACTTGCAAAGAAAATGTGCAAAATGAAATTTACTGGTTGCATAAGTATTCAGCCCCTTAAGTCAGTACTTGGTAGAAGCACCTTTTACAGCAGTTACTGCCATGAGTCTTTTTGGATAGGTCTCTACTAGCTTTGCACAGTAGAATGGTGACAATTTTGCCCATTCTTCACAGGAAGATTTCTCGTTCTGATAAGTTTTTTGGGGATCGTCAATGGACTGCTATCTTCAAGTCTCGCCATAAATTTTCGATTGGATTCAAGTCAGGACTTTGACTGGGCCACTCAAGAACATTAATTATCTTCTTGTTCACCGACTCCAGTGTGGCTTTGGCTTTGTGCTTCGGGTCATTATCCTGCTGAAATGTGAATTTCCTCCCCAGTTTCAGAGTCTTGACTGACTCAAACAGGTTTTCCTCAAGGATTCACCTGTACTTTGCACCATCCATTCTCCCCTCTATCTTGACAAGCTTCCCAGTCCCTACTGAAGAGAAGCATCCCCATAACATGATGCTGCCACCACCATGCTTGGCAGTTGGGATGGTGTTGACTGGGTGATGTTCAGTGTTGGGCTTGCGCCAGACGTAATGCTTCAATTTTTGTCTCGTCTGACCACAAAACCTTTTTCCACATGTCTGCAGTATCATCTAAATGCTTTTTTGCAGACTCCATACGTGCTTTAAGATGAGGCTTTTTGAGTAATGGCTTCTTTCTTGCCACCCGTCCATACAGGCCAGCTTTGTGTAGGGACCGGCTTATTGTTGATGTGTGAACACTGACTCCCATCTCAGACACAGAACTTTGCAGATCTCAAGGTCATTGTTGGCTTCAGAGTGACATCCTGAACCATTTCTCTAATTTTGTGAGCTTTCAAACAAATAATTTGCACCTGAGCAGTTTTATGGCTACAGTAGCAAAAGGTTTGAATACTTATGCAACTGAGATTAATCTGTTTTTCTTTGTAAATCTTACTTATTTACTGTATATCATATACGCATTTTTGCAGGAGGGTGAATACTTCTGGAAACCACTGTGTATATATATTGTAAACGAGCCTTGCGGCTCGGGTTCGTTTTGCCCCTTAAAATACCAACCAGACACAGAGATGGAGGGTTTGAAAGCGCTTTCGCACTAATTTTTAATAAAGAACCGATGAACAAAACAAAACAAATCACGAACACAAAAGACCCAAAAAACAAAATAAATACCTAGCTCTGTACGAGCCCTAACTAACTCACAGGAACACCCTGACTACACGTGGGACAGCTAGGCTGTTTCCCCACTAAAAATACACAAAAACCACACAGGTTGAATACAGCACTTTTTTTTTTTTCTCTCACGACTGCCAGGACGCAGAGTACCACTTTCTGCTCCCTTCTTCTCAGCAGTCGCGAGCAAACTAACTCTTTCTCTTAAGTACCCTGCACCTGGTCCTAATTTACAATTGTTTCCAGGTGCCGGGAATAACTAAGCAATAAAATAATTAACAAAACCAATTAAACAATAAAGCAATACAATCAAACAAAACAAACCCACACATTTTACTGCGGGGATGACTCCAATCCCATCCCCACTGTGTTACAATATATATATATATATATATATATATATATATATATATATATATACATTTGTGACAGGATGAACGTAGTGTGGTGTAAAATAACAGACTCCAGTCCTTTTCCAATTAAGCGCTTGGGTTTTATTTCCTTTAACAGGTTACAAAACGCACTCAAAAATAATAGGGACAAATAAACAATAGGGAAGCCGGGGTACACAACGATGTGTAACCCGACAAAATAAAGAGAAACGGGGTTGCAGTCCCAAATAAACAAACAACAAAACAGTCCGTCTTCCTTTTGTAATCCGGGAACGGGAAAACACGGGGGGTAATAAAACCAGCACTTCCGGGTAGTCGCTCCTCCGGCGTAATCCCGGAGCGTCCCGTTAGTGCTCTAGAATACAAAAAAGTAGAAGGGTTAGCAGGTAAGTCCACACACAAAAGACGACACGTCTTCCAAATGCCTTCCTCCGTTTCCTTGCTCGTCTCTCTCTCTCTCTCTCTCTCTCTCTCTCTCTCTCTCTCTCTCTCTCTCTCTCTCTCTCTCTCACACGCACTGTACCTTGCCAGAAGGAACAGAACCCTGGGCCACACCCCCTTTTGTACGCTCCGTCCCGACCCCATTGGTCAGCGAGGGCAACCGCCGTCAACCAATACGTGACTGCCACCGCGCTTCCCAACCGGGTCGATGACGTTGCGCACCGCGGCTCCGCCCCCTTTCCAGGTGGCCGACATCCACCTCCCCTGGGGATGTCTGCTCCTCCTCCCTAGCGCCCTCACCGGTCGGGAGGGAGATCTAAAACAAGAGTTCATTCTCTCTTTGTCACAATATTGTAACAAACTAGAGGAGTAGCCCCGCGGGTTACTGGTTCGCGGCTCCCAACGAATGGCACAGACTCGTGGAACTTTCAGGCAAGTATCTTTTATTTACAATATTTATACAAACAAACAGTTTCTGTTATATAATAATGCCCTGTACGGGCCACTAACTGACTCACTTCTTCGACCCTCTCTAAGCTATTTCAGATTACTGCGTCCTACAGGCCGTGGCCTGTGCAAGACCTGTCCAAATGGGACAGGTTCACTGGAAACTTTAGACGAGGAGACCGGTAAGTATCAGAGAGGTTCCTTCCACCCGGGTGGGTCAGTCCACAGGTAAGTACAGGACAAGCTCCCTCTGCTGGAGTAGTCCTGTAATGCTGGAAGGCTCAGTGCAGGCTCTCTCTGCTGGAGTAACTTGGTATTCCAAGTAATCACAGATGTAGCTTCCCTTTGCTGGAGTATCTCTTCAGCACAGGTAAGTATGGGGTAGACTCCCTCTGCTGGAGTGATTCTGCAACTTAGACAACCACCGGACGGACTCCCTCTGCTGGAGTGATCCTTACGCACAGGTAAGTATAAACAGGTCCCCTCTTCTAGAGTATTTCTGTAACACAGGTAAGCACAAAGAAAACACCCTCTGCTGGATTGTTGCTGTAACACAGGTAAGCGTAAGTAAGTGTGGAACGGGCCCCCTCTGAAGAAGGGCTCCAGGAACATCACCCACGTGACCCGAACGCCAAGAGACGTACACCACGGTGATAATAAAGTTGTATCCGGGCTGTGGGGAAGGGACCCCTGCAGCCAATGTCCCAGTTGTTCACGGAAACAAAGGAGTGTCCCAGAGTTCAAGCACAATGTCCACACTTTCCACACAACCTGTATGTAATGTTATTCGTGTCTGTCCCACAATAAACAATGTCCTGGAAATAAGTCTATTGCTTCAGTTCCTTCTGTTACAGCTCGCTGCACCTGCAGCGCATGAATGCACAATTTACCTCCGGGTCCCGAATCAAACACACACTCAAATAGATGGCAGTTGTGACAGTGCTCAACCGTCATGGAAACTGCGGGACCGTGTTTAAACTAATTACCGAGAAGCGGTGTTTTGTCTACAAACATTTCATAAAAATAAATTAAACTTTACCAAAACAAAAGACTACCTCACCAAGAGGAAAACGCACTCGGTATAAACAAAAACAGATCTCTTGTTCAAATGAAAAAACGTTCACTTTACCTTACAATACTTTGTAATACACTCTTAACTTTCTAGGTTCTTTTCAGCAGGACAATCCGGCGGTGCTCCCCACAATCACCCCCTTGCTGTGCTGCCCTACTTCCTTATATACCCAGAAAACCCCGCCCTATTCATTAGTGCTCAGGTTCCTGGGTGATGTAGTCTTTCTAATGGCGCCGCCATTTCTTAAAGGTGACGCCCCTCTTTCTTACTATATATATATATATGAAAAAAATGTGCCTCCTATTGTTTGGCACCCTAGGCAGCCACCTATGTTGCCTATCCCTAACGCCGGCCCTGTAACCAATACACATCGGTAAACCATTGCATTACCGTGGTCACATAAAACCAGTGTTTTACTGTATAAAGGTCACATGCCAAACTTAATTAGTATATTGGTTTCCATGTGACGTCGATATTCATTTCAAAGTAGAAAAACATCCACACATGTTCAAAAACGTTGGTCCCTTGTGTCAACAGAAACACCAGAACTGTGGCCATGAACCCACTCTAGCCCTGTGTGTGTCCCGATCTGGCTTTTTCTTTTTTAGTGAAGGATGAATGTAGTGGAAACGGGGAGGAAAATAAATATCTAATGGTATATTTCTTTTCAAGGTTATTTATCCCAGGAAAAACTCCCTACATGAAACCAGCAATGATCTTGGTAATTGGAGTCAAAGGAAACTGAACATTTAAAACAAACAGCAAAATAAATATAGCAAATACTTTTTTTCTCATACATGCACATGAGGTTAGGCACACGTTCAGTGTTTACAGAAATATCTGACATATTATTCATTAAACAAGCTTAAATAATTAACAGATTGCTTGTCATATTTTCCGTGTTCACACTTTTCTATCGTGTATTTGAAGTAGGCTATTACAGCCCTTAAAGAGTAAGGTGGGGTTCCTAAAAATATAGCGTTACATGTCATACTGCAACTGTATTTTTTTCTTTTCATTGTTAACATCCTGACTACTTTTTACACTTACAACTTTAAAGTCTGTTACAAAGCTTAACATTTCCTCGCTCATTTTGGACGGAAGTCGTCTCTCTTTCTCTCTAAAAGCTGTTCTGTGCAGTTTTTTCAAGACAGCTAAAGACCCTATTTTGAAAAAAACGGTAGGCCTTATTCTTTAGTAGAATCTAAACTTTAGTTGTAGCTATTTTCTTTACTCCTGTATTTAAAGCTTTTAGAAAATGTTAAACTCATTCTGTTTTTTTGTTTTGTTAATTTGTGTATACATGTTTTTTGTATTTTCTGTAATTAGCTTGTTCCAGTAACACAACGTTTGTTTTTTTTGTTTTTTTTATTATACATGTTTTTTTATTTTTTATTTTATCTGTTTCATGGTGTAAAATACAAGTTTGTGTGTGGGTGGGTGTGTATAAACCCTTTTGTCCTAAAACATGGGTAAGCATAAGCACTCCCTATAAAATCCCACACAACCCAAACATTCATTAATAAAAATAAATCTAGCAGTTGCATCTCTCTCTAAAATGCTGTTCTCTTTTACTATAATCCTAAACTTTAACGCTTTAGATCAGGGGTAGTCATTATGTCCAGTCCAGAATTCTTAGTTACAGCAAGGTGAAGGTCCGGAGCACATTTTAACTGTGACCCCAATCCCCATACCCACAAACAAACACATAACTACACAAATTATTACACATGTTGTTGGTTCTTCACTTGGTTTATACAGTAGGAGTTTTTTGCTTTTTGGTAATCAAAACAACTGTTGCTAGTCTGCCTTTTTTGCTGACTTGTTTCTACATGAGTTATTTCCCTGCCAAAACTATAGAAGTATAACACCTGTATTCTTATATGTTTCTGTGTTAGCAGACCCAAATATTGTGTTTCACCATTGCAAAAACAAAGCTTATTGTAACAAACAGAAGTGAAGCACAAAACAAATTAATTGAAAGTGAATTCAAATACAAATATAAAAATCGTAGAAATAAGAAATTAGTACATTTGTAATCCGCTAATACACACAGTAACTTAAGTCGGAAAAGTGGTAGGTTGTCAAGGGATTTGAGTTACAGGTGAGCTGAATAAAAGCAATAGAGAGGTGCAATGATATGCATCAGTCAAAACAGAACGCTAATATTAATAATATTAATAATGTTGGAGAACGAATACTCACGCACACATACCGCTTAAATACTGTATGCTTTCCCCGTGTCAGGAGTATGCTACAGAATATCACGAATACACGTTGACTTGTAAGTGTTTTTTAAAAAAACGTTATATTATGTTTTACCGCAGGGTTCTCGCCAGCGCTGTTGAGCGTAACGGGCCGTTACGTTGTTACCTGGAAAAATGATGCTGTATTCAGGCCGTTGCGCTGTGTTTTCAGTTTGCGTAATGGCCAAAAAATAATAATCCTGTGAAACATCGTTGATTATTCGTTTATGTGAGAAACTGGTTTGCTTAAAATACTTGTTTCAGCTCTCAATACTATTCAATGGGCTGGTTGTGACAGCATGTTCTTTAGTTTGGTGCGTGTAATGTATGCGACACGGAGACGAGATTGAACTTCACTAGATCCTGGGTGCGCCCCTGATACACAGCTCTGTAACAACCAACACCGTTGCAGATCTTTATTATTATACCATAACTACATTCCCTCTAAGACTTTCATTTAGGTAGCCCCTGTGGCTAAAGTAACTTAACATTTTTTAGCACACTGGAAAAACTTTAGCCACTTAACAAGTTATAAAAATACTGTTTCAGCCAGGCAAAAAGATGTGTATTTTATTTGAAAACACGTAGATATTTAAATGCCAGACCCTACCATTTACAATACACATAAATATGATATTGAAATTGCACTATAACTCTGATTCCCATTTAATAAATGCCAAACTTAGTACCACATGAAAAAACGTCATTACAGATTTCCTAAATTCTGAATAGGTTTGCAGAGATATTCATGTACTGCATAATCCTTTACATTATTTTGACTGTGACACGGTCTTCGTCCTCCTGAGTCAGTGCAGGGGTGGTAGCGGTGAGCTGAGCCTAAAAATAATTGGCCATTTCCAAATTGGGGAGAAAATAGTCAAAATAATTGGCAACGAATACATTTAAAAAAAAAAAGAAAACTGACTTGCTACACCTTTGGCTGTGTCCAGTTGATTTTCCAGAGCTCTGTTTTGTGCTTCAATAAACACCTTGACAATCTACTCCAGTGTCTGAAGTGTTGAATCCTTTCCTTTACCTCCTATTTCGGGGGTCACTACACCGTTAAGACATTTCCCTTGCAAATTTGAAGAACAAGGCCTAATTTCCAAGTACTTTGGGCTAGATTCTCACAGCTCTTTAAAATGTTCAGAATGGAGCAATGCAGCAAATAACACTACCAGACCAGACATTTTGTGAGTTTCAAGAGTTTGTAAGTAATCTTAAGTTGTTACTTATTCATTTCAGAATTGTAATTGGTATGTATTCTATTCAGAAGCAAAACTGAACTATTAACAATTTAGAGTAAAAAGCTTTGAATATCTGTCCCATTTATGAATCTCATTCCATTTATAAAGAGGGGTACATGCAATCCCGGTTACAACTAATGCAGCAGGCTGAGTGCTGGGGTCAGCCTGTGGTTAAGCTGTTTCTTGAGCACTCATGTAGTTGGCACCAACTGTTACAGTTATTCATTGTGACGTGTTCTTCCTTCCTTTTCAAGTATTTGAGATATAGGTGGATAGATTTGAAAGAATGTTTAAAAGAGGACTCATATAAATGGACTCCAAACATGTGGCATTGATGATAAACTAATATTAAGGTTTTGGATGCTTTTTGCTGTTAAAGGGGATTTAAGGGGTGGGAAGAACATATATAGTAGTTTCCCAGGGGAATCTAGAGCTCCTGATTTTCCATTTTTGGGAATGACAAATTCCGTTTTTCAAAATGACCAATTCTGTTTTTTTCTGTTTTTATCAATTTATTAAGAATTAACAACGTAATTTGAACATAAATAACATTTTTACATTAACAATCTATTGAATTCATTTTTTTTTATTTAAGTCCCTGAGATACTGCAGTTTTCAGGAAGAATCTTTCTTAAAGCAGTCCACTAATAACAATGTACTGCAGGTCAGTCACCAAATAAGATGTTTTAAAAAAAAAACAGCTTATTGCTGGCATTACAATATATAGATTAGTTGAAAACGAGGGGCATTATTACAAAAATATACAATTTCCATAAAATTACAAATTAAATACAATGTTCAGGACACTTCTCTCTCCCATCTGTAGTTTCATCTGCAACAACGCAGACTGGTTTATGCTGTACTTGCTGTAAAACAGCTTGCATGTGTTTCTCGTATACCCTGGACAGATAGAGTTGCCTTAGTTAGAGCAGGGCTCCTCAACTAGTTTTTTAAATTTAAGGGAGCCAGTTTGGAAAAAAAAAACTTAGGAGTAGGCGGGCCAGAGTATTTTATTTTATTCTGCACATTTTTAAGCAATAATAAATATTACATAACTTAGTGTTCGTATATTGAACAAGACTTACACATTTTACCATATGAATAGTACTTTAATAATAGAACAGTGTGAGAATTTAATTGAGAAAATTTGAATTTTAAAATGTATGTGAAATATTAATAGTATAACTGTTAAGAAGAGATCAGCGCTTCCACTTTTGAGCTTCTAACTACTGTTCCCTCTGGATATGTATTTCCAAAAGCTCCTTGTTTGGTTGTATCACTGCGCCTATTGAAATAACAGTAATAAAAAAAATAAAAAAAAACACCTGTCAAAATAGGGAATACAATTTAAAAGTTTAAAAAAGTGGTCAAAATGTAAAAATAAATAAATAAATAAAAATAAAACAATACACACACCCTACATAAACACATGGGAACATGTAACACAATAAAATAAAAAGGTCCTTATATACCCTTTAAGCTGTTGTTAAAATGCAATGCTTCGTTCCTGGAGAATCTGATTCTAAGATATTTTCCACTAGTATCTGACAAAGCAAATTCTATAGTATTTCATACAAGTCATTCTCTAAAAATGACTTGGCAATTAATACCGTAATTTACAACAATTACAATGGGAACTCTTCTGTAGTTTCCATAGACAAATCAAATTGTACTGGATACAGTCAGATTAATGATCTTAATTGTTTCTAGAACAGCCTTTTCAGCTAACATTCATATGGTAAGATATGTTATCTAATCACATGGATGCAGATATTTCAACTCCTATAGCATTGTTTAACTCTCCTTTAGCCTCAGTAAGCATTAACCTTGTGTGAAGTTTCCTTTGTGTAGGTAGCATCCTCTTAGGTAAAAGTAGTAAGGGCTTCTTAAGGTAACAAGACTGGGTTCCTTCTGGTGCTGACTGCTTGAGGAACGTGGAGCAACAATACCATACTTACAGCCGTTTTTGATGACATGGAGCAGTGGTACAGCCAAACAAATTGGCAGCTGTTTTGAAGACAAATTGTGATTGCAACAAATCTATCTATATATATATATATTATCTATCTATATCTATATCTATATCTATAGATAGATCGATTATATATATATATATATATATATATATATATATATATATATATATGATCTTCCTACAAAAGTAAGTTCTGTTATTTTGTTCTGATTGGCTAGCCCATATCAACGTTCACACTTCCTTTGACGTGAAGGTGTTACGGCTTATCCTGCTACAGTAGGTGTTGTTTTCGTTTAGTTCCTGAATAAATGACCTCAATCAAGGAAAACTTTTGTCAGGAGAATAGTCAATGTCTCTGATTTTTGTGGGCAGCAGTGTGGAGTAGTGGTTAGGGCTCTGGACTCTTGACCGGAGGGTTGTGGGTTCAATCCCCAGTGGGGGACACTGCTGTTGTACCCTTGAGCAAGGTACTTTAGATTGCTCCAGTAAAAACCAAACTGTATAAATGGGTAATTGTATGTAAAAATAATGTGATATCTTGTAACAATTGTAAGTCGCCCTGGATAAGGGCGTCTGCTAAGAAATAAATAATAATAATAATAATAATACTTAGATTTCTGTCTGCAGGCCCACCAAGAGGGCAGGGAGGCCGGGGAAATTTCCCTAGGGCCCACTGACCGAAGACAAAAAATAATAATAATTCTGGTCTATCAATACCAAGCATTTCAAAAATAAAAAAAAAACAAGTAACAGCGGCAGCCTTCAGCCCTGCACAGGACCATTTGCCTTCGTGTCCACCACCACATTAAAAATTAAGGTTTTTCAGGATAAGTTGCGCTACACTGCACTACAGCCGCTATAGTACTGTACACTGAACCAATGAGCTTCTGAGGTAATGTAATGTACACGGCAGTGCAGGTGCTGTCGGAATAATATTAATTTGTTTGAAATTCAATAATTGAAATGTGTAGTGAGAAATGTTAGATGTGTGTTTATGACTTGCAACTGTGAGGATACATTCTTGCATTCTACCGTAGTTTTTATTTGGGAGTGTGGATTTGTTTGAAAGTTGCTCTGTCGGTTTTAATGTTATTTCTCAGTCCTGTACTGAAGTGTAGTGACCCTGGAAAGAAGGTCAAGTGGTGTGTATTATTTTTATGGGGTTAAATGTATCTGGTGTTTATAGCTTAGACCTTTCACCATTGTGTTTTATTATGCTTTTGAAAATGTTTGCTTTTAAAATTTTTTACAGATGAGCAAAGAAAATACAAACAAAACCAGTGTTGACTGTGGTGACTGCTAGAGAACCTTCATATACACATAATTTAGTCGTAATCTCATTTTAAAACAATAGGCTTGTAGTCTACGGCATTATAAACACACTGCAAGACAAGGGGAGGGAGGAGGGGCAGATTCTCGGCAACCCTGCCTGTCTGTATTGTTAATTAAGTCAATATGACCCGCATGGGTGTTTCAGTTTCTGCATTGCAAGTTTTCTTTATGGTTTCAAACTCTTCTCCCTAATCACTGATCTGAAAGCTATTGATAATCCAAAAGGCAGTGTACTTGTTTTGTAATTAGCAGGTGACCAGACAGGTTATGTCCTCATTTATTTTGACAAGTGGGTTATAAAAAACAAAAACATTAATCCAACATATTGCTAAATTAAAAAGTACAGCAGTTTCAAGATGGTCTGCTTAATCTTTATTTATTTATTTTGCATATTATAATAAAATGAATACGCCCACAGTGTTGGGAATGTTTTAAGGTTAGTTGAACTACCTTATTGAATTCTTACTGCTAAATACATGCAAATAATCCTAGTACAATTTACACACCATTTTTACTTCCATATATATTTAACAAATTAAAAAAGGATATACTTTCAATGAGTCAAAGATGAAAAGAGTAGGTCAATGATGAGTAATGTGAAACATACTTATAGCAAGGAGGTGGCATGCCCAGATTGCCAGCATGGCAGACTGTGCTGTGCATGGGTGCATTAAAAGTGGAACCATGTAGGCACATCTTGCAATACCTGTACATTACACACCACAGCAGTATCCTGACTTTAGGACACTGATGAAATAGGAACTGTTTTTAATATCAGAAACCAGGGAGAGCGCATATCATTACAGATTGAAAATGAACTTTAATAACCCTTTGTCCCCCCCTTCATTCTTTTACCAGTGATTGATGAAACATTTTTGTCATCACTCCAAAAGCCTGCTTCAACTACAACTACAAGTACTCCCTCCTAAGTTCTGTAATTTCGTTATTTGACATAGGATCAAAATGTGGACTTTTGGAATTCCTAATAGAACAGAATAGAACCTTCACTATGTATGCATACAGTATAGAAAGAGGAAGTACTTCTTAGTTTGGTTTTGATTAACCAGAGTTCGTGTTAGAAGTGAACATAATCTGACTACAGAAAATGGAAATTTTTCAGTAGTGTAAATGTAGACCAAGCATGTTTTCTGTAGGTCTTATAATAAGTTATTCAGTCTGCAAAGCTGATTTGCATTGTTTTTGTGGAAAACATGAGTTTTTAGTGTGATTCATGAATTCAGCATTTTATAATGTTTGTTTATATATAGATAAATAGGTACATCTTTGACAGCAAATTAATGTCAGGTTTCTGCAAAATATTACCAATAGTTTAATCATGCAGTATGTCAATTGGTTATGTGTGTTTTTAACCGTTTTCATACCATAATAGTAATTATTAATAATAATAATAATAATAATAATAATAATAATAATAATATTAAACATTACAAAAAAGTAGATAAATAATAATGTGAGTTAGTGGTACAGTTACAATTTAGATTTTGTACAAGTAAGCAGTTCTCTAAAACCATGTATAATTGTGTTGGACCAATTGTGCTGGTTCTTGATGAACCGTATGCATGCATTGCTGAGTGATGTGATATAAAGACGTGTTCTACTGCTCTACTAATGGAGAGTTCATCACAGTATGTACAGGCTAGCCCGATGCGCCACATAGCTCCACTAAAAGTTTTGAGCAAGGTAACAATGCCTGTTAATGAACTCTACAGACCACTAAAGATACATGTACAGTACAATGCCATTTTCTGCATTCCACTGTTTAACGCACTGACCCATCTGTTATACAGCATAAACAAAGGACCTTTTTTCTGTGAAAAGGTCACATTTTCAAGCCATTTTGATATCATATAACCCATAGAAATAAGTATTAACATTTATTTGATAGTACAATAATAGCGTTTTAAACAAAGTGGTCTTGAAAAAAAAAGTCTGCAGAAATTCGAGCTAGGATTATCATAAATCCTATGTCTTAAGAATGCCAAAGGCTTATTTTAAGAAGAAAGAAATACTACAAGTGCATTCCAGTAAACCATCCGTTTGGCATATAAAGGTCTTTGAATAACAGCAGTGATCATTCCTCTGTGTACAATACACGGTTGGCTTTGAACTGCATTTTTCCATAAACATTTTTATGTTACTTGTTCTCAGGCTTGTAGAAGAATTGTATCCTAAACTTCTGTTTCAGGATATTTTAGAATATCTTCTGAAGGTGTAGCAGCTAAATTAGCCTTAAGAATCACCCATTATGAGGGGCTTCTTACAGTCTGAATCACTGTTGAATGCTGTAACTTGCTATCATTTTACAACTGCAGCATAACTATTAAACTTCAATTTTAGCTAACTTACATTGACACTGCTTTGAGAGTATTTTTTTTTATATTGTTCTAGGTAACCTGTGGTGTACTTGGCAAATAGTTCACTATCAGAATTAGAGTCTGTGTGGTCCAGTGGTTAAAGAAAAGGGCTTGTAACCAGGAGGTCCCTGGTTCAAATTCCACCTCAGCCACTGAATCATTGTGTGACCCTGAGCAAGTCACTTAACCTCATTGTGCTGCGTCTTTCGGATGAGATGTAGTTGTAAGTGACTCTGCAGCTGATGCATAGTTCACACACCCTAGCCTCTGTAAGTCACCTTTGATAAAGGCGTCTGCTAAATAAACAAATAATAATATTGATTTTCCAAATCTGCTAAACTACTCAGAGTAAGGGTTAATAACCTACATTAAAAGTTTGGTATGTTCTTTACGTTGCAATTTTCCATTGATAGTCGTGGCACTTTACTGTTGAGTAAGTGTCTTCTAATTCAAAGTAAAATCTCCTGCCCCACCCCATAATGAATAATAATTTATGAGCGTGTGTGGCAAAGTGGGTTATAGTGCGCAGACTAGAGATGCAGGGCTCCAAACAGTGACAAACACAGTACTGGTAATATGATGGTTATTTTATTTTTAATCCAATAGTCGAAACTGACAAACAGAAAACAATGATGAAATATAGGCAGTATTCAATGCTTGGTACTGCTCTGTGTAAATAATGCACGGGGAAGTCTCAAATGATAACACACAAATCCACAAACAAGTAGACACACACAGACAAAACATACACGGTCACCAGTCCTTTAGTGGGTGGAGTAGTGCTAGTGGTGAATATAACAATAATGTGCTTTAGTGCAGTGATGTTCCGGGTGGGTGCTGGCCTCTGGCGACAGCTCTGGAACTTGTGTTTAGCCGTCAAAGGAACAGATTACGATTCTTCGTCCCCTTTTTATGCTGTCACAGATGACCCCTTGGTAAACGAGTGCAACCACCTCTCCAATCTGTGGCTGCCACATTGTTTACCTTCCGGGTCAATGCGTTCTTGCAACTGAGTCTCGCCTTCATCCAGACTGGCCGACTTCCCGACCCTGGGAAAGAACTGTCAGACCAGCCCGTCCAAATAACTCTGTTCTCGCTGCTTAGCGCCCTCACAGGTCGGGAGGGAGATTTACTACCAAGACTTGTTGTATTTCTGTCACAGCGTGCAAAACAGTTACAATATATTTTTAAGTAGTCACTAGGAATTATGGGATTGATGTTGCCACATACGCAAATGCTATATGCAAACATAAAATGGAACAGAACCACGTTTCATAATTAAAAAAAAACATTTTTTTAAATGAAAACAAAAATCCCCACGAAACGCAGAATTGTATAGAGCTTTGAAGACAACTTCCCCGAGCTCACTGGACATTTTAAGGAGTGGAATTTTTTCCTGTTTCTGAAAACAGCTTCAGATTCTGCAGGAGGTTTTATTGCTACATGTGTATAATCAATTAGTCAAATTATCTGAGGCATTCCCGCATCTTGATAAAAATCTAATTTAATTTGCTGTTGCTCAGCCACTGATAGTGGGAATCTAATAAAAGCAGGAGCTCTTTTTATCAAGGCTTCAGTTGCATCATTAATGATCTTACATACTAAAGACTGGAAAACTGTGTAAATTCATTCAAAACAGGCCTTACTTATGAATAAACACCTTTACTAACTTTGGAAAATCTGGGCCCATGTGCATAGAGTTTTTTTTGGGTGAGTAAAAGGCAACATTTCCTTGAAGTCACGAGTAATTCCAATAAATACAGTACATACTTTAATGCAAACTAATGGGGTATGCGTTAATTACAGTCTTACATTTTTTAAACTGTAATATTCATTTTAACTACTGTACAAAAACTAGGTCGTATTTATTCCTCCTTTAGTCCTGTCTTAATAATATTATAGACAGAGAAGTTGCTACTGTCAATTTGTAGTTAGCTACTGCGTTCACTGAGTCTTCTCCTAGCTGTAGCAATATAAAGCATCCTGACTCTCCAAACACAGAATATTGTATTTATTATAGATTTACCTTCCAATAATTCAGTTGGGAAATTAGTAAGTTAGGCTGAGGGGAACTAAGACGGCACTGAGAAATCTTGAAGATCAAGAATCCAATCGCTATTCAACAGTCACAAACGTGCATTGCAAGTGAGATTCAAAAAT
Organism: Acipenser ruthenus; assembly: GCF_902713425.1. NCBI lineage: Eukaryota > Metazoa > Chordata > Actinopteri > Acipenseriformes > Acipenseridae > Acipenser > Acipenser ruthenus. Next base: position 37,832,466 of record NC_081190.1, on the reverse strand, counting down.
CCTTATTTTTTTTATTAAAAATCTAGACTTATTGGTCACATGTTTCTGGCAATTCCCAGGCCGGCTACAATTAGCTGTCCTGATATTTGTATGATCCATTCTCTAGCTACCGTTTGCTATATATTCACAATTGACCATTGAGACGTTGGGAACCAATGAAGTACAAGAAGCTCTTAACATGCAAACGTAAGCTGAGCAGCAAAATTTGTATGCATATTCATTACACATTACATTTAAATATCATGCATATTTTTTCAATACATAAAACCCAGTAAGCAGCTTATTTGGAGCGCTGGTTTATACTTGTCTTGGTTTACACTGTTTGGCTTTGTTTCTCTGATTTAAGGATGTATACATTGGCTGTCTGGTTCTGGAGTTAACAAACATGGCAACAAATGTACACAACACTGATTTATTCTGAAATGGAAGGTACTGTAGTTGAATTTAGGAAACATATAAGTAACATGAGCTAAAATGAAGAGGTTGACTTGCCTGTCATTTCCCACATGTTATACCAAAAAATTCATATGAAATTAGTTATACAAATTTATTCCAATGTACTGTGAGCCTATCCTAATTATTTAGTTTTCTGCTGTGGAGTGGTTCAGGTTGGGTTGAGCATTTAGTCAGTAATTTTCACAGAATGGGTTCACAAAGCTTTAGCTCAAATTAAAATACATTTATGATTAAAGTACAGTTTGATATTAAAATCTTAAATACATGCTGAGTAAATGTGTTGACATTTGAGATTCATTTTATTGTTCAATAGTCAGACGTAATTGAAAGTGATTAACAATCAGATGATTGTCCTCAATTTGTCTTTAATATAACTTCAGCCAGATGAATTGTCTTGGGGGTTTTAAATTAAGTAAACCAAAGAAAATGACGGAGCAGAAGTTCAGGAAATTGCAAACTTTGCTAAACTAATTGCCAAAAATGAAAACAATGAAAAGCGTATTGTCAATGGCTGTTCCATAGGCTTTAAAAAACTTATTTATTAGCCTGGCCAACATTTCTCCAATAAACTGACCACAACATCTGAAAACTTTAAAAACCAGCAATGGGTTCACAGCAGATTTCCAGTGTACGAATACATTTGTCTTTCTTGCATGTAAATTCCTGTCGGGTTCGTACTTTTGTTCCAGATGTAAATGCTTCCATCACTTCTTAGAAATAATTCCTCATACTTCCTGGCTGCTAGTATCCTTTGGGTATATCAGATTATTTAATACTTAGTGTATTCCTTATGCAGATGAAACATTGCTCGACATTATAGTACAGTACTAAGTTGAATAGTTGACTCTGGGTAGCAACTCATAAGCTTACCTTTTGACAACAGCTACGAATAAACCCATATGACTTGTGATTGTTGTAAAAAGGTGCATGTGTACATTACATAGCATCTGCTTTAAGCATTGTCCTTGCTGTGTTGTGCAACAGTGAACAGTTTTTGATTTGAATGCAGGTTCTGTTTTATTTGTTTTATTTATTTTTTGTTGAGGGGCTTGGGGCTGAAGGCAGGTGTTACAAGGAACCAACAAGTCATATTTTATTTAGATTTTGTCTCCATGTTTGGAGACTGGATCAGGACATGGTCGATTAATCCAGTATCTAGTTCAAAAATAATACCTAAGCAGCAGATATTACACTTGGCAAATGAGCATAAATAAAATAAAAAGGTGCATAGAAAAGGTCTATGTACTCTTATTTGCATAAGCCATGTGCTCAAATAGTAAACCCAACCCAGTCTTTTTTGTTGTCCCCAGGCAGTCATAAACCTACCAACACAAGTCATAAAAACATAGTTCTTAAACATTAAAACAGTTTTTTCTGTAGAATATCTGGACCCATACACCCATCCTCTCAGGCAATCACACCTGGCAGCCTAACAATACATGTATTTTATCTCCTCAAGAACTGTAAAATGATCCCTGCTCAAAAGCCATTGGAACCAGGTAATCAGTGAGGTAGCAGATTCTTTTATTTTTTAATCCAAAACATGACAGTTGTTAATTAGGTAGGATCTGGGTAGATTCATTACTTTTTACAATTATGTATCATGCAAACACATTTTTTTTCACTAAGGCAAGAGTGCTGTAGTGGAAGCACAGTGATATAGTATGGGGCATTGCATACTGTATGTTTGTACATGTTACTCTTTTTAACATGATCTTGAAAACTGCTTCAAAACATCACTTAATGTTATTTAACATGAATATCTTCACTACAAATCGATCATTGTTAGGAAAAGTACAGTTTCTAACAGCTGTCCTCGGTCTGACCATTCTGTGGAATTAATGACATTATTTGTAGGGTTCTTATTCAAAAAATAGGGACTGTATGTTGATCATTGTCCATCCATTTGTCTGTCCATCTGCACCAGTCTTTACCAAACGTTATCACATATTCTTAGCCTCCTATAGATGTTTTTCCATTTGGCTATTATATTAATTTTATACAAATATTTGAAACCTGTACATTCACTATTTTACTGTCTAACCATCAGAGCAGACCAAAAACACTAAATCATCACTTTAAGCCATATTTGCATTGTAGTTCAAGAAGGAAAAGATACTTCACAGCGTCTCCATCCCTATACAACTAGTACGCTTCACAAGTAGTATGTAAGCACAAGTTTGTATCTGAGCACATTGTCGTACAACGCTTGGAAAAACATTTTAAAATGAGTATAAAAAGTATTCCACCAGACTTACTGTCTTGGTAACATCATAACATAACAAAGTCTTAGGCCAGGTTCCAGTAAAAAAAAAATATATATATATATATATATATATATATATATATATATATATATATATATATATATATATATATATATACAGTACTGTGCAAGAGTTTTAGGCAGGTGTGAAAAAATGTTGTAAAGTAAGAATGCTTTCAAAAATAGACATGTTTATAGATTATATTTATCAATTAACTAAATGCAAAGTGAGTGAACAGAAGAAAAATCTAAATCAAATCCATATTTGGTGTGACCACCCTTTGCCTTCAAAACAGCATCAATTCTTCTAGGTACACTTGCACAAAGTCAGGGATTTTTGTAGGCATATAGTCAGGTGTATGATTAAACAATTATACCAAACAGGTGCTAATGATCATCAATTCAATATGTAGGTTGAAACACAATCATTAACTGAAACAGAAACAGCTGTGTAGGAGGAATAAAACTGGGTGAGGAACAGCCAAACTCAGCTAACAAGGTGAGGTTGCTGAAGACAGTTTACTGTCAAAAGTCATACACCATGGCAAGACTGAGCACAGCAACAAGACACAAGGTAGTTATACTGCATCAGCAAGGTCTCTCCCAGGCAGAAATTTCAAGGCAGTACACGAATGAGTGTCTGCAGGCAACAGTGAAGCATGGTGGAGGTTCCTTGCAAGTTTGGGGCTGCATTTCTGCAAATGGAGTTGGGGATTTGGTCAGAATTAATGGTCTCCTCAATGCTGAGAAGTACAGGCAGATACCATCAGGGAGGCATCTGATTGGCCCCAAATTTATTCTGCAGCATGACAATGACCCCAAACATACAGCGAAAGTCATTAAGAACTATCTTCAGAGTAAAGAAGAACAAGGAGTCCTGGAAGTGATGGTATGGCCCCCACAGAGCCCTGATCTCAACATCGAGTCTGTCTGGGATTACATGAAGAGAGAGAAGCAACTGAGGCTGCCTAAATCCACAGAAGAACTGTGGTTAGTTCTCCAAGATGTTTGGGCCAACCTACCTGCTGAGTTCCTTCAAAAACTGTGTGCAAGTGTGCCTAGAAGAATTGATGCTGTTTTGAAGGCAAAGGGTGGTCACACCAAATATTGATTTGATGTCGATTTTTCTTCTATTCACTCACTTTGCATTTTGTTAATTGATAAATATAAACTATTAACATGTCTATTTTTGAAAGCATTCTTACTTTACAGCATTTTTTCATACCTGCCTAAAACTTTTGCACAGTACTATATATATATATATATATATATATATATATATATATATATATATAGCAAAACCTATTTATCTGAAAGCTGTGTCTCTTTATAGTCCTTTCCTGAAATAGATTATAATAATAATAAAGGAACTGAAGGGCTTTTATAATACTCAACATCATTGTATTGAGTAGAAAACCTCATTAGCAGCATGATGAGACAATGGAAAATACTGAATGAATGGCTGTGTGGTTGTTTGCTTTGGCAAACAATAACAGACCAGCATAATTTTATAGTAACGACTGTGCCCAGTAAACTTTAGACTGTATTTAAAAAACAAAACAAAAAAAGGTCCTGTATGCCTGTACTCCACATATAGTACATCTGCTTTGTTGTTTTTGTTTTTTCTAAATTTCAGCAGAAATAATGATCTTGACAGCTGTCATTCAGTTCAATTTACAAACTGTGTTGATAATATATAAATTAGTTAAGGGCACCAATGTATCTTATCTGATGGAAAATTGTGACATGATTACTGTACTTTAAATTTGAATACTTGTTGGTGGATATGACTAAATTGTTACACCATCAAAACCACTTACATTTGTACATACATCTAGAGAACAGCTTACCCAGTTCTGATGAAACTTGGCATGGAGGCTCTTTAGCAAATGTGGATATATGGAGGTGCCTATCCGTTTTTCACACTTAAGTTTAGCTGCTTGACCCAACAGTGTTCTATTTTAGCAAACTGACTGCATCATTTTTATAACTATACAATCTGGACTTGTATGACATCAGTTACTTAAACACCTTTAGCTAGACGACACTGGCTGAGGGAAAGAACATTGTAAATGCAACATTCCCAAAACTGAAGAAACGTTTTGTGGCTAATTTAATATTTTTAATTCAAACATTTCTTGTTCAAATAACCAAACTATGATGATTGTTCTTGGGCTCAGAAGCCGATGAGAGGTACACATGGTATTTTTTATTTATATATCAAACATCTGGCCAAGATGCTAGATCTTGGAATATGAGCGATGCATTCTTTTCTCTTGATCCGGCTATCAAGATCCGAATTGCATCATGGTGTATTGAAGTCACCCATATACTTTGTGTAGTTAAGTCCAATTGGAAACATCAGGAAGCATTTAAACAAATTATGTGAGGCAAGGGCAATTGCTAGATGAAAGGAACAGCTTGCTTCTAATCAGTATACCTGAGATTTATAAAACAGTCTGTTCCAGCATGTACTTAGATATAGCCTACTTTGCGCCTGGATTGGCTTAACACAGACAATAGGGGAGTTCAAGTGTTGTGAAATCTATTTTCAACTGTATCATGTTCACCAAAAATGCATCATCAGTGGCACTGATTCTTGAGTCACATTCAGTGTTAATGTTTTACATATATTTATACACTACCTCTGACTGAGACCTACAGTAGGAGTCCTGGGAGGTTCCCACATGAATGTTAACATACGACGCAAAGAAAAGGTGGGACCTTGAGGTCACTCCAGGACTGAAAGGGTTAACCTCTAGATAAATCAGTTAAACAGATATTTTATAAATGCTTTGATTTGGTATGACATGACCTGTAAGAATGCTTTGTTTTTGGTCACAAAAACTCATTTTTTGCATGAGAACAGAAGTAGAAGACATTATTTAAACGAGGGAGTTTCATTATCACAGAGGAACATGTCACAGCAATGCTATTATCACTATTATACAGCTTGTTAAAGTTTGTTATTTATTTACCTCTGTCTGAAAATGATTGTAGTCTACTAAAAAAGTTAACTTGTGTCTCAGCATGAAGTGATGTCATCAGTAAACTGGTTTTAGAACAGCTGTAGTTAATTGGTGTCATCTTTTCTGTTATTGAGTAACATAGAAAACAATGGGAGAGCACCATCCAGCTGTTGTCTAATGAATTGCTATACAGTCTAACTTCACTATAACGAACCCTTCTTATAACGAACCCCCTTTTTATCGAACATTTCATCAGGTCCCAGGGGGGTTCGTTATAATGAAGTTAGACTGTATATGTTTTTTCACATGGGAATGAGGGTGTTACTGATAGGTTTAGGATATTCACACAGCTGCAGGTGAAGTGTAATTTTCAATCTTTATGCTCTCACCAGCTGAGAAAATAATATAATTGGTCAGTTTCTTACTGATCTGCTAAAGTTACTATAAAAGCAGCATGAATCTGATTTTATCATGTAACATAAGCAATCGACATCTGCCTCTGAACAAAATGTAGATAGAGGTGGATATCAGCTTTGATTGGCTGAAACCCGATCTTTGATTAAAATGTAGTCGACAGCAGCAATGGAGATAAATACATTTATGTGATAACTTATGTGTTGGTTACCACACGTGCAAAATACATGCCTCTGGTGCCTTCAGCCATCTGAGAAGTGGGTTGTCTTGATACCATCAAACGCCTTCAAGTGTGTTATTATAAAGTGGATCCATGTTTATTTTGAAAAAACTTTGTTTTATACAATTTGTTATGTTAAAGAGACATTTTGTTATGTTAAAGAGGGACAGATTTATCATGACCGTTACACTAAAAATACATTTTGCACCAATTTTAAGAAATTGTGATTTTACTTCTTTTAACCTCATCTCATCTCACCAACGGGAGAACCGAATCTGTATCGACACACTTAAATTAACCTTATGAGCTGTGAAGAGATTGTTAACTTTTATTTGCATCACATGAGTAATAAATAGGTGCAAATGATGTATTCTATGGTCTTAATAGTATATTCTTAAAACTGCAAAACTGAACACTGTAGCAAGGGGTGTAGCAAGCTAGACTGCAAAAGAAAGCAGCCAGTGTTTCAACTCAGGGTAAATAGAATGCTGCCATGGTTTCATAGAAAATCTATTGTCTGTATAAATTTTTATTTTATTAAATAATAATGCATTGCATATGACCAATTATGTCTGATATGCCTAACTTTTAAGTGTACACATACTGTACGTAATACATTTAAAAAAAGATATTGATGGTATTTGTTAATAATTATTTTAGGTCAGGTACCATTCTCACTGTCCCATGAACCTCATAATTCAAATCACACTTATGTCATAAATGAACCCTCTTTACACTCCAATGAACCAAGTGCAATGAATCTGTCAGTCACTTAGTTATTACTGTGAATATTTACCCACTGAATAGGCAACTTCTGTATTTATGGGCAAATATATTTTAGTAATCAACTGGAAAATTCCTAGTCTCCTGGTGGCAGTAAGAGTTTATTAATCCATGAGCTGCATGCTGCTCAGTCAATCAGATGAGGTATTAAGGCAAGGAAAAGAAACAGACTGTTTGCCAAACATAACATAAAATACAGCCACTCTATTTGCACATGTTGGGTCAGAGCTGTCAGTACCATCACATTATCCGATTTGTTTTACATTTAACAAGAAGGCAGCATGCTGAGTTTTGAGCTGGTAACCTGCTCTCTGCAAAGTCAACACATTGCAAATCATGGTGAGTGTAACTCAGGGGTCACTTTTGTACAACTGCTGTGTGGGAAGTCAAGAGTACTGCACTTTCCTTTTGCCATTACAACCTTTTCAAATTACATTCACTGGTGTGCAGTACCAACATTGAATGTGTCTATGTATTTCTTGTGCTGGTTTTTCGTAAACATGAAGGATATTATACTGAAATTGATGCTGCCTCTTTGGCTTTTGAAAACGTGTTGGATTTTGATGTATTTTAGAGTTTACTTTCTGTTATTTCCTTTTAGGACTCGAGGACACTGTTTTAAGGAAAACTGCTCAATTATTGCACATTTTTGTTAAGAATTCTTTTTTTTGTTAAATTATGTACCTCATAATTAATTATTATTATTATTATTATTATTATTATTATTATTATTATTATTATTATTATTATTATTTCTTTCTTAGCAGAGGCCCTTATCCTGGGTGACATACAATTGTTACAAAGTATCACAGTATAAAATATCAGAATATCACATTACCGATAAGAGCCGTTATAAACTACAGTAAAATCAGTAGAAAATAAGATTGAATTCAAATAAGAACAAAATAAAGAAGACATTAAGTAATTACATTTAAGAGCGAGTTTGTTTAAGAGCAGTTAACTTACGCTAACAATATACAAGTAAAGTCCATTAAGAGCACAACAAAATGATTAAGAGATGATTTCAAATAAGAGCAATTACAAACTAGATGGTAACTTTACCATTTAGAGTTGTGGGGCTTGCTTTAGGAAAGTGGTCAAAATTTCAGTTGTTGTTAGAGAAAATTTAGTTGGTGCGGTTGCTAAAACAGGTGTACCTCTTGATTGGTAAAAGTTATTTCTGTTTTGATTTCATATTTGAATAGCAGAGAAGTAGAGGAAGATGTCATACCCTCTGACTTTTTGTCTAGCTTGTTGGGAAAGTGGTCAAATTTCAGTTGTTTATAAAAAGTTAGAGAAAATATAGTTGGTGCGGTTACTAAAACAGGTGTACCTCTTGATTGGTAAAAGTTATTTCTGTTTTGATTTCAGATTTGAATAGCAGAGAAGTAGAGGAAGATTTCATATGCTCTAACTTTTTGTCTTACTTGTTGGGAAAGTGGTCAAAGTAGCTGATTTGTGTCAAAAGTTACATCGTTTACAGTAAATAGAAAGTTAGAAGTCTGGGAGTTTTTAAACAATGGGAACTTTAAAATTTTGAAAAAAGTCACATTAAAGTGAATGAAGGACAAAAAAGGACAAAAAGCTTAATAGTTTAAAAAGTATAAAAGATATCAAAAAGTTGTATACAAGCACACTATTCCAGACCAGTCTACATATTTTAAAGTTTGAACGGCGTTTGTAGCTTAAACGGTGTAAGAGGAGTAGCATGCCAAAGAAGAAGAAGAAGAAGTATGTCGAAGATTTAAAGTGGGGACAAGCCCCACTAAAAACATGAATAAGAATACCTATAAGAGTAAAATCAATTACAAGATACATGAAGTAGTTACAGTTAAGAGCAATGGTAGAATATGGCAGGGTATGGAGCAGTTCAGTGCAAGTATAAGCTAATGCAAGTACTGGTACAATTGGGTGCCATATAGTCCAGTATAGTCTATTGTGTCTTAAGGAGGCGTCGGAAGGTGGTCAGGGACTGAGCAGTGAAGAAGGAGTGGGCTCTGGAAGCGGGGGAGCGGAGGGGAGATACAGCTAATCTGTCAGTGGTGGAGGAGCGGAGGGGCCGAGAGGGGGTGTAGGGAGAACTGGAGATATCTGGAGATAGGAGGGAGCAGAAAGGTTGAGACAGCAATAGACGAGAACAAGAGTTTTGAATTGGATGCTAGTAGTGATAGGGAGCCAGTGGAGGGAGTGGAGCAGCGGTGTAGCATGGGAGAAACGAGGAAGGGAAAAGCCAAGACGAGCAGCAGAGTTTTGGATGAGCTGGAGCAGACGGATAGCAGAGGCAGGGAGGCTGGCCAGGAGGGTGTTGCAGTAATCAAGGCGGGACAGTACCAGGGCCTGAACTAGGAGCAGAGTGGAATAGTCGGTGAGGAAGGGGTGAATTCTGTTTATGTTGCTGAGGAAGAAGGTACAGGAGCATGCCAGAGTAGAGATGTGCTGACAGTAGTAGAGGGAGGGGTTGAGGGTGACACCGAGGTTCTTGGTGGATGAGGAGGGAGAGAGGGTGGTGGATTCAAGAGAAATAGAGATAGAGAGATCAGCAGTGGTGGAGGAAGAGGGGGAAGAAAAGGAGGTCTGATTTGGAGAGGTTGAGTTTGAGATGATGCAAATGCATCCAGGAGGAGATAGCCGAGAGGCAGGTAGAAATACGGCACAAAATGTCACAGTCACGCCAGGCACCCAGTATGTGCGGTCAGAAAGGTAGGAGAACCAGGCAAGAGCAGTGCTGGAGAGTCCCAGGTCAGCGAGGAAGGAACAGGAGAATAAGTGAGTGAGCAGAGGACAGGAGGTGGGTGTGGAAGGAGGCAAGGTAGTGAAGAGGTTTCGATGGAAGGTGACAGAGGGGGTCGGCAGAGTAGGAAGGGATAGAAGCGACAGAGAGAGGGAGATAAAGTTGTGATCAGAGATATCGAGAGTAGTGACCGAGACGGTGGGAGGAAAGCAGTCCCTGGTGAAGACGAGGTCCAGGGAGATGAGGTTAGAGGAGTTAGATTTGTAGTGGCAGGGAGAAGCCAGAGGACAGGAACAAGAGGAGAGGATTACGGGGATATTAAAGCTAGTCATGGTAGGGCACAGTAGAGGAAAGGAAGTATAAATAGCTATGGGAGAGAGTGGTGCCGAGAAAGAGGCGAAAACAGAGAAGCGAGAGCATTAATTAAAAAAAGAAAATAAATAAATGTATGCAAACCTGGTCTGGAGTTGGAGCCGTCAGTTCAATGTTGGATAGAACATTTTGCAGCCAGTCCATGTAGGCTTGTCCTCATTTGGACTACCACAGTTTAGACTACTGGCCCTTTGGTGATGAGGCCCTTTGGTGAGCTGGCACTGAATGTTGGTGCACTATGTTCGCGTCAGTGTTTATATACTGCCTTGGAGGTTGAGAGCTGTGTGCCGCTTGCAAATTACCCTACGTTGAGTCAACTGTGCTCTGCTGTAATTTGGCAAATTGTTAATTCAACACAACTTGCTCACATGACAGCATCAGACTAGCAATCACTCACTTTTTGAACTCACTTATAGAAATACAGATGTGTTATTAAAGTTTATCTATACTGTATTCATATTAGTTCTTTCTTCTGTTTGATAGTGTCAGATATTGTTTTATGTTGTTTTTTTCCTCCAGTTTCAGACCAAAGCCTTTTGAGCTGTTCCAAACATGTTTCACACAGACTTGTGGTAGTGTGGCTGTGTATGTAAATCACACCACATGAACTGAAAGAGACAAGTCTAACCAGTTTTATACAAGTATTTGATTAGTTTTAGTTTCACTGCTAAAGCACCTAAAAACACACCAAACTCAACAGTTAATGCATTTTTATTTTGGTAAATACAGTATTAAAAAAGTTAATGATCTAAGTAAATCACTGCAGTGCCTTTGGATAGGCCTACTTATCAAGCATTAAGTATTGTACTGGTGCAGCTTCTTAATTTTAGTAGGCTAGCTGCCTAATGACAATAATGCTTTCGTGAATGTTAAATGATCAGAATATAGCCAACACAATATTTACTAAATCGGGGTGACCTTTACTAAAATAATTTACTGATTTAATACATTGAGTGACAACAGAACAATTAAATGTTATTAAAACAATGGTAAAATGAATATCTCTGACAGTACTGTCCACCAAATATTTTAAATTCCCTTTTGCAGCTGTTGCACAGTAGTTTTCATCCTAACATGTAATTTGTGCTTTACTGAAGCTAACATGTTTTGGGTGGTCCCCCTTAGAGTAATTTATAAAATGGGGAAAAGGTGAGGAAAAGGTGATTTATGTTGTAATCGAATACCACTACAAAGAACAGGAATCCACAGCATGATTCAAGTCGACTAACGTCAGATATATGGCACTTGCTGTGACATCATCACAGCAGCCTTTCAAGTGGTCTGTGGTCGTCAGTAGGATTAGGAACAGTGTAAAGCAATATTTTCTTTCTCCTTTACTTGTGGAATTTCTTTTTTGCAAAAAAATTTACACAGCTCAGCTTATCTAGTTGCATGTAATTTCCACAGGGACCCAGCTCGTTCCTTGTTTCAAAGCTGGCTGACACTGATGCACAAGGAGGTTAATTGACTCACCCGAGGGTCATGCAGTGGTTGACTGGAGCTTAGATGTGAAACCTGAGCAACCGGTCTGAGTTATTCTTAAGAGTGTATGAGTGTATATTCTAATGTTTATAACATTTTATACTTCTTTTAACCACATGCCATTTCATGTTATTCTTTTTTTTAATTCTGTCTTGTTTTTGTTTTTCATCATGTCACGGAAACATCTTTGCATCTTGTTAACAGCAGGAATTCATTCAGCCAGCGCATCATAACACAATTGTCTGTAAAGCAAGCACAGGGTTTGAAGGTGAGATTAATAATCAAATTTGTCTCACTCTCTTGGCTAACCTTTGGTTTCACATCATTGACACCCTAGTGGGATACTAAACTAAGGTACCTGAAATGGTCTTCAGAAGCATGTTGCTACTTTATGAACCCTGCTGAGCCTTTATGTGATAAAAAAAACCTTCCATTCTACCTTTGTCATTTTCTACAACACATTTTTGAATACTATATATTACCTCAGTTCACACATTTACTGTTTCATGCATCTTAACACTTTGTAGGCTATTATTCTAGGCAGTATACCATATATGCCATAGTGTGTGAAGCATGATGCACCTACTTATTGAAGAGAGGCAGAGGGCATCATTGAGTCTCCAGCCTTGGAAGATGTGTTTGGTTACCAAAATAATTATTTCATTGCTTGAGTACATTCACCTCCACTAATCAATTTCAGCTTTATTCCGCTCTCCAGAGCATCATTGGAACATCTGTTTTTTACTTTGAGAACACTTGGAATAATTTGTTACTCGTTTCTAGTGTAGATTGATTTCTTTGATTCCATGGTGAAGGGCTGTCTTTTCTCCAGGGTTTGCTTTTAATTAGAGCAGATGTGCTAAATTAATACCATTTCATGTGTATTGTCTGTTATTTATACACAACTCCTGCAACGCAGCTTGTGTCTGACATAAAATATGCAGATTTGACAGGATTTTGAATTGGCTTTGACATGAGGAAAAAGAAAACAATTCCCAATTCACATTGTTTATTGACGGAGTTAGTAAACATATACACATGGAGAGAGGGGCTCCGCCTCTTCCAGGCCCAACATTTACTTGATCGATAGACACGATAAACAGGAGGGGGGGCCACCGTCTTTGAGGTGACCCGACATACGAGAGGGGCACCGTCTCTGAGGTTACCCGACATACGAAGAGGCTCGCGAACCGGAAAGAAAACATGAATTAGTATTGATAACACAAAAGAGGTTCCGGCTCTTCCTGACCCAACATATACAGTAGGGGGGTTCCGTTGCTGAGGAGACCCGACAAACAGGAGGGGGGCCACCGTCTTTGAGGTGACCCGACATACCAAGAGGGGCACCGTCTCTGAGGTTACCCGACATACGAAGAGGCTCGCGAACCGGAAAGAAAACATAAAGTTAGTATTTGTTAAAACATATAATGCGTGGTGTTCCACCTCTTTGAAGCCCAACATAATAGAAGGGGGGTTCCGTCGCTGAGGATACCCGACAAACAGGAGAGGGGCCACCGTCTTTGAGGAGACCCGACAAACACAAGGGATGCCACCGCTTGGGGACCCTCACATAGAGGCATCAGACCTGAAAGAAGAATCACAAAAGAAACATACATGCAGATGGAAGGGTTTGGCCGGGGGTCCCCTCTGACTCGTGGAGAACCCTCCTCTATGAGGTAAATGAAGTGGAGCTTAACAAAGGGTTGGAGAAAGTGGAATCACTAACCCCCCAAAAGATGGACCCCCGGCTCCCCGCTGACGCAACATGAAGAAAAAAGAGAGAGAACCGCCAATGCATAAGAAAGAAGAAAAGAGAAAACATTTAGACGAAAGAAAACAAACACTTAACGTGACAAAGAGGTTAGTAGACTGTACCCTAATGACTATGTGAAGACCCTCTGCACAGTGGAAAGAAAAAACACCCTTTCTTTAATTTTATTTCTTATTGGGAAATCTTTGGTGGCTCAGGCAGAAAGGTCGTCCCCACTCCGGACATACTAGCAATGGACTGATGTGCGGAGGATATTTCAGATGATGAAGAACGAATATAACTTTCAACTGCTGATGAAGTCCAGCGCCCCATATTTTTAATTAAATGCTGGTTAATGTTGGCTTTTGCGGCTGAAGTAGCTGCCCCTATTCTAAATGAATGAGGAGTGTAGAATTGCAAAGGAAGACCTGCTCTGGATACCACAGTGGAAAGGTGTGCTGAAAACCAATGCCTTGATACAATGGACCGGCTTGAATTGATAAACAAAGGGTCGGAGGATGAAATGGCTTTGCGTTCTGCAATGTACTTCAACATGGAAGTGAAGGGACACCGAGGAGAGTTGATCTTAGAAAGCTGAATACATTGTCCTTGCCGCAGTTGATCTGTTTTTGAAATGCGAAGAAATAAGATGAAATGAGAATCTGGGATGAGCTTGAGGTCACTGCAGCGGATACCTAGGGTAGGAAAGCTGGCAATAGAAGGAACTGTTTATTCAGATCATCTCAAAAATCCAAAAAATGCAGATAGACATATGACTTCCACAGTTAAATCATCAAATGGAGAAAAACAGCCGTGGCGGAGAATTGAAATCAATTTACTGAGAATGTCTATAGAAATAGGCAGGCGAGCAGAAGAAGGAGCCGGAGAGCACTTGGAAATTCCTTGTAAAAGGAGACGAACCGCTGGAATTGATAATAGAGTTGGGGAATTGATGGACATCAAGCGAAATTGATGCTGAATTCCTGACAAATATAGTCTGATTGTAGCTGGTGCCAGATGTAGAGACTCCTTTGCATGCACTATGAACGCCATGATCCAGTCCTGGTTGAATGGAGTAGGATTAATCCTGCTTTGTAAACAGAAAGTTACATAACATGCCCAACCTGTAGAGTACGAGGATCTGGTAGATGGGGCAAGTGCTGATGCCATGTAATCTTGAGCTGAATTAAGAAGTTTATTAATAGTTGGATTTAGTTGAAAATCAGCTGATTGAACTGTGGTGTTGCTGCTGGATATTGCAGAGCTGAGGGCAGAAAACTGTGGAATTTGGAAATCTGTTAACGGGAAAGAGCATCAGCTGCATTATTAAAAATGCCCGGTAGGTGGCGAGCTTGTATTAGGAAGTTATTAGAGACTGAAATCCATACTAGCCGCCGCAGCAATTGCATTATAAGAGTGGAGGAGGAACGTCCTTTATTTATAATATTCACTGTAGTTGAATTATCACAGTAAAATAGTATTGATTTCTTAGACCAGAGATGACCCCATAGCTGGGCAGCTGCTACTATTGGGTATATCTCTAGCAGAGCTGTGGATTTTAGATGAGGAGATATGTTCTCGATTTCCTCAGGCCATGAACTGCAAAACCATTGATTATTAAATAGACCTCAGAATCCCAGAGATGAGGCATCAGTAAATAAAGCCATATTGTGAGGAGCTGAAATGAAATCATCATAAAACATAGAGAGACCGTTCCAGTGCTGAATAAGCGCAGACCACATTTTAATGTCTTTCCTAGCTTCTGAAGAGATATTTAAATAGGAGTCCAGATTTTTTGCTGTTGATGCCAGCGCTAGCAGCCGAGATATAAACGTCCTCCCCTGTGGAATGTGGAATCCCTGTATTGCAAAATTAAAGTAACCCAGCAATGAAAGCAGTGCCCGTTTTTTAATAGTTTTACTGATCTGAAAATCCTGAATGAGCAAACGAATATGGTTAAGTTTAGACTCAGGCAGACGGGCTTCAAACTTTTCTGTATCTAAAATGATTCCAAGGAATTCCAAAGAATGAAGGGGACCAATTGATTTTTCTTCTGAAAGCGGAACGCCAACTTCAGAAAATAAGCTTTTAAGATTGGAAATCGCTTCTGCTGGTGCATCTGAAGGAGGAGAAATTACTAAAAAATCATCCAGCAAGTGGAGCAAGAACGGGACATGATAGACATTAAGAAGTATCCAGCATAATGCTTCCGACAGGGTATCAAATATCTTCGGCTGCTGCGGCAGCCGAAAGTCAATTGAGTGGCAAAATAAAACTTCCCTTCCCAGCATATACCAAACAGGTGACGGAGAGAAAGATGGATTGGCATTACTTTAAATGCGTCTGATATATCTGCTTTTGCTAACCAAGAACCACAACCTGCTAATTTAATTGAATGTATTGCGTCTGCAATAGTGATGTAATGCAGGGAAAATTGACATTGGGGAATTAATGAGTTAATGCTGCTGGTGCTTGACACCTGTGGTGCTGATAAATCAATAATGAGACGCTTTTTTCCTGGCATTTTCCTTGTGGCAATGCCGATAGGATTAATTCTATATACTGGAAAAGGAGGAGCTAAAAATGGACCGATTATAAATCCTTTTTTAATTTATTTTTCGATGAGAGACTGCACTGATTGTGGATCTTGAGTCGCTGAATAAAGATTTTTGCTTTGGAACGAGGAAGAAGGAATTTGAGTAAGACCGGTTGAAAAACCATTTTTTAATCCGTCGATCAGGTAATTAGTTAAGTTACTGTCGGGATGATTCTGTAATTTACTTGATAACGCCAGGATGTTTATAGGAGTAACGACGGTGAGCATCGGGGAAAGTCACTTGTGTTTTAAAGGGCAGATTGTATTAGAGTGAGCGTCACCGCAATTGCTGCACATGTGGATAAAATTGCATTGCCTATTCGAACAGAAGCCAGTATTGAAATTGTTGCAGATTTGTCTTCCTCCTGAAAATCTAATACTGCGCCCGTATTTGTCTTTCCTTGTAGATTGATCGAGGGGAGCTGAAGAATGTATAGGATTAGGTACTGAAGATCTGTATGAATTAGCGGCGAAACCGGTTGCTTTAGAAGTTGATGCAATTGCAGCTTTAGGGCAGAGGGCTGTTGAATGAGCTGTTGAAGCGCAGACCCCACATGCATTAGCCCTTAGACCACCAAAAATTCTATTAAATAGATCTGGATCAGGTTTTGCCCAATTGATGATGTGATTATCTGCTGCCAATATCGCTGCTGCTTTTGCAGAGAATGCTTTATGATACTCATAAAACATAGTCCCTCCGTATCTGACAGACAGCTCCACGATGTAATATTCGTAAGATTCCAATTCAGCTCTGCGGTTAGGATATACCGAGCATAACACATCTCTGAATATGGAGAAAGCAAGGACAAACTCCCCTAATGTAAGATTTTTAAGCAGTCTGGGATCTCTGGATTTTAGAGTTACCGCCAATTCTCCACAATCGACTACTCTATGGTCCAAGAATTCCGAAGTCGTCATTAATAGTGAAACAAGATTAATGTCCTAACCTTCGAGAATGACACGTCTGATTTGTGGAGATATAGTGTGACGTCTCGCTGCAGTTGGAGAGGAGGATCCGTATGTAGATGCAGAAGCGAGGTTGTATATTGGAGGATCTGCTTCGCTGGCTGAAATTAGGGCTGGACCGGAAGAAGCTGTAGGCGGCGCTGCAGTATTTGATGCTGGAATTAATGACAGCGCTGTGGATTGTTTTCCTTGTTCCATAATAGACACCCTTTTATCTAGATCCAACAGTTGAGAACTGACCGAAGATAGAGTATCGGAAAAAGGCTGCATAAATGATTTTATCTTGTTGAATATTTGCGAATGTTGGATTTCAATGGCTGGCTGCTGGTTAGCGGTGCAAGTTGTGGGGGTGGTTAGATCCGGAATAGACTGCCTGCTGTCTGTTTTAGGACACTGAATGGCTGGGCGTGGCTGATTATGTTTTTTCGGAGGAAAGACTGGTTCTGCTGAGACTGAATTGCAGTAGAGAATGAAAAGATTCCCTGCCGGAATCGCATTACCATTTTTAAGGAGGGTTTATCAATTTATTCATGGGCCAGTCCTTCCAAAACAATCGATCCGGAGGGGTGTCTTGAGGCCGAAGACGCTTGGATCGCCGCAGATTCGATGTTTGGGTGGCAGGAACGGTAGGCAGCATTTGAACTGGAACCTGGTCGAGAGCCTGATCAGGAGCCTGATCAGATGTAACTGAAACACCAGAAGGGGAGAAAAAACAGAAACTGGATGGACCCTGGATTGAAGGAGAATGATCTGTTAATGACAGAAAATCCTGGGAATCCTCTGAATCCGATGACAACTGCTGTAAGTACTCCATTATTGAGGTACGCAAAAGTAGATGGGTCTTGAAATCGCTTAGGTTTAAGCCAAAAACGAAAAAACACAAGACAGCGAGGTAGAGGTGACTAATGTTTAAATAAGGTAGATTTAATTGATGACAGCAGATGATAGGTTGTTGGTGCCTAGCTCCGCCCCCTGAACCCCACATATAGGTTAACATTAAATCCAGCTAAATATTTCCTGTCAAAATACTGCCTGCACAGGGATTTGAGACAACCTTACATTCAGAAAATAAAATAGTCTAATAACATTTTGGAGCTTATTTATTTATTACATGCCTTATTCACAAGTTATTCTTCAACTCACGAGTTGAAGTAAGTTAGTTAGCTTGTGTAGGATGGTTTCAGTATTTCCAGATCATATTTGGAAACCTAAATGCATGGATAAGTTCATGATGCATTGTGCTAATGACACACTACAGTATGCACACTGCTGTATAAGAATTGTCGTCTGTCATCATGGCTTCAGAACGTGTAGACCTTTCTATAGTCGATAGAGTTCGGATTCTGGAGGCACTACATGAACCCGGTGCTAAACAAGTACGGGTAGCAGAAAAGTTTGGCATCTCAAAATCTGTTGTATCCACCATTTTGAAATTGGCTATGAAGCTGCACGCAATATTGAGAGTGATTTACAGCTGGAGGTGGCGAATCGTAAAAAAAAAAAACAACATTGGACAACTACTTTTAAAATTATGCTTCTGTATTAAATGTAAGTACTGTACACCAAGTTTGTTTACTGTTTTTATGGATACTGATAGTATGTTGTTGTAGTACTATGTGTACAATACAGTACTATGTATACTTTTTGTTTTACACATCAGTGTAGTATTAGTAAACAGCTGTTTGTTCTGATATTTGGTGTTTTTCGTGTTTATTTTTTAACACTGTAATGAACCAAGACGTGTATTTCAGTGCGCTGTTTCTACAACTATAGTATACATTGTTTTTCCATATACATACACTTAAAAATGTGGCTTTTCGCTTAACAACAACGTTCGGTTAATAACAACTTTTTGATGGGAACTGAGTGGTTGCTAATAAGTGGCACCTACTGTGTGCGTGCGTGCGTGTGTGTGTGTATATATAAAGCAGAAATACATTGTGTCACTGACATACTGTACCATACCCTCCACATCAGAAATTACCAGAGATTACAGCTCAGGCTTATTACAGCCATAAAAAGTCAGTATTCTCTGGTAATGCCACCTGTTGTGGGTATTATTTCGAAATTCAAATTACTGTGATTTATGCTAAAAACAATTTAATTTTAATACATATATACTGTATCTATGGCTGCTTCTGATCAGCAGCAGGTTTAGCAACTGTCAAGCTGGAACCCAAACTGTTAGCGCTTTGAGTCACAGAGCCACTTAAGGGCTATTGTGTTGAACAGTGGCATCAGACCCATTGCTCAGACTGTTCACACTCTCAAGACAACACGTCTGCATGAACCTTTATAAGGGCAGCCTGCGATGTGTTTACCAGGATATTTGGAAATTAGAAACACATGTTGGGAAACCTTGCAGGAGAGAGGAAAAATACAAGACTTGGGAAGCCTCACTCTCATGCGTTTTATAAATCAAAATGAAGACGAAACAATGCAATAGGAGGGCTGCAGTGCGTCATGTGTGCTTCAGCTTGTATAAAAAATGGCTAATATTTGATGGCACTTTAATATGAATCCAAAAGCCATTCCAATGTCTTTATGTCACTTGTAAATATAGTTTCTAGTTACAGTCTGTGGTCATTTTTCCTGTTTGTTTCTTTTTTTGGGACACGGACAGCTAAAAGCAACGATTGGAAACACATGTTTAGAAACAAATAAGCATTACATTTTATGTCTGTCACCTATGAGTTGACTTATTTTCGGTGCATTTGAAGGATGTGAATATGCCAGCCGTTCCCCCACAGTGTGTGGAATGTTGTGGAAGCTGTCATTGACACAGCTGTAATGTATTTCTGAATAATGACTGTTTACAAATTACACACGAGTAAATACATTGAAAGCATAATTCAAACTGAGTGATCCTGTTGATAATTAAAACAAAGTCAAAAATACTGTTTTTCAACTTTATACGGTAGATTTTAGTTGGAAACATTTGCAATGCTGTTATTGTAATCTCGTTTGTTTTGCTTGATTAGCTCAAAACACAGAAAAAACCAGATACTAAAAAGGAAATTGACATTAAGAATAGAGTTAGATTAGAAAAATATATAATATCAAACACAAAAAGATCCTCAACCTAACTCATTCGGTTCTTTATTTTTATCCATCTGCAAAAGCAAAGCTGGTTAAAACGGAGTTAGCCAATAAAACCATGGCGCTTATTGAGGCGGTAGAATCAAAATCAGTTCTGAATCATACTACACTGAAGTAAAATATGTCTACATTTACTTAGTAAATGATGGAATGATGTGCTAAATTAATGAAGGGTCCTTAACAAAGAGTGTTAACAGCTACAGTAAGGGGTACCCTGTTAAGACATCAGGGTTATTTCTTATTGAAACCCAGTACAATTATTTCCATCATGGTTTATTTATCTTTACTTAGGCATTTCTTTCTGTTTATTTTAACGTGAGTACCGTTTGCTATCAGTAGATGTTTGCATGTAAAGTTATGTTATTCTGTGATAAAAACTATGGGTCATCCAGAGGGTATCCCATCCTAGTGTCAATGTACTAGGTCCCCCAGATACACAAGAGCACAGCCAAATACTAATTCTCTCTAAACACTGAAGTATAAGCAAATCTGTGCTGAATGTTTCTACGACAAGTTCAGTGAGTTTTGAAAAAGAGCATCATTTAAACTATGAACCAAACAGCAGTTTGATTCACTAGAGATTTTTTTGTCAGAAAAAAATAGATTATTAGGTTGCCCCTGAACACATTTGGTTAGTTGATAAAGTTCAAGAAAGGAAGTCAGAAAAATACTGGCTTTCATTCCGAATTGGACTACTGACTACATGAACACAATCGAAAGTCTGTGTGTGTGTGTCTGTGTGTGTATATATTTCTCAATAGCAACACTTTTAAACCTTGGTTCTTAATTATCCTATTTTATAAAAAAAAGAATCTAACAAAGAATCTGTTATTACAGGTATATTTATTATACATATTAGAAACATGTACTTGGCTTAAATACAAAACCTAGCAATTTGTCACAAAAAATGGCTGTTTCTAATCTAAGGTTCCTGAATGGAATGTTTTTAAAAAATATTATTGTTGTTGTTGTTGTTGTTGTTGTTGTTGTTATTATTGTTATTGCTGCATTCTAATTCAATATTGCCTCTAATCTCCTATTACGTCATTGCTATACAGGTGTAGTTCAAATATGCCTTAGTATCTGTAATTTCAAGTGTCACAATTGTTCTAGTTATTCATAGCTTAGTTTGAAAAATGTTCTGGAACAGTCCGGCTCTGCTTGAAATAAAGTTTTAATTACAAGTTAAAAAACACTATGATAGTTGTCATTTGTCTCTAGATAGCCTACCAGCCATCAAGCATGAATAAACTGAAACTCATATATTGCTGTAAGAAAAAAATGGAATATGATACAGGAGGATAGCTTTAGAGAATGCTATCTCACAGTTATTGAAAAAAATGTAAAAAAAAAAAAAATGTAAAAAAATAAATAAATAATAAGTCCTGTACATATTTTTGCCTGGATGGCTCCATATTATTCCTGTGCTTTACAGTAATTATAAATTATTTATTCATGTGTAAAAAAGTGAACAAGAGTGAGTGGCATTAAATCTTGCTTAAAAAGGACCATTCCCACCCCAGTCTCTGAGTGTGTCCATAGGGGGGATGATGGCTATTGCTCTTTTCTTTTAAATTGTTAATTTCCTGGCTAGCTTTCAAAACTTCAAAGACTATGCATTGATTGGATTCCTAAAAAACCTGCTGGGCCTTCAATACTTGCTGATGTGCAGTAGTTAGCAATGTATTTTTTCAATGTAAAAAACATGTATTCAGCTGGTTTGTTAAGTAGAGTAATTGAAAATATATACAGAAACAAATCATAATTAAGCAGCATGTTCCTGTCCCTGGTAAATAGTGCATGGTGAAGTGTTATCCATCTCTCCTGAATGTGGTTTCTCAGTGATGTGTCATGGAATGCAGCAGGTGAAACATGTTGTCTGATAGGCTAAAAGGTCCTCTGCAGTCTATGATGAACAGTATAATGTTGTTATTCATTAAACAGTTGGCTGCGCAGCATCAAAACTATCTATCTAGTTACTTATGGGCAAGCAATCAACGAGGGTTCATCTGGTAGCCATAATATAACACCCATTAAGTTTATTTATTTTATTTTTTTGACAGGAAAAAATGCTGTGAAGGTTTTAAATTTGTGCTAGGACAGTGCATCCCTGAAGGTAGGTAGATAAATTACTTTTCTATGTTTATAAATATGAATATTGATACATACTCTTGCAGTAACAGAGCAGGTGTTTGAAAACGTGTGCATCGTATAGAATAGAATAGAATAAAAAATAGATTTGACCTAAGTATAAAGTCAACAGCATATTTTACATGTGAGATAGTCCTGAGCAAACCTAAGCAAGGGTGGAAAATATAAAAATGACCTCAAGGGGTGTACTAGGCATTCGTAATTTCATCCCCAAACAGTGAGATTTGCAATAAAAAAATGAACAGGGTGGGATGAGGTTAACACCTGTAGTGGTAATTTTTATATGGCAACATCCATGTGTGCTGAAACCAGTAATAAATGATCGACAACAAGCAGTATAAGAGTAGTATAGTTCAATATTTTCAGTCTAATATCTTCCCAAAATATCTTCTCCATTTATTTCCAGATTATGATGTGTGTGCTGGAGTCCCTTGCGAGCAGCAGTGCACTGATCATTTTGGCAGAGTGCTTTGTACCTGCTATGCTGGGTATCGATATGACCGTGATCGGCACAGGAACAGAGAAAGTCCTTACTGCCTCGGTGAGAACTGAAGCAATGCATCTGTTTCCATGTTCTGACGGGACACTAAAATGCCTTCATTTTACTCTCTTTCTTTGTACATATCACTAACACAATGAAGTTTAGCAGTCAAAACTTCTGAAAAGATCTAAGGAGTAACATAGGCTTGAACTTTGTTGGAGAATATTTGTTCAACATTATAAGATCATTTGAATTACAGAAACCTGTGAAGCTCTGAAATATGGTGTACTTTACTGATCCTACTCGCAATCTGGGAGAGGATGTGTACAGATTGTTGAGTTCAAAGGTTCAGTGGCTGTTTAAAACGAACCATTTATTTGACTTTCACTGAGGTATGCAGTTATTTTCATTTATTAGGGAGCTAAGAACGCCAGGTCCTTGACCTCCCTAAATCTGCTCTAAATCAAAGTAGCAACATCAAATCACTGCTGGGTTTTTTTTCTTTCTTTTTTTTTTTTAGAACTGGTCAAATTAGTCTAAAACACCTTAGTAAGTAGCTGGATTACCTTATTATTTTCAGCATTATCCTTTGGTCTGCTATACTTGGCCTTTGGATAAAGGACTTTTAGTCTTGACAGTACTTTCTCTTTCATAAGCACACTACCTTTTGTTTCTTTGTTATATAACTATTTAGTTTAAAATTTTAAAAAAGCTAGAACATACCGTACCTTTAGATATAGTTAAGTGACTGATATTGCAAGTATGGTAAGCTTCTATTTTTCTTTGTTTTTTGCAGATATTGATGAATGTGCCACTAAAAATGAGACTATTTGCTCTCAGGTCTGTATAAACATTCCTGGCAGTTATAGATGTGAATGCGAGAAGGGTTACTTCTTAGAAGATGATGGGAAAACCTGTAGCAAAGGAGAAAGGGGTAAGTGATTAGTAAGGACAGAAGTTATTTTACTTTCTGAATACCCCGTCCTTTAGCTTCGGAAAATTTCTCAATCCGAATAATTTGAACTTTTGTTGCCTGTATAGAGAGAGAAAATAAACAAACAAACGCATCATATCACAGCATGTGGGTTGTGAAATGTAAAGGCATTCCGATGTATTTTCTTACTCCGGTTGAATGAGTGCCAAACACAGCATTGTACAATTTGCATGGCATTATGCTGAAGTCAGGAGTGATGGATTGACCCCTTAAATGTATTAAATGTATAGCTAATAATATTAAAATAAAATATAAAATCCATGAATATAAACTGTCATGCATTGCCATTCATGAAGATGGTCTTACATGTAGAGTTTTAAAATGCCCATGGTATTTTGTTTTAATTAAAAAAAAAAAAAAAAAAAAATGGGTTAAGGTTTGGGTTAGGGAACACTTCATTCCCTATCTGTACCTCCATAAGCTAGTTACAACCTGTTGCATTAAATTTAATAAAATAAGTAAAACAGACATACAATATCTGGTTTCTATCTAATTGTAATGGTCATATGAGGTGCAACTTGAAACAAGCCCAAATCCAACACATAAAAGATCTGTTTTTCCATTGCTACCAGAACATGCAGACATATGTAGGAATACAGCTGCCAAGTCTCAGTTTTCTCGTGAGGGTAAAAATTTCCCAGAATCAACCTATTTCAGGGCAAGCTACTTCACCACAGACTTGACAATGGGAAATATAGCATTACAGATATAAAGCAGAAATTTAAATATATGAAACCAATAATAATGTAATACAGCACACTTATCAGTATTATATGGATGACACTTGATGAAAACTACAGAAACAATATTATGATACAATTTTAACATTATGTCTGTGTGCCCACATATGTTAGTATGCAATTAGACAGGAAGAACCAAATGTATGATATAAGGTTTGTGTTAGATAACATAATTCATTCTAAAATCCAACTTTGTTAGATGCTATTTAAACCACAGTTAAAAACTCTCAAAGTGCATACTTTGGTCACAGTACAGTGTGTGTCTGATGAAACTAATACATTATCTGTGTAACTCAACGACCCAAAATCATTCTGTCTGTCTCTGGTTTATAATCCCCAGAGTTAAATATAGTTCTAGGCATGTTCTTCAATCTCCAGATGTACTGTATTTTGGGCCACTGACCACTCTGGGTCAATGACATCAAGGCCCCTTATTGAAAATGCAGTTGTTTTGATGACATTCTGTACTGTAGCAAATTTTAATGTTAAAGTTCTTTGTGGTATGTAGAAATTATAAACTACTCCAGCCGTATTGCTTTAACCACCAATTCCCTGTCTACATGTGTGGTATAAGAACAAAAACAACAACTCATGACTAATGGTTTGGCCTCCTTAACCACAGTGTTTAATTGTAATTAAACTGAAGGACTTTCCACAGAGACACCTATAAGGATGCCTTCTGCAGGCGTTAATGTTTTCATATGGAAAATGCTTGCTGGCACATTCGATGCAACTGGGCCAACATAAGCTGATAAAATAATAAATAAATATGTTTTTAACGCAGCTGTAATGGGGTGATGGTCCGAGCTTACCCCCATCCACAATCGCATTATCCTCTCAGGATGTCTTTATAACGCAGGAAAACAGCATTTTTTAGTGTTCACAGGTATACTTGTTTATTTCAGCACTGGAAATATATTTCACACAGATTACAACTAACTACAATGACTGACATTTACATAACAGTCTCACGACTGACCAACTAATCCCCTCCTAAAGAAAGACATGCATTAAATAAGCCCCAGCCCTGCCTACTCGTAACAGGATTAATTATTCAATAAACATTTACACCTGGAATGATTTTATACAAAAATAAACTATTATTACATTAATAGCATTTACACAAACATTCATAGATATATATATATATATATATATATATATATATATATATATATATATATATATATATATATATATATATATATACATTAAACATGTTTCTTCCCCTTTATAGGTATTTATTTAACCTGTATGAATACCGTCCTTAAACTATTCTATTGTTTACTCATTATTATTATCATTGTCATTATTATTCTCTAGTCCCTAACTATTACCGGTAAAAGCTGACTACCCCTTATCTTGGAATATTACCGAACATATGGTGATAACAAAACCATTGTCCCACGTTTATAGCTACGGCAACTTCGTTAAGGGAAGCGCCCTAATCTAAATACAGCAAACGCACTTGCTCAACAACATGCACAATAGAAAATAAACCACGGCTCTACCGCCACTAGAATAACAATAACAGTCATAAACACAATAACATGCATTTAAATATTACAGTCAGGTTCTAACCCTCGCAGCCACTTTAAGATGTTTTGCAGGTGGAGGGTAGTAAGATTTACAGCTTCATTTTTTAGCAACATATTGTGTAATACCCTATTCTCATTACCTAAATAATGCACAATCAACAGGGGTCAAAAACAGGCTTCTAATGACAGATGTGTTTTCAAATTGTGTTTTTTAGATAGCGTGAAAGTGATAGTAATCTAGATTGAGTCTCCCACAGTTGGGGAATGAGCAAACAGCCTCCCAGCTGATATGCACCTGCAGTGCAATATTTAGCTATTTACCAGTAGTTAGTAACAGAGCACAAACACTTTTATAAATTGTAAAGTCCATGACCTTCTGGCAGAACACTCAGAACAGTTGGTTTCATGATAGTGTTACATGGCTTTTTAATGCTTTCACATTCCATTAAAGTTTACAGATATTTTAATAATAGGTTACCAAACCAATCTTATGATAAAATTTAAAAGGATTTCTAATCCAAATTGCATTTTTTTATAAAACCACAAGTAAGAAAATTAGGGCAAACAACCCCGAATAACTTGGGAGAGAGGGTATATTTACTACAATATCTCAAATCTGTTTAACATGTATATGTATATTTATTACAAAATAATTAGCTTAGAATATTCCTTGAGAATCAATCTCAATTTCAAGGATGTTACAGAAGCACAGACCCTAACTGAATAAGGGGCATAACCGTGCAACACATACGAGTCCATGGCATTTGAAAATGTTGTATTTGTTTGTATTCAGCTGTTCATGTTTCCGCAAGCCTCTCTGGTACATGTCACTAAATAATTATTTTAGTGGTATGATGAAAGAGAAAAAGAAAGGAATACAAATGTGCTTGTAGTGTAATACATAAATACCATGAGTTACCTATGTTGGTGTTAGAGACCTGATTGTAACATATGATAATATGAACTTCTTTCTATAGCCAGTCACTTTGAAAAGTCGGACAACGTAATGAAAGCAGGAACATGCTCAGCTACATGTGAGGAGTTTCAGCAGATAAGACAGACGGTCCTGCAGCTCAAGCAAAAGGTATTGAGTTTAATATCCTTCTTGTGCAAACTGCAGTTTGAAATTTTAAATAGCTCATTATTTATCTTGTTGCTAAAGGTGGAACATGTCTTGATATCACCTGGAAAAAGATAACTTTTTTTTTTTGTCATGTGGAAATAAATCATGTACTTTCAAAGGGCATCGTGCAATGAGAGATAGGTGACGCACGCTTGTGTTTGTAGGTAAGTGCTGCACAGGATTTGTTTTGAAAATGCCACCACCCTCTGGTCTTTAGAACCTCTGAGCACTAAATGTGGACCCCTTTCATTACTCTATTGGGAGTAATGAATTACTATTTTAAATAAACTTTTCATATGTGTTTTATCCATTCTGGCCACTGATAACAGAATATGAAATCACTTAGCATACAGTAAGTAATGAAGCGTGTGTTTGTGGAAAATACGTTTTTTATTGTGTCTTGTGCACATGTGGGTGGGTTTTATTACTTCTGTTAGAGAGACTGGTGTGGCAAATAAAAAAGTATTCTGACAGAAGAGTGGAAATACATTGTGGAGCAGGCAGGAACATTTACAGCACAGCAACTTTTATTTGCAGTCACAGGAGGTTATTTAATTGCTTTTGGATATCTGATTTTAGGCACTGTGTGTTGTTACAGCTGTCCAGACTACAGAACCTGTCCCTGATGGATCCATCCCTCACTTAGCGATTTCCTTTTCCAAATGCAGCAGTACTAGGGATAATCAATTAAAGATACTTACAGATGATAAAGTGGCAGCCAAAAATGAATACACAGTCACAAGATGTATCATTAAATATATCTGATATGCTGCTTTGGGTATATAGTAAGAGTGTTTTTGACATTTAGCCATTATTAGTGAAGGAAATGCTTGCATTGAGACTGATAAAGAGCACTGTGGATTTAACACTTGCAACCCATCCAAGTCTGCAATGCATTAAAAAATGTTGTTTGTTTACTATTTTAGAAAAAATAAAGTTTTTTCATGTGACCTAGTGCAACACAAAACAAACTTGTAAGTACTGTATGCAATCTTACAGTTCTGCTATAGCAAGCAGGTTCTACTTATCCACCCTATTTGCGTATATAAATAATACTATTGAAGAAGTATTATCTGGGCATCAAAATGTACTGTAAAAATTCTGTAAAAATTCCCAGTCATCAAGTAATTTCTTTGAAGCTGCTAAAATGATTTTTTTTCTTCTACTGTACATTTCATGACTGGCCCAGAATATAAAATCAGTTAATAGAGTAATGTATGGGAAACACTTTATTTGTGGTGATATAATAAATTACTTTAATCCTCATAGGCTTCTGCCTTATGTTTTTGTGGGATTTATTTGCTTGGATCGCCAATCACAACCATTTCTGGCACAGAAAAGCAGCCACAACTGTACATATACAGACATTATTTTTTCATCCTAAAGCCGCCAGGGAAAGAAAGAGAATAACAAAGTTTTCAACTCAGACAGAACATGGCTACCAGAAGTGTGTTGCTGTCCCAGCCGAATCCAGTGAGACTCTTTCCCCTTACGACAGTCCATAGGAAAAGTGTCCTAAAATGAAGAAGTAAATAGGGGAATACGAGCCAGGTCTAAGAAATGTATTGGCTTAAATACTTGTCCAATTCTGTAAGCATGAGTTTCTTTGGATTAGGGTTAAGTTGGATTGCCTCATCAGCATGCATTTAGAAGTTCCCATCTTTGTTGAGTAGATGACTAAGTTCAACAGCAATTATGAGCTTTATTTTTTCCAGATACTGTAGTGTCCTTCTTCCTCTACATACAGCTGGCATCTCTATATGTTTTAATTGCATTTGGCAATCACATATTTGGAGGTTTGTCTAGACCACTTGTAAATCATTGGTAGATAAACTGCTATGGTGGGTTTCCTTAAGGGAATGCTTGAGCGTGGTGAACATTCAGCCATCACTTGGAGTAAGCAGCAATTCCAAATCCCACAGACAACTGATCATTGAAATCATAATGTGAGAGGTTTTATTTCTCCTCCTAAGAAATAAACCAATTTAAAAACATTATTATAAAGTTTGGAAAGATGATACACTTTTACCACAATGTTTCTTTTAATTATGAAGGACTTTGAGCCTACTGGTGGGAAAGGGACAATTTCTCATATACAGTAACGTGTATGGTGTTGGACCAACCCTTGATATAGAGCATCAGATGTGCTATACCACATCAAATGTAACGGATTTGCTAGTACCAGTGATAGCAAATATTGAAGGTGCTAATACAGCCCAAAGAGCCATTTGAGTGTTAAAAGCAATAGGACAGTTAGCTAACCAGACATCCAAAAACAACCATGCTAGTATTGCAGTAGAAGGACAAGGAAGAAAATCACTACCAGAGACAAGTACTGAACCAAATGTTCAAGTCAATCCGGTGCACTGTGTGAAGAACAGAGGCAAATTCGACTTAAGATTTTCCGCAATCAGTTCCTACCGTTTTCTAGTTTATTACAATCCAAAGCTGTTATGTTAAATATGTCATGTGTTTGTTTCCAGATTGCCTTATTGCCCAACAATGCTGATGTTAGCAAACAGATAACAAGTGAAAAAATGCTCACGTCAAATTCGTATTTGCCTGGTCCTCCTGGACAACCTGGGCTCCCAGGCCCGCCAGGTAAGATATTTAATGCAGAGGAGGTTCATGGTTGTATAAACCTATAGTCATGCCTGTTTGTTGTGTTTACTGTCAGCCCTCTACCTGCACATTAAAACTGGCAAGACCTCACTGGCAACCATCTCCTGTGGTAGCACTGGATGCTCCACAAGTACAATGCCATGGGTCAATAATACCAGTACTGAGGCAACTAATAAGCAGCTGGTACAACAGCTGATAGCATGTTTCATTCAGTTAACTTGTGAGGGCTTCCCTTTTAAACCCGCACACCTAAGGTGGTAGCTTGGGTTTCTTTAGTTAAATATTTTAAATGAAGCTTTGGTCTCAATTGATACATTTCCTAGTTAAATAAGTAAATAAATACTTTTTAGCTTACTCTGCAGGCTAAATACTATATTGT
Source organism: Acipenser ruthenus (assembly GCF_902713425.1). NCBI lineage: Eukaryota > Metazoa > Chordata > Actinopteri > Acipenseriformes > Acipenseridae > Acipenser > Acipenser ruthenus. The sequence continues at coordinate 37,802,334 of NC_081190.1, read as the reverse complement.
ATAGTACTGCAAATCTCCATGGGGCTGCTATACAGTAGGTTCACATTGTACTGTATGCACTGTATTGAATTGTATTGTTCAATGTTTACCTAGTTTTTGTTTGATCTAACACAGGCGCCCCTGGACCTAAAGGGTCTCTTGGACACCAGGGACCACCTGGCCCCCCTGGCCCAACTGGACCCAGAGGAATGATGGGACCTATGGGGCCATCACCCGATATGTCCCACATCAAGCAGGGAAGACGCGGCCCTGTGGTCAGTGACCTACTGTACATTTTTCTCACCCAGATTTATTTTGCATGCTTCATGAAACATCCCAAAAAAAAATCATTACAGTATACAGTATACATGGTATGAATCGCTTTCCTACAAAAATTATATTTGTACCTATGAAGCAACTTTATGTAATTCTTATATCAGGTGATAACTACCAGTCTGAAGTTGGCATTTTAAGATAGGGACTTTTGTTTTTAGTTGAAATGAAAGTTTATGTTTTATGGTAAAAGTTATTTGTAGATCAACACAAGATAAAATTTTGAATGTGTTTTAGGGTCCACCTGGAGCTCCTGGAAAAGGTGGCACCAAGGTATGAGATTTATTATTATTATTATTATTATTATTATTATTATTATTATTATTATTGTTATCGAGCTTGTCTCTTG